>NC_089802.1:41641019-42241019 GCF_029633855.1 Hoplias malabaricus | reverse complement strand
CTGGGGCTTTTCAGCTTAGGGGTGTATAATAGTTTATGCAGTTGTATTGGTGCTGGGAGTTTTTCTTTTTTTTTTTATTAAAATAAAAAAATATATATCTGTATCAGCCCGGTACAGATATTAGATACCCATTATTCACAGCAATATTTTAGTGTATTGTACTCTGGAAAAACAGAATGTGTTTAAACATCTGCATTTAATGCAGTTTACTGCATCAGCAGGTTTACTTAGGGCCCTATGGTTTCTGTGATGCCTTACAGATCTTTTTCAGTAGTGTTACTGTAGTAGATAACATTTTTTCTGAAATCTGAATGTGAAAAATAATAATAATAATAATAATAATAATAATAATAATAATAAATAATAATAATAAATAATTGAATAAAATCGAAATTTTGAAAAAATAAAGTGATACTAGGCATTTTGTTTATTAAGGCACAAAACCGTGTAAATAATAGGTGTAACGATGGTTCTAAGGTCCATTTAGGCACCTAAGGAAGCTGTTTCTGGGGAAAGGTGCATATTTAAATATATTTAAAAGTAAGAACAAAATAAAGGTCATGTGTCGAGACAAGCCAGATAGAGCCAGTTATGTAACAATATAACTGCAATGAGAAATCCTAAATAAAAAAATTATTCTGACCCTAGTCTGGTGCACATCCCCCATTTCCATGGCCCACCTGCCACATGGATATTTGGCACTTGGGCGGACTGTAAGCACTTGCCATATGAGGGTCACATAAACACCAGATTAGGGCCATGTCACCAGTGTTAAAAGTCAGTGTTTGAGACACTTTTGGCTCATATTTAATTTTCCATTATCAGCAAAGCCATGTTGAAGCCAGGAGTGGGCGAGATTTGTTTTTGAGTGTGTAAGCCAAGTAATATGTGGGCCACATTTTGTTCACAGTTGCTAGTACCAGAATTGAATGGTCCTATTAAGGTTCTTTTACTAAAAGTACTGGATACCCCCTAAAAGTACCTGGACAGTTTCAGACAGCCACACTTACACCTGTGGACAGTTTCACACAGCCAATCCATTTACATGTGTTTTTGGACTGTGGGAGGAAACCAAAGCACCCAGAAGAAACCAACACAGACACAGGGAGAACACACTCCTCACACAGTCACCCGGAGGAAACCCAAACTCCACACAGACAGTCACCCAGAGGAAACCCACGCAGACACAGGGAGAACACACCACACTCCTCACAGATCCTCCAGGACCCTGGAGCTGTGTGACTGCGACACCTACCTCCTGCACCACCATGCCGCCCCACTCCTAGCTCCAATATACTGTCATTAATACAACAACAAAAGTGTTTCTTCACCAGGAGTCTGCAAATTCACAGATACAAAAAAAACAAGTCCTGAAATCTTAAACCAATGTTAATGCAATATTTTTTTTCAAGTCATTTTAAAGCATTTTTATTGGTCAATATCCTGTCACATTTCCACATGAAGCAATGAGCAGCTGATGTATTGAAACTGTGTCAAAATATGGAGATACATGCTTTGCTCCTATTTCTCGGTTCTTAATTTAGTTACAGTACACACTGCAGTGTCCCTGCCCCAGAGCCCACTGGGTCTATTGTTCCCTGGCCCGCTGTCAGAGTTACACTCCGCAGGAAGATTCCTTAACCAGATTATAGGCGCAGAATTAGTCAAACAGCTGCACTGCCTTCTCCACTCCTTATCTCTGCCACGGACACAAAAGACTCATGTGTTGGTCCCCCTTTTTGGGGTGGTGAATAATAGAATAAAGCAGCCCCCAATCAACCCCCCCCCCCTGCTGTTAGCCTTTGGTGGTGGGTATTGTGGTGCTTTTAGTATTTCTGTAGAAACCAGCCTCCAGAATGTGAACACATTTTGTGAGTGTGTGTCTGTCATCTGCTCCTTCTGTTCTCAGATTTAGAGGAGATCTTTGTGTCCTAGAGGAAGAATGGAAGGAGAAAAAAAGACTACAATAGAAGAGGTTATCTTACTTCCACCATCCTTCACTTCTCCCCCTTTCTTCACTGAGACTCCAATTGTTTGAGCTGGAGTTTAAACAGGATTCAACCCTTGTAAAGATAAAGGCTCCATAAGAGATCTTGACTGGGACACTTGCTTCTACTAAACACCTATTGGTATACACATATTTTACATTTCCTAATATGATAGATACCAAATCATACCCTTAGACATTTCCCATCTATCCTCCATCCTCCTATGTACTGGGAGCAGTAGCTCTTCTAGGGGTGCATTGTCTTAAAACATATCTGTAAATGAGATACTATTAAGTTAATGGTTGTTGATTTAGAAATATCATGAAAAAAAACAATGTAACAATGTATGCTCACTGTACATTGTCTAAATGTTATGTCTCCACATAAATGGTTTCCCTAGAAACGCATATCTAAGCTAAAACCTGAGCGTTGAGAAAAAAAAAAACAAGAATTTAAACAATTGGATTTTTTGCTCCTTATTTAAAGAGCCCATAAAGGCTCTTTGAACTCAAACCTCAATTATGAATTAAAAAAAAATAGTATCTTCATTTATATTTAAGACCTGGGTGCTCTCTTCTGACACATAAGGCTCTCCGGTGGTGTTGCATTAACCACAGTGTGAAAAGAGGTGGTTGTTGATATCAGGTGTCTCAGAGGAAGCCCATGCATGTGCATGTCCTCAACCTCTCTGTGGTGATGGCATCATGTGGGGAGTTCAGGTTAGTGTATGAGACAACTAATGACTCAAATCATGTTTTATATTATATATATATATAAATAAATAAATAAAGGTTCCTTGCCCTGTATGTCCCTGGAGCTGTGTGACTGTGACACTACCTGCTGAGCATATAGAAATCTGAGCATTTTTTTTACTTAACCCTTAAAAGGCGATTTTTATAAAATTGCTTCATACATGAGTAATATTGACTTATTTTTGCTAATTACTTAAGGTGGAACTGACTCTAAATTCAGGAGAGCGCTAACTGCATGAACATATGCACAGACCAGAAATGCTACAAAACCTGAGTTACAAATTATTTACTGGGGGAAATCAAACAGTGAATAAACAATCAGACATGTTTAAATTCAGCTGGGTACAAACGACAGAAGTTTTTTCCCCCTCACATACACCATTCCATCTTAAAATTGCAGAACTCCTGAAATTAAACAAACCAGAGAGAGCAGCAGTTCCCAGGACTTTTGACGTTACATTTAAATAAGAAGCAAAAAATCCAATTGTTTAAATTCTTGTTTTTTTTCCCGTACTGAATACTCAACACTCAGTTTTAGCTTAGATACGCGTTTCTAGGGAAACCCTTTATGTGGAAGACTTTTTGATATCTTCATGATATTTCTAAATCAACAACCATTAACTTAATAGTATCTCATTTACAGGTTTGTTTTAAGACAATGCACCGCTAGAAGATCCACTGCTCCCAGTACATAGGAGGATGGGGGGATAGATGAGGAATGTTTAAGGGTATTGATTAGTATCTATCACATTAGATCACATTTTGTACACCAGGAATTACCCCAACTAAGGTTTGGTTCACTATATGGCGTTTCTTTACAAATTGACTGATTTACAAAGAATCCTTGTGCAATCTGACTCAACCCTGACTAGAAAATAAGTGAATGCCAGAAATATAGTACTCTCGAAATCTAAATAGTTTTGTAGGCATGGGGTCGCACAACATTCATAAAAGATTATACTAAGCTGAACTCCCCACATGATGCCACCACCACAGAGAGGTTGATGTCATTTGCACAAAAGGTTTGTACACATACAGACTTCATGAGTAAAGATGGTTGGAGATGTATGTCTCTATTATTTCCATGACGCCAGTGGAAAGCACTTAATCTCATGGAGGTAAATCGTGCTCTTCTGGCTCTTGCACTTGATACTGACACAAATGTGGAAGCTTGTGTTCCTGGGGACAGATATGATGAGTTCTCTTAGGACATATGCTTCTTTACTTGTTTTTCCATACACAGTTCATGTGCTCTGCCCTCTTCATTAATTACAGCCCACAACGCCAGATCTCATGCCCATCCTCCATCCTCCATAACTTCTGCTGCTCTGCAGACGCAACAGCTGCCCGCAGGGAGGCGTCTATGGAGGACAATACGCCAGCCCCCCCTTTAGCATCACTCATTATGCATCCTTCCCTTTCACTTAAACACCCCTTCACGTGCTTATTGTTTGCGCTTTTTTCCCCTCGCTCTCAACTTCTTGCGTCTGGAGCGAGACATCTGCCAGGGTGCCATCACATTTGCATGCAAATCACATCGATTATTATCATTAACCCCCACTCCCACCCTCCTTAAAACCAGGCAGATCAAAGTTTCCTCCAGCTGCACTCAAAGCTTAAGTCGATTCTTACTCCAATTTTCCATTCCACCTTAAATGGTGCAGCGTTTACATGTAATCTAATTTGGGAGGAGAGTGTAGCTGCTGCAACATTTCACCAGAGTGTAACTGATAACACAGGTGTTGGTTACACCACAATGTAACTGCAGCACCATTTAAGGTGGAACGAAACAATTCAGCAGTAAGAACTCACACATTAAGGAGAACAGGACTCTCAGCCACCACTCACCATAACGTGGTTGCGTTGGTACTGATTACACCACAGTGTAAACTGCAAAGAGCTGCTCATTTGAGGTAGAACAGAAGAGTTCAGCTGCAAGAAAGCACCATTTAAGGTGGAAGGAAAAAATAAACAAGCAGCATTTGTTACAATAAAGTTTCTGGTCTTTATGGCGCTGGTTACACCACAAGGTAAACCGCAGCACCATTTAAGGTGGAACGGAATTCCTCAGTTAGTTTGGTGGAAATTTTAAGGGTGTCTCAGCAGAGTGCACCTGGTTACACTGGAGTTGGCTACACCAGACCCCAAGTGCTGCAGCATTTAAGGTGGAACGGGAAATTCGGATAATAAAGCTTCAAGTTGCTTTCAATGCGTTTTTACGGAAGGGCTGTAAGATGATGGGTAGATACTTTACGCATCGGTGAAACAAACAGAGGGAGAAAGCAGCTCAAAGCCAAAACGTGAAGACTGTAATGTTTTAACACACTCTGGAAAAAGCGTGCTTTTTTAAAGAACTAGTCAGAACATCAGTGATAGTTGAAGGGTGCGATCAAAATGTTCTGCTTTTGCCCTTGAACATCTGTAGCGCAACAGCAGATGCGCCCTTGCTGAGCCAGCGGCCAGCGCAGAAAACACGAGCCATTTCACGCGCTCTACAAGCGTGCCCAGCCTCGATTCCTCAACAGCACGAGAGCGGAGATGCCTTACACGATCCCAGTGATTTACTGCTGAAATCCGGGGACAGAGGCAGTGATGGACACTGATGGATCTGCTCCATGCTCCATCCCCATTTCCCCGTGAAATTGTACTAATTGATGCCCAAATAGAAACCATACCTTGGGCCAAAACCTGGCCAGATTGCAGCCCAAGCTGCATGCAGATGTTTAAACAGCTCTTCTAAACACACAAAACGAAGTCTGAATTGCGAGCTCACCTCTTTGGCTTTCAAACGGCGACCTCTCGCGCTGCACATGCACGCGCAAACGCAGACGAGCACCGTCAAACCGTCAACAGTGAGAGAAAGAAATAGAGAAATCCACAAACGAAGCGATCTGCAGGTCGTTGTGCTCTCGTTTTCACATCACCCCCGAGTTCCACGCGCCGGCAGCTCGTGCCTAACCCTCCACGCGTCTGTCAGCAGCGACCCGCGCAGTCGCGGCAAGGCGCATGGTCCAGTTGCGGAGAAAGAGACGCGCAGTCCGCCGACACACGTCTGTGAACCCCAGCGAAAATCTGATGACAGCGTCTCGCGCTAACACAGACGAGTCTGTTCTGGTTCCCCCACCCGTTTTCGGACAAGCCACGCCCGCCTGAAAGACTAGCCAATCATGGCACAGGAGACGGACAGCCGTCCCCAATGAAAGCGCAGGAATTGAGAAAGCGTGCTGTGGCATTGTACACCCAGCATGTCTCCTGTAGCCAAGGGGTTAACGGGGGCTTGCCCTTCTATGATTTTGGGAATGGTTTTGATTAGAACATTTACTGTGAGGGTGTGATGGCCATAAGAGTGAGTGTGTAATTGTCCACAGGTGTTTAAGTGTGTGAGTGACTGGGTGAGTAAAATGGTCCGAGTGTGTGAGGGACTGGGTGAGTGTGTGATGACCTGTGAAAAACTGGTGCCCTGTCGAGGGTGTGATTTAGAAACTATGGCAGTGAGAATAAACCGTAGACTTTCGATAAATATTGTGATATTATATTGATATTTGAGATATTTGAGCACATGCCTCGAAAGAAGAGTGCCATACCAGCCAATCGCAGCGAAGGAGGCGGGGCTTGTATTAAAGCGGGTGGGATTAAAAACCCAGCGGCCAGTCAGCTGATCGCTCCGAGGCTGAGCGCTGATTGGCTGATGGCTGGTGTTTGTCGCTGGAGCCCAAGCAGGGCACCATCTGTTCGGGGTTTGTTTTAATCCAAACAAAGGTTCAGCGGGAGAGTAACGCAGTGAGAGCTCACACACTCCTCCATCCCTCCATCTCCATCTCCTCCTCCTCTACTGAGAGCTCACACACTCCTCCATTCCTTCATCTCCATCTCCTCCTCCTCTACTGAGAACACACACTCCTCCATTCCTTCATCTTTATCTCCTCCTCCTCTACTGAGAGCTCACACACTCCATCCCTCCATCACCATCTCCTCCTCTACTGAGAGCTCACACACTCCTCCATCCCTCCATTTCCATCTCCTCCTCCTCTACTGAGACCTCACACACTCCTCCATTCCTTCATCTCCATCTCCTCCTCCTCTACTGAGAACACACACTCCTCCATTCCTTCATCTTTATCTCCTCCTCCTTTACTGAGAGCTCACACACTCCATCCCTCCATCAGCATCTCCTCCTCTACTGAGAGCTCACACACTCCTCCAATCCTCCATCTCCTCTTCCTCTACTGAGAGCACACACTCCTCCATTCCTTCTTCTTTATCTCCTCCTCCTTTACTGAGAGCCCACACTCCTCCATCCCTTCATCTCCATCTCCTCTTCCACTACTGAGAGCTCACACACACCTCCATCCCTTCATCTCCATCTCTTCCTCCTTTACTGAGAGCTCACACACTCCATCCCTCCATCAGCATCTCCTCCTCTACTGAGAGCTCACACACTCCTCCATTCCTCCATCTCCTCTTCCTCTACTGAGAGCACACACTCCTCCATTCCTTCTTCTTTATCTCCTCCTCCTTTACTGAGAGCCCACACTCCTCCATCCCTTCATCTCCATCTCCTCTTCCACTACTGAGAGCTCACACACTCCATCCCTCCATCACCATCTCCTCCTCCTCTACTGAGAGCTCACCTACTCCTCCATCCCTTCATTTCCATCTCCTCTTCCACTACTGAGAGCTCACACACACCTCCATCCCTTCATCTCCATCTCTTCCTCCTTTACTGAGAGCTCACACACTCCATCCCTCCATCTCCTCCTCCTCTACTGAGAGCTCACACACTCCTATCACTATTTTCCCTCTTCCTTCTCCACTGAAAACTCACACTCACTCATCCTTCCATCTCCTCCTCCTTCTCCAGAGCTCACACACCCTTCTATCCCTCCATCTCCTCCTCCGCCTTCTCCACTGACAGCTCACAGACTCTTCAATCCTTTAATCTCCATATACTTCTTCTCCACTGAGAGCTCACACACTCCTCCATCCCTCCAACTCCACTTCTCCTTCTCCACTCCATTTTCTTTTTATCCATCTTCATCCTTCTTCGACTACTCCTTTATCCTTACCTCCTCCATTCCCACCTCCTCTACAGAGCACTTAGAAACACCTCCATGAGGTGTCTCATCCTTCTTCACCACCCTCATGATCTTCTCCTCCTCTAACTTCATCTTGTTCAACTCCTCCTTCTCCTTTCTTCCTTCTTCACCCCATAATTCCCCACCTTTTTTCTTCTCTTCTCCACCAGCTTCACCACTAACCCCTCCTCCTGCCCCTTCATCTTTAACCTCTTCACATTCTTCAATTTCTCCCTATGTCATCTTCAAATCTTCTTTATGCTCATTATCTTGTTTCTTTATCTCCTTCATCTCCATTTTCTTCTCTTCCTTCTTCACTTCATCCATGTTCAACCCTTTTTTTCTTTAACCCCTTCCTACAAACAAGCATCAGGATCCCTCCATAGGACCAGCACAGAGACAATAGCTCATCTCTCATGCACAGTTTGTTAATCATCCTTAAAAAAAAACAAAAAAAAAACAAAAACAAAAAAAAAACAGGAGTATGCAGAGCAACCGTTTAACTAGTCTGTAACTGTAAAGTGCATTAATAGTCCATGGAGCTGAGAACATGTAGTGCTGAAACAAAGGTATGCTTTTAATGTTATGGCTGGTCAGTAATACACAAAGGCATTCCCACATTTAGACAGTTTTAATTTCCCAAGCTTTTAAGACATTCAACATCCTGCAAATATTTCTGAAAGCTCTCAGTGTCCTGTGACTTGAGGCTAATGGAAGTTACTCAGACTGTGATTGAGCTCCCCACACTCCCCACCCCTCCCCTCCCCTTTGCATCGTTATGCCACTGCTATGGTGAGTGACATTGCAAGGTCGGTTGATCATAAGTGCGTTTATGATAATAAGTGCAGAAAGCAGCTTCTGGAGGTAATCCATCAGCATATTAATTACTCAGCTAAGATCTGTCACAAATTTTGCAAAAAACAGACAACACAGAAAAACACTCATCCACATGCAAAGACACCTGAAAAGATATGAATAACACAGAGAAAAATAGGGCCTCACATTCAGAAATCTATTAAAAGAAACAAATATCAGCATAGTAATAAAGCACACTACTCTAAACAGACGCCTATCTATAGGTGTGTTATTCTCGTTTTGTAGCTGCCAGTGTGTAAGAGCCCAATATTGCCGTGACACACCGTGAATATTAAATCTGCTCTTAGACGGGATAACTGTCATATCCCTGGCAGCTCTAATGGTGGGACACATGCCGGCGGTCTCATGTTTTTCTCAACACGTGATATGGAAACCCCTTCCATGTGCTGCACCAATATTAGCATTATTGCAGCAAAGCGAACAAAGTTTGCTCAAGCGTTAGTGTGTGGTTTTAGTAATATTTCATATGAGGATACAGCTGCTGTAGTGTTAGAATATTTATGCACCCACATTAACCATGTGTTTTTGTGCGTTTGTGTGTGTGTGTGTGTGTGTGTGTGAGAGAGAGAGAGAGAGAGAGAGAGAGAGAGAGAGAGAGAGAGAGAGAGAGAGAGAGAAAGAAAGAAGTGCCTAAACTATGCTAACTTTAGCAGAGTGGTGATTGTATAAGAGCTGTTGAAGAGGCAAAAGAAGCCTGGAGAGGGGGCTACAAAGATAAAAGAGCCTCCAAACATCTTGTTTATGTGGATTACAGCAGTGTTTGGGTTATATAGAGACTTTATAATATAATTATTCCAGGTGGTTCCTGCTAGTGTTTGCTAGCCATTTCTGAAAGAAAACCTTTTCCCAACATCTAAAATATTCACTTTTCTCAACTTTTACACTAAGCTAATGTAAATGATTTTGAACAGATTAATTCGGTTCATACTTTGGGGCTAATAATAAACCGAAATAAGCTGGACATTAACCTGTTTCACTTTTTCTTTAGAATTAACAATCAGATAGCTATGGAACTCTGTGATGTTAAGTCTAGAATAAAGAAAGTTCATGAAATCAAAGAGCTGGAAAAACCCCTCCAGTATCTGTCCCTAAATCATAGAACCATTTTACCACTAATCTACTGCTAGCTTATTGTGACTAGCCTGCGGAAAGCTGCTAAACACTTCAACGATGCCATTATTTTGGAGTGTATCTCAAACAACATCAGAAGCAGGTGGATGCCCAGATCACATCTTCTGCTCACTCTGTTTCTCCCACAGAGACAAGAAGACAGATGGGTAGCTTGTCAGATGTCACTGTGTGTGTGTGTGTGTGTGTATGCGTGTGTGTATGTGTGTGTGTGTGTGTGTGTGTGTGTGTGTGTGTGCATTGGAGGGATGATCGGGGGGGGGCAGTGCTGAGAAAACAGTGTTTTCACGCTAATGCTGCTCTGAAGGCAGCAGTGGGCAGGTGTTGCAGTTCAAAATGCCTTTATTTTCAGTCATCCTTCACACACACGCACACACACACACACTATCTAGTAACAAATAAAAAATAAAATAAAAAAATCTCACACAGAACACACTATCACTCGTTGCAATAATGGACAGTGTCAGTGTCAGTTATATGGTCACTTAACGTACCAACATGTGTTTGGACTGTGGGGACTGTGGTAGGAAGCTGGTGCAGCCAGAGAAACCCACGCAGCCACAGGGTGAACACATCAAACTCCTCACCGACAGTGACCCCAGGCAGGGATCAAACCCACAACCCCAGGAACTGTGTTATAACAAGACTACAGTCCATGCACTCCCTCTCTCACACTCACGGATCAATAGGAGATACCTCATGCAGAGCTTAGCTACGTGAAGAAGAAAGAATCATCAATAGTCTAATGGTGGCTACAGGTCTCTGACTGCGGTGTAAATAGTATGGGGTGTTTAGGTGAGGATATCATGCCACGTTAATAGCAAGCATTCAGGAGTACTTCCCTTCCCAGTTTCCTCTCAAACCCAAGCAAGATTGTCTGGATTCCTCCTCAGGAGGTCTGTGGATCTTAATCTCTCCCAGAAATAAGGCCATTTCTAAACAAGCCATGCTACAGGGAGCGAGCCTCAGTGGCAGAGATGAACTCTTCTGGAATGTTGCCCTGCATTAATGCCTGGGATATTGTATTTAAAGCTTCTGATAGCAGTTATTGATCAGTCCCATTAAGGCATGCAGCAAGCGACATCATTTATCACACTCCTCCTCATCTGCTGGGGAGCTTTCCCTCTGAATGCTAAACCAGCCCACTGGGAACTTTTAGCCTAGAACAGTCGAGGGCTGTCATTACATTTCTAAACATGACTTGGCAGAAAAATATCAGCTGCAGGAAAAGTTCAATACAACTCAAATCAAACAGGAAACTGCATTCTAATAATTAGAAGCTAATGTCTGGGGCAACAGGTTGGTTCACTTCACATAGCTCCAGGGTCCTGGTGTATGAATTTTGAGCTTAGCCTCGGGCCACTGTCTATGTGTTTGGTGTGTTCTCCCTATGTCAGCATGGGCTTCCTCCCACAGCCCAAAAACACACATGTTGGTAGGTGGACTGGTTATTCTAGTGTATTCACAGGTGTGAGTGAATGTGAGAGTGTGTGGTGCCCTGTGATTGATTGGCAACCTGACCAGGGTGTGTTCCTGCCTTGCACCCAGTGATTCTGGACAGGCTCCAGACCAACTGTGACCCTGAATGAATGAATGATAATGAATGATCTCACAGATGGATTCTCGTGCAATATTCCCTCTGCTATATAATTTAAAGGGCCATCACAGAAAAAAAAATGCATTTAAAACATTTAGACCATGCTGTTATCCACAGGGGTTTATAGTCTGTAGTCATGCTGGAGATGTAGGCAAATGTAACATTAGGAGTCTAGCTTATCGACAAGTTCCTCACACCTGACGCTTTCTCCAACATCCAACATTTTTAATATGAGAACTGACTGTTACTTGTACGATCTTTATAGTGTGATACACTTTAAATGTGTTTTTGGTCCTAATGTTTTGATTCAGTGGTGTCTGAAAGTGTGCTGCAAAAGTAATGCTTGTTTTGGTGATGTCCAATGTGTTTAAATACATTACACCTAATTTTCAGCCTACAGCACTCTCATGCTGAAGTTATAAAGAGTGTTGCAGACAGGAACAGTACAAGGCAGCCAATCATAATAGGGTTTATATATAAATATACAGGGGTTGGACAACGAAACTGAAACACCTGGTTTTAGACCACAATAATTTATTAGTATGATGTAGGGCCTCCTTTTTGCGGCCAATACAGCGTCAATTCGTCTTGGGAATGACATATACAAGTCCTGCACAGTGGTCAGAGGGATTTTAAGCCATTCTTCTTGCAGGATAGTAGCCAGGTCACTACGTGATGCTGGTGGAGGAAAACATTTCCTGACTCGCTCCTCCAAAACACCCCAAAGTGTCTCAAAAATATTTAGATCTGGTGACTGTGCAGGCCATGGGAGATGTTCAACTTCACTTTCATGTTCATCAAACCAATCTTTCACCAGTCTTGCTGTGTGTATTGGTGCATTGTCGTCCTGATACACGGCACCACCTTCAGGATACAATGTTTGAACCATTGGATGCACATGGTCTTACTTGTGCAATGCGCAATTAATGAAGTTTGGCCACCAGGCTGCTCCAATGTTCCAGTTTCAGTTTCATTGTCTAACCCCTGTATATATAGATTATGGTCCTTTTAAATGTGGATCATACTTGAATACACTGAGACCTGAACCGGAAACAGTTTACAGCTGTTTTCTACAACAAAAAACCTCCTGCTCCACCAAAGTGGCACCAGGTTTAACAAGGTTTAATGGGAAATAACACTTGTAGCCACGGGTGAGTGTCTCTGGTCAGGTCAGTGATTCTTGGTTAAGGGTAGTGTGTGTGTGTGTGTGTGTGTGTGTGTGTGTGTGGGAGCTCAAGAGGTCACTCTGTCAGCTAGGCTAAGCATCAGAGATGGCAAGAGGCTATGATGCTTGGGATAGGAGACAGCAGCATATGGCTGTGCTCAGCTAGCATTTAGCTATACTTTACTCATGCAGCACTGGATCTCAAGATCTGCCCTGGAGTACTTAAACCTACTTGAGAAAAAGTGGGCCTACTGAGCCAAAGAAGAGGCTTGAAAAATGACAGGCTTACATGGAAATCAGTTAACATATATGTGGCTACATAAGCTTAAGCTAAAATGCTAAAAGTCTACGATCTATTTATGGAAGCCTGACGTGCTGTGATCAGTAGGTTCTTACAAATGCCCCTGATATCGTTCATATCCTGAGTGGTGTTTTTGGATGGATCCCACCTGCAGAATGTTTCTCAGATCAACTACTAGTGCTGTAAATAGCAATAGTGTCAGCTGTGGTCTAACGGTTAGTGAAGCACTAATGGGACTCGAAGGTTGGTGGCTTGATCCCCTCAAGTTGAAGGACATTGGGGGATTGAAGGGACAACCAGCTGCTCCAGGTATATGTGTGTTCACTGCCCCTATAATGTGTGTGTGTGTGTGTGTGTTTTGTAAAGGGTTGGTTAAATGTGCACATTTTCACTGTACAATGACAAAAAAGGAATCTAATCTTGTAATGTTGTTGTCTGTGTCATTCAAAGATAATGAGCTCTGGCTCAAAACTATTTGTATGGGAAAAGTAAATTAGATTTGAAACTGGGTTGTGTAAATATGAAAGTGCCACTGAAAATCAACTGGCATGCTTTTCAAATGTGGTACATTAAGCTGCTTTTATCAGTTTAAGGCAACAAGTTTAACAGCTGATATTTATATATAAGAGCACTGAAGTACAGTACTTGACTTCACAGTCAATTCAGTGCCCTAAAGTCCTAGCCTGTTAATAGAATTTAAATAAAACCTGGTCTCTCTCCTTTGTGTGACATAATATTATCAATAGGTGGGTGCATTTCATAATCACAAATTTTTACTTATAGGAAACTAACAGAAAACTCCAACATACCGGTCACTCATGTAAACATAGAAAAACATATAATATGGTTTACAAATTGTAGGTTGTCATTCCATGGCTCATGTGCCTCATCACTACTCAGAATGTTTCTGAAGGCAGCGAGGATGAAAGTGATTGGACAGAGATAGTGAGTAGTGATTTTGCAAACAAACGCTCCAGTGAAAAAGAGATGTAGTTTCCCATCATGGCTCTCCAACTTTAGCTATATTTACCAAAAAAGTGAATAACAGTCACTGAACAGCATTCGCTTTTTTCTTGAAAAATAAGGAATGCAGTGACGAAGACATTATTTTCACTTGCAAATTAATTATTAGCTAATATTTTGTTGAATGAAACGGCAATCAACATTTTTAGTGCTATGCAACAGTTACAATAAAATGATAAAAAAACAGGAGAATATTTGAATCTTGAATACAAATTACAGGTTAAAAACAAAAACACTCTAAACTTATTTGTACTCCTAATAACAATTTTCCAGAAAACATTTAAGTAGACTGTGATATTTAGCTGTTAGTAATGTTGCACGAAACATGTTTTTGTTGTTACAGTCGAATAGTACAAATTTCCCATAACTGAAAAGTCATGATACTGTCACATTTTATAACAAAGATGTGTGATAATCCCCAAATGCCCTCTACCGTGTATGTGACTATATCACCAATAGAAGTGAGACTGAGTTGTGTATATAAATATACTGAAGTCTAATAAACAGTGTTCCTCTCTTTCCTAATAAGATTTTCTATAATGTGCATGCTGGTCACTGATTGCCCTTGGTGGGATAATAAAGGTTCTAGAGATTGATTGATTGACTGATGAACTGAATACATCAAGCCCTGCTAATGAGAATAAGTGGCTGCATCACGCTAGGCCACGACTGTGTGATTATGGTACAGTCAGAAAAAAACAAAAATCATTATTCCCTCCAGAAAGCTGTTTTATTGATTCAGAATGAATTGTTTCTTGCAAGCGGATTTGCTTTTATGGATTGTTTCCTGTGTTAAAAGCTGGGGAAACATGGCTATTTAGCTGCTATGCAGTGAGATACAGTCATTTCAATAGGCCTAAAGGGGCCTGTTTTTAAACGCCTCGTCCCTAGCTTAGATGTCAACTATAGATTACAGCTTGAAATGCTTCTCTGAACCAAATGGCACCAGACGGTTTGGGTTTGATTGGGCATATTCACCATGTCTTTATATCTTGGTCAGTACAGGCTTGGAATTCAATTTCACATATTAATTTACCTTTGATTACCTTAATTTGTTCTTGTAGAGTATCATCTGTCTGGCCACTGGAAATGAGCTTATGCTGCTGAGAAATCCTGTACTAACTGTAAGATAAACAATGTAGCATCACAACTCTTTTCCAGAACTCTACAGAGATGGTCTCTTCTCCCTCTTATTACCTGTGTGTGATTTATTGTGTACTTACAATGAAACTAATGAGGTTATATAGGTTTGTGGTCTGGCTTGAGTGGAGGTGGTTTTAGTGGGGCCACCAGTTGGATTTTCCTGTGGTATGTGTGAATCCCAATGCCTGAGTGCAATGACAGGAACACTGTAGGAATAACTGGCACCTTTCTAAGGTGTTACCCTGATGTCCTTCTAAATCTAGCTGGAATGGGGTGAGCATACCACTCACCACACCGTTCATGCAGGTGCTGCACAATGATGGTGATTCAGATGAATTCCTAAACTAAGAAATGTGCTGTATAATTAAATATAACTTATAGTTTTACTGCATAGTTATATATAACCTTGCTATAACAACACTCATCACTAATAAAAGAATAAATACTCCTGAGACAGATTTGAAAGTGTGGCTGTTTATATTCGGTTGCTTAATAACAGATATTACAGCTTGAATGTTGACCTTGACTGAATGGTTTAGGAGTGAACACACACACAAGTGATTAGAGGCAGTGAACACACAAGTGATTAGAGGCAGTGAACACACACAAGAGATTAGAGGCAGTGAACACACACACAAGTGATTAGAGGCAGTGAACTCACACACAAGTGATTAGAGGCAGTGAACACACACACAAGTGATTAGAGGCAGTGAACACACATAAGTTATTAGAGGCAGTGAACACACATACACCCAGAGCAGCCACCTTGGCACCAGGGAGCAGTTGGGGTTTAGGTGCTTTACTCAAGGACACCGCAGCAATGGCTGTTGAGGGAAGTGAAAGTGTTGTTCCTTCACTATCCCAGACCCATTTTTCCTTTCTGTTGTGGGGCTTGAACCAGCAGCCTTTAGTCCATAGCTGTCTTATCAAATCATAATAAAAGACTAGAGATGTTTCTGTAATACAGCCACAGGGCTTTAATTTGTAGAAAATAATTGCCTTTTTACTCACAGTTAATATATTTGTCAGAAATCCAAACTGTCCGGTCCTACTTCACCATGCATAACTTCACTGCATTAGTCCTGAGTAGATTTGTCTCTATTATGCGGCTCATTCAGTGATCCCTGAAGAGAACAATATCTCTCTTATAGCTGAACTAATGATTCATATAACTCCTACTTCTCTCTCTCTTTCCCTCTCCCTCCTATACACACTAGTCTTTCCAAGATGATTTTTTTTCTTTTTAGCAGTATCTCACAAACGCACACACACACACAAACACACACACCTTCTCATGCACAATTTACATAACTCATTACATAGGCCCTCTCTCCACAGCCCAAAGCATTCTGCTGGCTTGCCTTTCTTTCCTTTCCTCCCGCATCCCTCTATCACTTTTTCCTCCCACCAGACCCTGAAGCCAAGGTATACATCTCTTTTCCACCTCGCAGGTGACTCGCTTCGTTTCGAGCTCTCTGCCTTGTTAAACCCGGATGAAGTGCTCCAGCAACAGACCCACAGCAGAGATCCAGCGTCCAGTTCAGGACATTAAGCCTAATTTATTTTCTGTTACTGCTATTTCTTCTACCTGAGGCCTATGCCGAGTAAAACCACAGGAACCCACATTTATTTCACCGCCCTCTGTCCATCACACACTGTAATGAAGAAGGATTACAGGGCAGGGGATTCTAGGCCTTGGCTCAAGGTCCACTGGAGGAGGAGATTGAAATGTGCCTGAACCAAGACCAATTCACTGCTCATTTATGAATGCACCAGCTAGAATGTTCTTTTTAGCCGAGGTAGGCAGGCTTGAATGTAAAGCTACAAAGAGCCTCTGGTCAGGATCTACCTTAAGTACATTGCACGGTACAAGGCTGTGATGCAACAAGATCAAAATTCCTAGAGTCCTCTGATCCACCTTAAACAAGGTCAGTCAACCTTAAAGGGACTAGTATTTATACCTTAAAAGTACAGCTTCAAAACCATTATGATGCTCCACTGATCTGTAATAGGAGAATAGGACCCCTGTTGTGGTGAGTCTAGTGACATATCTGCAGTTGATGTAAACACAATGTCAGTATTGCTGAGTTCAAAATGTAGGCTATATTGTATTAATGCTGATATATGTATTAAGTACAATAACGTCCTTTGAGACTGGCACCCCCTCCAGGATGAGTACCTGCCTTGCGCCCAGTGATTCTGGGTAGGCTCCAGGCCCATCGCAACCCTGAACTGGATAAGCGCTTACAGACAATGAATGAATTAATAAACTTCCCTTGAGACTGGCGCCCCCTCCAGGGTGCGTTCCTGCCTTGCGCCCAGTGATTCTGGGTAGGCTGTGGACCCACCGCTGCCCTGAACTGGATAAGCTCTTACAGACAATGAATGAATGAACTTCCCTTGACTCTTATTTTATTTCTCTCTCACATTAATTCTACAAATTAAGAGATTCAAATAAAAAAGAATAATCAAATGCACACAGAGGTATTATAATAAAGTTATAAAAAAATTAACAAATACATTAAAAAATCATGGTTTCCATGAGTTGGCCTGTCACACTGCACATGTATCTGTCCACACAGATAAAGATGATAAAAGTGAGAGTACGATTTCTCAGGCTTGGCTCAGCTGCTGCCTTCTGCCTAATGACCAGCATTCAACTCCTTCCTCCATCAACACCCGCATTGTTTTGGGGGTCCTGCTGTTTGTGTGCATGTCTGTGTGTGTGTGTGTGTGTGTGCCATTCCCATCTCAATGAAGCCAACCCTTGGTTCACACACTTCCCCCAGAAGCAGAAGAGAGAGTCTTTGGGAGAAGAGGGGGTAAAGTCTCTTGTGTTGAGGTCAGAGAGTTGACCTTCGCCTGGTGACCTTTTCTATAGGGAGCAGAGAAGGGTGGTGAGATGGGGTTAAAAAAGGACTGGGAACGTAGCTTTTGGAGACGGAAATTCTCACACACACAACACACACACTCGCAGGCAATTGAGCTCTCAGAGGAGTGGGTGGTTGCCAGGCAGAGAGGCCTGACGTTGAGCCATGAGCGAGAACTGAAGAATCTCTTCTCTCCCAGTGGAGGAACACTCACTCATTCTTCCACTCTCTCTCTCTCTCTCTCTCACTCTCTCTCTCTCTCTCTCTCTCTCTCTCTCTCTCTTTCTCTCTCTCTCTCTCTCTCTCTCTCTTTCCCATCCATACTGAATGCGTTCATCAGTGGATACAGCAAACCGTTGGTTGGATATTTTTGGTTGGTGGACTGTTCTCAGACCAGCAGCACTGATGTGTTTGATCCACTCACACCAGCACAACATACACTAAGACAGCATCACCATATCATTGTCAATGCAGCGTTAAGAATGACCCACAATTCAAATCAGTTTTAGCCTTGAAGGTCAGAGCTGTTTTGACTGTATGAGGAGGCCTTAAACAATATTAAGCAGATGGTTTTAATATTATGGCTGTGTGTATATTAGATTTTTCATGGAGGCTGATGAATTCTCCTCTGTTTACCCTGCTGTAGAGTTACTGCAGAGAAATGACTTCCATCAGCCATTAGTTCAGCTTGATTGAGTTGTCTTTATGCATGGAAATGTACTTGAAATTCACAGTGTATCCACGCATTCATGCATTCAGCTCAAGATTTTATTAGCCACACAGGAATTCTGACAACTCAGAAGAAAAAGGGCCACATGCATGAATTCAGGGAAAAGACAAGGCATAGCAAGAGTAATTTACTGTCAGGAGAATGGTTAAAATGCTGTATGAACACATCTGGAATACTATATTATCATGAAGAGGCATAGTATTTAAACATTTATGTTCTGGGCAGATAAAGAAAACATGTCAGTTATTTGTGCTGATTTCCTCAACATGGATTAGCCCTAGCCCTGGAATATATTTTCCTTTTTAATGACAACTCTTGTTTCCAAATGCTGTGTACATCCAGGATCATAAACGGCACTCCAAATCACCCTAGAGGTAATATATAGAGCCGTTAATCCAGGAAATGTAGTTCCACAGCTCCAAAGCCTAATACTACTGGACTCCTATGCCTTGTTTTCGGGTGTCACCTTGCCCCTTGGAACTGAGTTTCAAGGTGTAGTGGTTATTATCTTCCCCTACCAAATGGGACAACCATTCAAGAGCCTGATATGTCATCAGAACACAATTAAAAATATCAGAACTTAATTCCCAGGCCACTTGCAGTGCTCCATACAGGACTCTGCCAGTCTGCAGCGATATCAGAATGTGAGTTTGGTGTGTGCTCCCTGTGTCTGTGTGGGTTTTCTCCAGGTGCTCCGGGTTTCCTTTTAAAGTCTAAAAACACCAGCGGACTGCTTTTCTATCGACAGTGTCGATAGTGGGGATGAATGTGGCGCCCGGTGATTCTGGGTAGACTCTGGACCCACCGTGACCCTGAACTGGATACATGATTACAGGCAATGAATATATGAATGAACGAATACAGCTTCAGAAGCATTCAACAGTCATGTATTATCACCCATTCCTAAACCAGCTTCATATTCAACAGCTAGGTGGTTTCTAATATCCTCTGAATGTACTGAGCCTTGAATAGCACAGAGCTCCTCTTATCCAAAAAAAAGAGCAAGGAAGGATAAGGGAACTGAGTAAATGCAGAGAAAATGAGAACAGAGAAGAAAGTAAACAGTGCAAAAATCACTACACGCCAAAGCTTCAGCTCCTCGCTCCTCACTGCTGTGCACTCGTGTCGGGGTGAACTGCGACACGTTATCATTTAAAGGAACTGCCGCTGAAACCTGCCATTCTGAACAGGGCTGCACAAGGGGCAGAAAGTTGCTGTTGTGTTTAATCCCTGTAGTACTTTGACCAAACCTTGTCAAAGACGTTTTATTAAGACCCCAGACCTGTGTTGACCTGTGGAAATAGGGTATAATATGTCACCTTTAAAAAGTTTGTGTGACATTCATTGTTTCACAGGGAAGTGGAGATTTAATAAAAGCCTGGAGACCAGACCGTATGAGACTTTATAAAATCAGTTTGAAAAAAAAGCAGAGGATTCTGGTGAAGGTTGGAGTTGTTTATGTGCAGAAGCTTCCCTTCAGGAATCTCTTTCCTCCAGAGAGACGACTTCGCACAGCTGTATCACTGATTGTTCAGCGTCCAGGGCCCAGACATCAGCTTTAAATATTCAGCAGTTCTGCCTGGAAACCCAGCATCAGCACTCAGTCAGTTTTACACTACAGCTCCCTGCACCATACTTTCACCTCCTTAAAGTGGAACACAGCAAGCAGACATTAACTTTAACGAGAGAGAGAGAGAGAGAGAGAGAGAGAGAGAGAGAGAGAGAGAGCAGATCTCAACATCAGCATCATTTTAACTTCCTTAAATAGGAACACAGACAATAGAAACTTATCAACAATAGGAAAAAGGCAGAAAGAAAAAGAGTGTCAGGGAAGAAGGGATGTGAGAAAGAAACAGAGAGTAACTGAGAGGGAGTATGTGTTGAGAAAGTTAGAAAAAGACAAAGAAAGAGAGAGGGAGGGAGAATGATGGGAGACAGTGGGTCAGTGTGAGACAGTAGGGAAGTGAAAGAGAGAGAGAGAGAGAGAGAGAGAGAGAGAGTGAGAGAGAGCAAGAGAGCTACTGAACTGTTGACTGACCTCTATCTTGGTCTCTATTCGATGTGCTTTGGTGCGTGATGCACAAACAAAAATCTAAACGCAGCACACAGCAATTTTAAGACAAAACAGCGGTGACCCTCCACTTTATTTTCTGCGGAGGTGTGTAAACAATACCAAAAAAAAAACTCCTTTATTGCTTTCAAAAGGTTGGTCTGAGCTCTCAGAGCTCGTATGATATTGAGCTGATGTGTAGAAATCATTTTAAGACTTAACTTCCAATAAATCTCCCAAGGAAAGACAGAGGTGAAACACTCATCGGAGCAGTGGCAGTTCATAGAAAGACACTTTAGCAAAACTCAAAAGAAATGAAGACAATCAGTTGCCATAACATTTTTAAGTTTATAAACTCAAATGTCAGAAGCATGCATAAACTTTCACTTTAAGTGTCTACAACTTTATTTAATGGTTTATACATATCAAACAATATGCATTTCTGGTATTCAGTACTATTAAGTACAATTAACTAATCTAAGCATAAATTAATTCATTTTCTGAATAAAGTGGTGCCAGTCCATCACAGGGCACCACACACTCACACCTATGGACACTCTTGCACGGCCAGTACACCTACCAATTGTGTATTGTGTATTTGCACTGTGGAGGAACACATCCAACTCCTCAGGGCAGTGAGTCGATGCGGGTCTCGAACCCATGACCCCAGGACTCTGGAGCTATCTGACAGTGTTTCTGCCTGCGGCACCACCACCCCTCACACTGAAATTACCCCCCTCGCATATGAAAATACCTGCACTGGTCCTATGTCTGTGACTTCAGGCACAATGCTGCATAAACTCATAATATTTATGTTCAGTTAAATCTCTCATATCCAGCTGTTTTCACTTAGATCTACAAACAGGAATCTGCTCATTCAAAAATGTACAGTTTCACAAACTACAAAAGGAGACATTTTTGAAAATAACTGAGTTGTTAAGTGCAACTTTTCATTATCTTTTAAGGTAGAATCACTCAGTCCAGTTAATTACTTTGAACATTAAGAGACTGTTCATCTATTACGGATGTACCATGAACATGGTGAACTTATACAGTATACAGAGACAAGCATTTCCAGTCTAAGTTGTATCATCAAGTGTCCCATGATGTAGAATAACTCACTCATTAGTATACACATGTCTACAAACCTTTAATCATGGAGGGTAAAATGTTTGGTTAGCTAAACATAAAATATAGGAAATTGTTTTAAAATATAAAAATATAATAATTCTATATTTTGGCCATAGACGACAGGTTTTAAAAAGTGAGCATAGGACCAAAAGGGCGCCAGTTCTATCATCAGGACTAGCAAGGAATCTAGGATTTGGGAGTGTGAAAGTGCTGTCTGTTATAAACAATCATAAATACGTTGTTACCATTTCTAAAGTATGTACATGTCCAGCATTATTAAATCCTCCTAAATCATCTCGTAGCTTGAGCTGCTTCAGTGTCTTGTTGGAGATATTAACTACTCTCTTCTTGCTTTCTATCTGGGTCAGAGTGAATATTTCATCAAATCTGCGAGGTCTGGGTCGAGTGTGTGAGCAGATTATTCCTCAAACAATTCCAGGACAGACTTGTGTTGAATAAATCAAAAGGTTTTACTACATTAAGGCAGGGGAGGAGAATAGAGAAGCTGTCCTTCATCACACTGGTGAATCTGAAGCCATCAAAGAGAGGAACTTCATATAGGGCTGACTATGTGCCAGTTTCCAGATGCTGAATAAACCTAGTCCTGGCCTGGGTGGAGATTTTCCATTGAAAATTAAAGATGTATAACAAGGCTTAATGTTGGAAGCTGACCCTACCCGTAACCTAATTTCCCTGAAGATTTAAGCACCATGAACAGTGACAAGAACGAATCACTAACAGATGTAAGGGAATTGTAATGTAGATTTTTTTCCCACCCAAAAGTTAGTACCAACAACATAAAATGGAACTGGAAGTAAGGGGCTGAGACCAACTCCTAAAAAACAACCCTACACCATAATCCCCTCTCCACCAAAGTTTACACTTGGCACAATGCAGTCAGACAAGGACCATTCTCCTGGTAACCACCAAACCCAAACTCGGTCGGCCAGACGGAGAAGCGTGATACATCTCTCCAGAGAACACGTCTTTGCATTGCGCTTAGTGATGTAAGGCTTGCAAGCAGTTGCTTAGGCATGTAAATCCATTCCATGAAGCTCTCTATGCACTGTTTCTGAGCTAATCTGAAGGCCACATAATGTTTGTAATGTCTGTAGTGATTGACTCTACAGAACATTGGCGACTTCTATGCACTATGGGTCTCAGAGTCCACTGACCCCGCTCTGTCATTTTACGTGGCTTACCACTTTGTGGCTGAGTTGCTGTTGTTCCATATTGCTTCCACTTTGTTATAATACCACTGAGAGTTCACTGTGGAATATTAAATAGTGAGGAAATTTCATGACTGAAGCAGTCTGAATGCTTAGGTGCTTGGTTTTATACACCCGTGACCACGGAATTGATTGGAACACCTGAATTCAATAATATGGATGGTGACTGTATACTTTTGGCAATATAGTGTGTGAGTGAGTGAGTTACAGGTGTGTCTTTAAAAGCCTTAAATAACCTTTTAGAATTTATATAAAGGATCATTATGAGTTAAAAGGCTCTTTAAACTTTATATAAATTTATTGCAATCACAGTCAAAAACAGTTCTCTGAGGAACCATCCATTGATGTACTTTAGGAAGCTCAGAGGGATTCTTCTGTGGTATCAAGCAAATAACCCTTTCTGATACTTTCATTTTAATAATGTTGGGAAGAGGTACATGTCACTTCAACATTATATGGCATCATACACTCACTCACACCCACTCACAACTGTGGGCAATTTCACACACTCATCCAGTGGACAGTTTCTCAAAGCCAAAGCACCTAGCAACATATGTTTGGACTGTGGGAAGAAACCAGAGCAAATGGAGGAAACCCATGCAGACACAGAGAGAACACACCAAACACTTCATAGACAGTGACCCAAGATCAGGCTAGAACCCAGGACCCTGAAGCTGTGTGGTGCAGCACCGCTGTGCCGATCTACAATTGTTTCCAATTTATTTGTATTTGTGTCTAAACCTAGGTACCTGATGAGATGTACAACAGGAGAGGGACTCTTCAGGGTTCCCACCCCACTCCATATCATCTATCATATCTTATCAACTCTGATCTTCTCCCCTCCACACAACCTCCCCTGAGAAATCCTCTTTCAATATGGAATTTTGTGTAAACATTATTTTAATCTGTATAATCCCACAAGCTGGGAGATTAAGCCTGGACTGAGTTTGAACTTTGAAGTAGGGGGTGAGCCAGTAGTGACATGTTTACTGTTTATCTTTGATTTTCATTTCACACAAACAGATTAAGAAGCATAAAACACAAAGATGAACAAAGACCTAAAACACACCAGGCACTTCTGGAGACAAATTTTATAACACATTGGGTCACATTTCGTGAGGAGTTTGGGGTGTTCTTCTGGTGTTGGTGGTTTGGCTTTGTGAAACTGTCCACAGGTTTGAGCGAGTGTGTGAGTGACCGGCTGAGTGTGTTATACAATGTGATGGGCTGGCACCATGACCAGAGTGTGTTCCAGCCTTGCGTTCAATGATTCTATGCACAGTCTAGATCCAACTAGACCCTAATCAGCATGGCAGTATAGCGAATATTATGCCAAATTTGTTTCCTTTACATTTCAACACCACAATCCAGATTACTAGCATTTTAAATGAAAACCACAGTGTGAAGCAAATATAAACACTTAGCATTTAACGTCCATCTTGAATAGCATTAAGTAACAGGGTTCACTCTATCACAAACCACCTTCAGAAGCAGCCAGGGAAATGTCTGACCATTTATAAACCCCTAAAAATCCTGATATTTCCCAGAAGTCACTGGACGACATATAAATATTGAGAAAATATGTCAAATTTGTCCTTGTTGAAGCAAGGACAACATCGTTTTTATATATATATATATATATATATATATATATATAGTGAAAAACGATATATAATTAAACACTTGGGTATTCTCTGAAGCTAAGTAGGGTCCTGCCCTGGGTAGCCCTTGGATGAGAGACCACCTAGGGACCCTAGTTACTGAAAACTAGACCCATAGCCTGCTTTTTAGGGGTGGCATGGTGGTGCAGCAGGTAGTGTCACTGTCACACAGCTCCAAGGTCCTGCTCTGGGTGACTGTCTGTGACGAGTGTGGTGTGTAATCTGTGTCCATGTGAGTTTCCTCCGGGTGCTCCAGTTTCCTCCCACAATCCAAAAGCACATTGGTAGGTGGATTGGCGACTCAAAAGTGTCCGCAGGTGTGCCCTGTGAGTTCCCACCTTGTGCCCAGTGATTCCAGGTAAGCTCTGGACCCACTGCGACCCTGTACTGGATAAGCTCTTACAGACAATGAATGAAAGTATAGTCATGTTCATACTTGTGTCTATAATTTCTCATAGATGTTTCCATCCACTATATTTTCAACAGCATTGCTCACAGCACTGTCCGATCTGGTTAAAGCGATTAGTGTGGTCACGCTTGGGTTTGTGTATTAAAGGCAACAAATCAACAGCCTGCAATACAGAAAATAACACCCTGAAGATGCAGAGAACACAGCACTATTTCACCTGAACTTCCCTTTCCTACTGTAACACTGACAACTGAGAGAGTTATAACTGTGTCTTGACTCTGATTTACAGCTTGCTGCAGTGAAAAGCGTTTTTTAAAAACCTGCAGTTCATCTCTGACTTTTCTGACCTTTTTATTTATATATCATTTTCTTTGCGATATAATGAGCTCCAGCTTGCCTACAGCATTTGGACAGAAAACAAAGAAGACAAAGCCTTAGCCAACCCCTCTATGCAATATTTAGTCTATAGAGCTGCAATAACAACCAGCTAGTGATGCCAAGGCATTTCAACTGTGAAAACAGACTATTTTTTTCTAGACCTAAAATACTTCTGGCTGCAGATCTTTGCTGAGGTTGAGGCTCTAAAAATAAACCTGTTAATCTGAAAAGAAAGCAGGGAGTTGTCTGGATTTAGCCACGTTCCGGTAGGGTGTTTTTTTTTTCAACTATTCCCACAGCAGTAAACAAAATATTGTGCTGATATTAGAGACTACAGATGCTTTGTACATAGAATCAGACATACAGAACAGTGCAAGACCATTATCCTTGTTATTTACTTGTTTTCCTGTGCATTTTAAATGTAATCAGGGCACAGCAAGACCAAGAGAGAGGATTAAGTCACATTATGCAGAATTTGTTCTTAATGTTCCTAATCCCCGTCCCAAACTTGCCTCAGACAAAGAGGAAACAGGAAAATTCCAAGTAGATTTTGGGGATTTACTGAACGGATCTAATGGACAGATGGTGTTCTTAGTTGTTAAAAAAAATGATGGTAAATTCCAATGCAGTGCATTTTTTACACTTCTCTTACCAGTTATTAATAGCTACACTCTATACAACCTTTCACCAATGATAGAAAAATATTGTAGAATGGGACATAGTGGAGCAACTAAGTGTTGGCTAAAGCTCCCCAGTATAGGACTCTGGAGCAGTGGAACTCTGTTCTCTGAATGAAGAACTGAACGACACGTCTGTAGCACTTTTCCGGAAACTGTAAGTTCTTCCATTCTTTGGACATTAGCTTTTCACCTCAGCCACCATAAATGTGCATCATCCAGACAGTAGTTCATCTGTTGCTGCACTGTCTGTATTGGTCGTCCTCTAGTCCTTCATCAGTGTACAGAGAACACATCCCACAGGATGCTGTTGGCTGGATTTTGGACTATTCTCAGCCCAGCAGTGACACTGCAAACATTTAAAAACTCCAGCAGCACTACTGTGTCTGATCCACTCATACGAGCACATCACACACTAACACACCACCATCACATTAGTGTTAAGAATGAGCAACCCCAAAAACCATACCTACTCTGTGATGGTCCTGAACATTGACAACATTGACAATGAGGATTGGAGTGGGTTAATAAAGTATGCAGAGCAATACATGGACTACAGTCTGTAATTGCAGTAAGACAAACACAGAACCTATAGTTTGTATAATGGTAATTTCACCTGTGTCTGGCTTCATTGTTTCAAATCCATCAGGCCTGTTCTAAACCTGTTCAGTAGTACATGACCATTGATGTTTTCCACCATGTAAACCAGGAACATATAAGGGTATTTCTAACAGCCCATAGGCCAGTGGATTACACCTGCTGACCAGAGTGGAGTGAACTGTGGAACAATGGTGCTACACACACACATACACAGCTGCTGTTTGTAGGGATTGTTGAGTACTTTGTCAGCCCACTCTGCTGATTGGCAGCTCAGACAGAAGGGGCCTAAGCTGGACCACATGGGGTTCTTACAAACACTGCTCCAATACAAGACAACAGTACAGCCTCAGATACCCAGCAGACGTTAGGTAATGACAAAGTAGTGCTGACTGGTGATTTCAGCGTGAGAACATTTACATTTAATTAGATATAAAACATTACACATGTCATGCTACCAAAAACAGAGACTCACAGGTATGCAGTCTACATGGCTCTATCAGGGTTATCAGTGTCCCACGTAATAAAGGACAAGGCTGATTTATCGCAGACATAAATTACATTAGCAGACTGTCACCTTCTCTCTTTCAGAGATAATCAATAAGGACACAGATCGAAAGGATTTGTACCAATTGAGTTGGGTGTCAAAGGCTGTTATGCATACCATATAGCAGATAAACACTGTCACTTCTGACCTTGTGTCCCCATCTGTTTGTTTATTTATTTATTTCTCTATTCAATTTATATATATTTTTTGTTTTTTAACAACAAGTAAAATTTATATATAGAATTCACTAATGGAATCAATGCAACATTCTGCATAAACATGTTTTGTTTGATAGCAACAATATGCCTACACAAGTGCTTATAACACATTCATAACAAAAGCACTGAATATCAATAGCACTGAATTACAAAAAGATACCACAGTCTTCATTAGAACTGGTAACAAGTCATCATCTTCTAAGACCCATTACTTGGGAATAATATTTCAAATAAACAAACTCTTAGCCCTTTAGGGCTTTTATGTAAATGTAATGTCATACTTTCATTCATTGATTTTTTTTACCCACCACCATCACCCTTTTTGGAGGACACACTTAGTTTTACTGCTTATATACATTGATTGAAACAGCTCTGTATTAACCACACCCCAGCAGCCCTAATACTCTCATAAGATATGACAAACAGGCTACCAGATGGACAGGCAAACAACAAGACAAACTACATATCACAATATGGTTGGACAGTTGTACAGGGCATAGAAAAATGTCAACAGGACAAAAAACTAATTATACAATATTTGTTCTGAGGGTTTACAATGAGATTAGTATCAGTGATGCTAGTAAATAACAATCTGACACACTCACACAGTCACTCTCAACTGTGGACCATTTCACACAGCCAGTCCACCTATCAAAGGGTGTTTCTGGACTGTGGAAGGACACCCAAGCATCCAGAGGAAATTCTGGCAGACACAGGGACAACACACAGAACCTCCTCACAGAAGATGACCCTATGACACTGGAGCTATGTGACAGTGGCACTCCCTTGTGATTCAAACACTCGAATGTGATTAACTTCATAAACATTTCAAATAATGTCATGAGCTGCTCATGAATAGTTAAACATGTTTTTCAGATGTGTTGTATGCACTGAGCTTTTTATGTAGGTAAATATCTAATGCAGTGTTTCAAACAGAGCTTCACACAAGATAAACAAAACACTGGACACTACAGCCATCTGAATGAAATAACAGGTCAGTCATGAACAATACAGCATTGACAAGGGTAGATTTTCCCCTAAACCCATAGCATCTCCTGCACCACTTAAAACCACACCATAATGCTGAATTCCAAAACAATGCAGGACTAGGATTCTTGCATAATATACACCTGCAGCATGCATTTGCATACTTCACTTCTCACATGCCTGTCTTCCCAGGCTGGGAAAGTTGAAGACGCCATATTGAATGTTTGTTTACATGGGGTGCAGAGAGCAGATGGGTCCGTGCATCCATATTCAACAGCCTGGGTTCTGCAACCTTGACCCTGGCCCCTTGCCCCTTGGCCCTTGCACTCTTCATAAGCTCTATAGAGGCAACTTGGGTCTCTCAGACCCTAAAAGTAGGCTCATTATTCCCCTGGGGTGGTACCATGGAGAAGAAACCACAACCAACCCCCACAAAATATCCCCCAAAATCTGCATTCCAACACTTAGGCCCTTCCTAAAGGAACATCTGCCCCCAGCTAATGGCTGTTCCCTAAGTCACATGGTTGATGAATGAAAGAAATCTGAGCAGACAATGGTGAGAAAGCAGACTGAGGTGAAGTTGCAATGTCTGGGCCAAATTGATCAATTGAGGCAAGTGGTGTGAGGATTGGTGGGAGGACAGGAATGGCCCTTCCCGACTCACTGGCTGAGCTCTGGGCTGAGACAGTATTAATGAGGGGCCTGCACTAGCATGGCTGGTTGGTCCAGAGTGAAGCCGACCCAAAACTGAGCAAGGGCTCTAAATCATTGCTCTGGACCCCTAAAGAATGATAATTACCCACTTTATGGCACAATTAACCTTTATGAACCAGAAGGATAGGATGCTTGAGAGACAAAAAACATACTATTGGCTTCAAGAAAGTCCCATACAGTATATTAGATAAATGAATAAATCTTTGTGTTGTCCTTTTTTGGCTGCTCAGACAACAAAGAAATTTGCTACCAGAATGTGCCTACTAAATATGAGATGATTAACCTCTGTGTTCACAGCAATGAAAAGATGACGACCCATGGGTCTCTTGTTGCAATGCTAGTGTCAAAGTCAGTGAATGGAAAGCCAAAACAATACCAAAAGTAGCTTGTGCTAATTTGCTACAAAGGCACATAATGAAAGCCATAAATCACTGAATGTATGAAATCAAGGAGCAAGGAAAGAGGGTTATAAGTCCCAAAGGAGGCACCAAAACCAAGAAGATTCATGTGGGTACATTCCTCCAGTCCCTCTTAACCAGATCAGACCTGACTAATTAGAACCAAACCCTAGAGAATACAACCTGCACTTCTAGATCAGACAGCTTGAAGCATCCAGTTGGCAAATGGCAAGACTTTGGACAATGTGCCACAGTAGAAACCATAGGTTTGTATGTCCCTTGACTGCTGCCGTAGCCTGGTGCATTACTCAAAGTGAATCCCCATGTGGGAGGTGTCACCGTAATGAATTGTCATGAAACCATCTCCTCTCTTCTGGTTCCAAGAATATCTCCATTACATTCCGAGTTCCACTGGGTCAGAGATGACGAGTGGAGAGTGGAGTCTGGGTGAAAAGTGAAGAGTGGTAGGTGGGGAGTAGAGGGTAAAGGGCATGGTGCCTTTGTTTCACACAGTAGACATAGATGAGTATGAAAAGCTGAGGAGCAGAAGTCGGCCTGGAAGTCTGCAAAGGAACATAACCTTGAAAAGTCCCCTTTGTTAAGGGGCAGTGGGAGGGGGAGTGGAGTAGAGCAAGGGCAGGGAAGAAAGATTTTGCCAACATAAACACAAACTAAAATACACCAGTGGCAGCATCCTTGCTATTATATGTCAGCTAATTTTAGCCCTGGAGTCTTTGCTGAGGTCCAGATTAATTTCATGTGTGCAAAGCACGTCTCACAGCTAACATCACATTACACCCTTAAAAAACAAGGTTCCTCAAGGGTTCTTTAGGACAGGCAATGAGTAAAGTCAAGTACTTTCCCAGTCTGAAGTTGGTTGTAATATTCAAACAAACCAAAACACATTCAGTGATATGTTGATCTGCGCTCTGGGGTGATCCCTCCATTGTGAACATCTGCATCTTCTCTGCTTGATTTACAAACATTATTTTTGTATGTTTATTTCTATATTTCTTGGTAAGTGTTGCTTTACAGCTCCACATCCCTTTAGACCCATCTCCTTACAGCAGAAGGATAGAAAAAAAAAAAAAAACAGCTGTGGGTGTGTTCAGGTGTGAAGCTTGATTTTTTCCACTGTTTCAAATCAAGCTCGTTTAGATACATTGTTTCTTCACACGATGCCTGATTAATTTCCTTATTAGTTATTTCCTGGTTTACAAGGCATTATATAAAGACCTGATTAATGAAACTAACCGAGCAACTCTGAAACATCTGTGTAAAATGCTACCAGTAAAATCCTGCACACATTTGCTGTCGACGCTGCATACTGTATAAGAAACTAACACGTAGCATACATTTATAAGTTTATACAAGTTTATTATTTGTTTGACCAGAGGAGGATGGGTCCACCATGTGAGACTTGGTTCCTGTCGAGGTTTCTTCCTCCAGCTCCAGGGAGTCTTCCTTGCCACTGTTGCCTTTGGCTTGCTCACCTGGGAGTTTTTAATTTAAAATTTGTTTTGTTGTTGTTTTGTGACACCATCAGGTTGTAAAAAGATTCATGCAAATTAATTATTAATTAATTATTTAAGTCAAGTAAAAATGATATTAGCAGGGAGAAACAGTGTTCACTGTGATGCTCACTCTAGCACATAAGAATCGTTTTAGGATTTGGAACAAAGCTCAGAGCGGCATGGACTGAGGACTGGCTGTCAGCAAACTCCAAGTGTGAAACCCCTGACAGAGACACACTGACAGAGAGCTAAGAAGAGCGAGTTAAGCCAGAGGAAAATGGACTTTTGGGTTTTAGGTTAAATAGGAAAGCTGTGTTTATTTGAAATCAGGCTGTGTTTAAGGTGGAACAGAATGACTAATAAACTTACTGTAGATTGTTTGTGGCTGAAATTGAACTTGTCTGTAAGTTCATATTCACTGTTTGAATTACCACAAAAGCTCATTTGTCACTCAAGCTGTTTAGGTTTGTGGCAGTTTTGGTGTGTGTTTACTTTCATGATCTTAGCGCTCTTTCAAATATGGAGTCATTTGGAGCCTTAAGTAATGCAATTGTAACAGTAAACATAAGTTTAATATTACCCACTTGGAGCAAGAATATAGAAAAATCCTCATTTCTTTACATGTTTTTCACAGTTCTGACGTCTCTCCACTGTCCAAATGCCTCCAGATGTCATTTTTTGGCCAGGCCGGTACAGGCAAAGCAGGGAAACAGCTTGTTCAGACAGAGACATGTAGTTTACCTATTTAATGAGCCAGGACTGATTAGAAACACTAGACCTCTTTCCCATGCACAGACTGTAGAAATAGCAAATTGTGAGGACACATTCTCTGAATTTTATAGAAGTTGTATTAGTGAACATTGCCTTTAAGCTATGTGCCGTCCCTAATGTAGCAAGACAATGTAGCCTTAACAGCAACGTACATGATTGTAATAAAAAAACACTTTTTATAAAATTCAGATGTTTTCTCAATATTTGCTAGCTCTACAGTCTGTTGCACACTTGAAACTGGTCTAACATGTTTACGAAGCCCCAGTGTCTCGAAATGAGTAAAAAAACAAACTGTCTCGATCCGATATGCTAGGCTTTCTCTCATTCTCCCTCTCTTTGCTTATGGCAGAGGAACTTGGAGTTTTTTCAGACAATGAAGAAAACACCAAATGTTGAAAATCATGAACCAAGATGAGGATATTGCTCTATTCCAGTTCTCTAAGTGGGTAATATTATTTTTTGCTGCTTTCACTTTCACAAGGTGGAAATGTTTCCAAACCCGGGAGATGGCTAACTGCATTACTGGAAGTGCTATAAAACTAAACAACTGGAGTTACAAATGTTTTATCTTACAAGGCACAGAGCTTTGCAGTGTAAACAAATCCCCACAATCGTAGACGATTCACAAGAATCCAGAAGCAACTGATTAGACCCAAATTCAGAAAAAAGTGCTCAACCTCTTGTGCTTTGTAAAAATGGCCAGCAGGCATTGGCGTGGGCAGCTATGGACTAAATTTTAGAGATGCAGGTTTGGGACTGGAAGGTTTGATGATTTGATTCCCTCTACTGGAAGGAATACTGGGGATGGGAAGTGAGAAAGAGCAACATTGATTTCTCCTTTAACATTCAGTGTTTATGTGCCCTTAAGAAGGCACCTTAACCCAAAACTGCTCCCCAGGTACTGTATGTGTGTGTGTGTTCACAGCCATGGATGGGTTAACTGCGACAGCACCTTTTCGTGGTACACTGTACAGTGACAATAAAAAGCACATTTACATTTTAGTCAGTTGTGTATGACAGATGTGTTAATAACTGTGGGCGATTTCACTGTTGACGTATAGAAGAGTTCACATCCTTGTGTTGGCGGCTGGGAAACTAAACGTCTAAATGCAGAGATTAAAATGAATTCCCTCTCCCTGCTCTACAACTGAAGGCTGTGCTCTGCTGAATCCACGAGCTGTCAGCTAACTCTCCCTGTTTCACAGATCCCGAGACTGCACCGCATAAATCTGACACCTCATTTCCAAAACGAATATATAATATCACATTTTTATGGATCCTATCCCCCAGTGTGCCAGCAGAATCCCCACCAAACACCATGGAAACCTTGCCATTACTTAGCCCATAATTTGACTGTTTTTTGCACATCAGAGGGCACTAAGTTGATTTTGCTGTCCATTGAGCTACGGAGGTCTCACAACGGTGTTTAATCAATTTACAAGTTCAATATGACAAGGGTAGACAATGTCAAATAATGTCACTAAACTTGTAAATAGATTTGGGTAATGACTCAAAGGAGCACTCTCCAGAATATAACAAACAATATTTCTGAGGAATATTTTATATTTTGTTACAACATATACAATAAAAAAACTATTTAAATTGGTTTGTCATCCGTGAATGGACCAGTTTATGGTCCAAAATAGCTTTAGTACAATTTCTCTGACACATCCAGGACACAGAGTATATACACAGTATACTGACACTGGTAATGCCACAAAGAATAGTTGGAGTAAATAACTTATTATGTGGGTGATAAGGGGCTCACCAGGTTTTTTGAGTAACTGGATCAATGTGTGAAATATCCCACAGATGTGAGTGTGTGTTAATGGCTGGATATGTGTGTGATGTCCTGTTTTGGTGTGAACTTCAGACTCACCATGACCCAAGTCTCAGCTCCAGATGGGGGCTCATTCTTTGAACGAGAGTGTGATACGTTCAGTGCTCTAACCTGGCCTCACTGTCAGGATTCTGCCAGCTGCATTCTGATTGGCTTCCTGTTTATCCGGGTGTACGCACTTCCGTGTATCGATTTGTACTGGTATTAGTCCGAAGTGAAACACCTCTTTCTACACTTCATGCCAAAATTGCAGACTTGTGATTGGTCCTTATGCGTGTCAATTAAAAATTTATTTTCCTGCAGTAGTAGACTGTTCTTGGCCACGTTAAGAGGCGAAAGGCACCAGACTCTCCCTTGAGAGTCTGGCAATGTGCGACTACCATGACCCAGAACAGAACGAAGTGGTTACAGAAAATGGATGAATGTATAAATCGGCGATTGAATGATTTCTTAATTATTTCAGCACAAATTTACTTTCTACTTTTATATTTCTTTTCATAATTTGAGCGTCGGTGCTGCTTCATGACTGGGTCAAACCTCTGGCTTTAGAGGTTTATCACTTTATTCTTTTTTACCAATGGAAATGAATAATAAAGGAAAAATAGAACTTAATGTCAGATCATGTCCTAATAGATTCAAAACATGTCACTACACTTCTAGAAAATACCCAGTAAATTACCTTGTAAAAAGAATTTTTGTGCTGCTATACTTATTTCACTTATTACTTATATCACTTACCCTAAGTAAAAATGCTATTACTTGAGCTTTACTCTGCTCATGGATCTAGCACTCTCTTCTATGCTACACCAATGGGGCCTAATGGTTAGAAAAGCAAGCTTGGGACCGAAAAGTCACTGGCTCAATCCCTAGCAGGAATATCCACATCTGCAGTGCCTTTAAGCAAGGCACCTAACCCCCAAAACATTTCACTAGGAATTGATTCCCAGCTCAGGCAGGAACACCATAACAATAAGAATCCTTGTACAAACCTGCTAACACTACATTTGTCTTCAATAATAACATGGTTTAAATTGTAAGTGCTTCTGGATAAGTGTATCACCCACATGCCATATATTACATAAAACAAGATGACTTCATATCTACAAGAGAGAGAGAATGAAGCAGCTCAGTGTCTGACTAACTGACCTAGTTCTTTTAGGTTAATTACCATCTTAGTTAACAAACTTATTGTGCATCATTCTCCTAACAATGCAGTCTCGGAACCTGACATTATTCAGAGTGAAATATGCTGTGTGCATTGTGTAAGGAGGGAGATTATAGATTTTCTTGTCACAGAATCATGCACAAGGGATTTGAATGAATGGGACTTGAATAGTCAACACAAGAAAAATACGTGTTGCTTCAAGCCTAGGTCACAGACTGTGGTTTGTGTGTAGCAATACCTTCACTTTCAAAGACACTCTGCAATAGAGCCATGCACCGAAGCGTGAATGGCACTGTTCCATTCAGAACTCTGTTCTGTAAAGGTCCTGTGATGTGAAGATACGACGGAATTAAAATAAAGTGTTGTCACCTGGGGAGCGGCACGTTAACACCACAGCACTGATGCTCAACAGGAGGTGAATACTCAGACATAGTCAGGGCAATCAAAGCTTGGACTTCCACAGAGATCTTCACCATCTGATTCTGTCAGCTACTGATTGGCTCCCAGGCATTTCCGAACCAGCTCCACTGTTAAAAACCTTGACAGGGTGAGGGTAGTGCCCTGTGATGGATTGGTACCCTGTCCAGAGTGTGTTTCTGCCTTATGGCCAATTATTTGGAGATAGCTCTGGACCCACTGCGCCTCTGATCTGGGAAAAAGATGATGAATTAATATAAATCTAAATGTTGACACTTTGGATTATTTCATCTTTGACTTTTTTGGTGGCAGAAATTTCAGTGTATCATTTTCAGAAGTAAAAACCATAGCATAACATTAACATTATTTTTTTGTGTGCCCTGTAATGTATTTTTGCATTACAGTAGGTGTGAAAATATGTTTTAAAGTGTTTTTGTGTAACATATTATAGTAATTCAAAATTCAGACATATGGAATATAAAGAGCATAATAAAAATTAAACTCATTGTATTGTCATTATGTAATTACATATGAATAAATAACAAAACTAAGATAACTCTCGATTCCTAAAGGCACAATTCTCAACGATATGGATTACTCTTATAGTAAAATGACTGAAGCAGAATATGTGTACACTGATTTGAAGTGTCAGCGGTGTCCTGAAGGCAGGAAATGAGCTGATTAAGTCTGTCATGTCAGATCAGTCTCGGAGTGTGTGGAGAGTCTAGGGATCACATGTCATTCAGAAAAGATTATCACACTCCGCTGTGAGACAACACAGACAACTAACAAAGTCACACTTCTGAGAAGTTAAAGAGGCGTGATTACTGTGTACAGTGCAGAAATGCAATACACTTTATATATCAATGAGTCGTAACATTAAAACCCTCTCCTTGTTTCTACACTCAATATGCGCAGTTATGCAGTTACAGACTGTAGTCTATCTGTTGCTCTGCATACTTGGGTAGCATCCTTTCACCCTGTTCTTCTACCACAGAACACATATGATTTGGGGGTGAATCATTTTTAGTGATGCAGTTACACTGACACAGTGGTGGTTAGTGTGTGTTGTGATGGTACAAGTGGATCAGACACAGAAGTGGCTGTTAGAGTTTTTTCAATCCCTGTGTGCACTCACTGTCCACTCTGTGAGGCACACCTGCCTCATTTGTCCACCTTGTAGAAGTAAAGCCAAAGACAGTAGCTCATCTGGTGTTCTCCGGTTTCCTCCCATGGTCCAAAAACATACGTTGGTAGGTGGATTGGTGAATGTGTGTGTGTGTCGCCCTGTGAACTGGGATAAGCGGTTACAGATAATGAATGAATGAAAGGATAAGTAGCTCATCTGTTGCTGCACAGTTTGTGCCGGTCATCTTCTAGTCCTTCAACAGTGGACACAGGAGTCTCGATACTTTTGATTGGTGGACTATTCTCAGTCCACTGACACTGAGGTTTTAAAAACCCCAGCAGCACTGCTGTGTCTGATCCAATCATATCAGTACAACACCCTAACCCACCACCACCACAGTGTCACTGCAGCACTGAGAATGACCCACCAGACAAATCATACCAGCCCTGGGATGGCCCTGTGCGCTTCCTGTCCATTTATAAACTGGGTAAATGGAGGCAGAAAATATAAGTATAAATAAATATACATCACAGCAGATGGACCTAGTGCGAACGAAGAGCGTAGAAGCAAGTAGGTCATTTGAATGTTTTGGCTCACTGGTTGGTTACGTGTTGTAGCACACCGTGAGGTGAGAGGTACACACCCAATAAGTATCTGCTCTTAAAAATCAAGTCCACTTTTCATCAAAAAAAAGTTCTTGGAGGTCTGACAGTGACAAGGGGTCACCTCTGCAGATGCTGCTCTCTAACATTCTCTCGCCCACAGCTTGGGCTCCGACACTGAGGGTAATGTCCTTCATCATCCAGGTCTGGATCTCCACTGGCATGCTGCCACTTTGATGCACACCTTCAGGAATACGGAAGAGCCTTCGCCAGATCCATCTTAATATTTAATAAAGCACTCACACTCCAGATGAAAGCAGACCCTGAGCCAGTTCTCAGAGACACGTCCTGCTACCAGCCCGCGGGAGACATGCTCCAACAAGAGCGGAAACATGCTGTTGTTTCTGCTGCTGTTGTGATTCTTCCTCTCCTGTGATGTTAGCTTTCGCTCGGTTTGCTTGCATAACTATCATCATTGTTCAGTAGCTGGCGTTATGCCAATATAAGGAACTCCGTATCTAAACTACAGTTATGTGATCTAAATTTAAAGGGATTTTGGAGCACTGCTTTTATAATAACTTGTGGAAAGCAAAACAAATACAATTTATAGTAGATTTAAAAAATTAAATACTGGTGGATTCTCTGAAGTTATGAAATCATTAAAAGAACACTAGGTATGAATTTTTACTTATGTTCCTGGGCTCCCCCACAGTTGCATAATGTTATTCATGTTTACACCACAGTTTTGAAATGAAAAAGAAGGAGGGAGGGTATGGGGTGAGGTTTCCTACCCTCCTAGAAAATTACATAGTGCCGTTTCTGCAGTGCTGAGCCCAGAGTAGCAACGACAGAAGCTCTGTTCTCCCTATTACAGGTCAGTGAACCATCACAATGATTTTGACCCTGTAACTTTAAGGTAAAAATACTACCTAGATTTACTTTAAAATCTAAATGACAATGAGTTACTGAAACACAAAAACAACATTTTTATTTTTTCAAGTGTTCTGGCAGAAATTGATTTTTAGAATGTTCACTTTTACACAGCAAATTAACACTGCTAGTGTAATAATTTAACACTGGAGAATTTGCTGTGTATAATGAAATTATAATGTGAGTGTAGTTTAAATGAAAAATTTCAGATATTTTGTCATTTCATGTCTCAAGAGAGTCAGCTCATAGTCTGTGTAGCACCTTTATTTTTAAGAGTGTGTGTTCAAAGTCTGTTCATTAACAATCTAAGCATCCCTTTTATAGGTATTTGTTTAAGGAATGATTATTCCACTCTAAAATGCTCACTAAAAAGTTTCTGGTCGTTAAGAAGCAAAAGTTAATTAGAAAATAACAAGAACAAAAAATAGCATAAAAAAGAGAAAGAAATCAAAGGGAGTAGGTGCAGCTGAGCTGATCAGCTACACCCCAGCACTAATTAGGCCAGTGTGCTGCAGCACGAAGCCCAGGGTTAAGGGGCTCCCCTGAGACTAGACCATATCCTGGTGCATCCTGGGATTTGTTACTTCATCTCGTGCTATCAGAGGCTTCACACTGCCCCCTTGCCCCTTCCCCCAAAGCCCTGTAGAAGAATGCTGATCTGACAAAGATTGTGACCTTGTAACAGACTCTAACCAGTTTCTCCTTAGAGCTCCTCTTACAGTCAACTCTAAAACACATCGCTGACAACACAGAACCACTTATCTCATACCATTAGGAATCCTCTTACCTCTGAAATGGTCATTTTATAGGAGAAGCACTATTGCAATGTTACAGGAGAAGGACAGGCCATTTTGAATTTGTATATTAATGTAATATAACACAGCAGCACTTTTCTGGCTCATCCACTTGTACCAGCACACACAGTAACACAGCACCATGTGAGTGCAACTGATCACTCAAATAAGCTGCTCTGTGGCGATCCTGACCATTGAAAAAAGGGTTTTCTATGTAGATTAATCCATAGACTACATTGTGTCTTTGGTGAACTATAAAGTGCACATTTATAGTCACTGGTGCCATTTATTACATTTGGTGATATGTTTGTTTATTTATCGTGAGATTATACATTTCGTCCTTTTTTCGATTAGTTTTGTCATGATATTCTCACACAAACTTTTATGATAAATGTGACAGGGAACATGGGTTTAATGAGTGGGAAATAGCTAAACATCAAATGTCTTGCTTTCAAAAGGTGAATGATTAGTCAATACCATGATCAGTTCACATTAATGTGTGTATCCGGATCATCTGCTGAAGCACAAGCTGTGAAACAAGACAATCCACTCAGTTTGTGGTATACTGCAAGTCAGAGAACATGGGGGGAAAAGAGCCATTATGATTTGTTTCCAATTCTTGAAACTTTAGAATTGTCCCACCTCCTCCTTTAAATCAGTTCAATAACGGCGCTGGACACATTTTTATGTGAGTGGACAAAGTCTGGAAAAAGGTTGGAATCTATAGGCATTTTACTATAAGATGAATACTCCAAGTGGGTGGGAGGGTGGAAAACTGGCTGAAAATCAGAAAGCGAGAGAGGATGAGAGAGCACAAAGCAGACAGATTGCTGACAAAAACAATATGAAACACTCTTTAACGTGGTATATAAAGGCAAAATCAGAAGTAAACATAAATGGCCAAAATAAATCAAAACCCCTAAGGGCTATGCCCCAAGAGCTGCGTTCAATTGTGGAGTACAGCTATATTATGTCACCTTTAAAGATCTACATGACAACCCCGACTTAAATAAATACTTAAATAAATACTTACATAAATTACTGTTTTCTGCACACATTACGTGATCAAAGTATAATTACTTAAACACTATTTATGGCAGTGTGTGCTGTACTGATTACAGCCAATTTAAAGTTTGTTCCAAACTTTTAGGCTAATTAAACCTGCAACAAATGATAAACAGCTCACATTTCTTGGGTTCTTCTTTCTTGGCAATTCAGAGCACTTGAAGTGTTACTAAGCCAGTGTGAAGCTTCATATTTTTTCCAGAAGAATGCCAGGGGTCAGAATGACCTCCATAGTGCTCTCTGTGTGGGTGGGCTGTGCTGCATCCTCTCTAACGAGGGCATCTCTCTCTCATTTTTTATTTGTGAAAAAATAACTACTGCAGACAGAGAGGTTTGCACCGGCAGTTCCTGCCACTCCTGAAGGATGTTTGTCAGCTGGCCAGGGCTCACCTTCATGTCTTCCTGTTTACACAGGCTATTTTTAGCTCTGTCACTGCTCAATGCTTCCAGCCCTGTAACCCCCTCCTTCTCCTCCTCTTCTGTTCTTCCTCATCGTTCCTGCCCTATGCATTGTCTCTGACCTCTGAGCCCTGGTCAGATGGTTCGTGGTCTTAAAGGATAAACTACAGAGATTGATCCATGGTGAGTTCATACTGACATGGTTACACTCCACCCTCCCCCGTACAATCCAGGAAAACCTAATAAAATGTAATGGCAGTGGGGGCTTCCAAGGTTAGAGGCTTCTGGAGCTTGATGAAACATCATGTTCACACAAGAAATCGGGGGCAGAACCCTGTGGTTTCCTTCATGTATGGCCACTGATCTGTGGTCAGTGTGATAGCAGAGACACAGTAACATTTGTCAGTCACAGCCAGAGATGTCAGAGTTATCCAACATTTTATGGTCAAACATTTGACCAGGACAATTGCATGAAGTCTCCATTTTGTTACACAACGTGTACTGTTTTAGATGGTGGAACATTCCTGGGAAGGTTTGATGGCATACAAAGAGCATTAGTGATATCAGATTCCATACAGAATAGTATCTCATGCCATGCCATGCCATGCCACCTGAGGGCTCAAAGGTCATGCATATATATATATATATATATATATATATATATATATATATATATATATATATATATATATATATATACTGTTGAAGTGCATGACTTTTAACCCCTTAGATGGCATGACACCAGAATGACATCATTCTGCTGAGATAGCAAATAGGCTTGGGGGTGCATCAGTGATAATGGCTTGGGTGAATTCAATATGTATTTCCACTGATGTATAGGCCAAAATTAGGTTTTACTGAGAATGCTTTCAAGACAATGTCTTATCCTGAGAAGTCCATGGTTATTTCAGTACAGCATATGCTAGGCCTCATTCTGTATGTGCTACATGAATTCATGGACAGAGTCATTGTGCTTGACTGACCTGCCTGCAGTGCAGATCTCTATCCTATGGTTCCTCATGAGTTCCATGGCTCACAATTTCATATTGTATATTGCTTCTTAATCAGTGATATATCTCTCCACCCATGCCTACTAACATTCAGAGCTGTATAGATCAGTTGGTGGTGTTGCTCAGTGCTAATGATTTTCAGGTAACAAGACCAGTTTTAGCCAGAACACATATTTTGAGACTGTGCATTTGACATTAAAATCTGAGGTGATGTGAAAAACTTGCAGCAGCAGAAAGCCACTGTATTTCAGCAGAAAATTTTCCCCATTGACTTAGTGATGCTAATATGTTTCGTGTGAACAAATACATTTTACATAGTGCAGCTTAGATGTCATTTATTGATTATCAAAATAATCAGAGTAATATCCAATTACTGCACACTCTTTATATTATAGTGAAAGCCTTACTTAGCCTTTTTGGGATACAGCTATTGGACATTTTTTAATTTTGGACAGTTTTATTTGTATATTAATAATAACTATTATTATTTAATTTTAAAAATGACCCATCTTGATATATTATATTTATTTATGTTTAGTTATGGGTGGCTCGGTAGTGCAGCAGGTAGGTGTCGCAGTCACACAGCCCCTGGGACCTGGTGGTTGTGGGTTCGAGTCCCGCTCCGGGTGACTGTCTGTGAGGAGCGTGGTGTGTTCTCCCTGTGTCTGCATGGGTTTCCTTCAGGTGATCCAGTTTCCTCCCACAGTCCAATAACACACAATTATAGGTGAATTGGCAACTCTGAAGATTGTCCATAGATGTGAGTGTGTGTACCTAGCCACTGGAATGCATTGCATTGTACCGCTGGTCCCAAACCCCGGATAAATAGGGAGGGTGGCGTCAGGAAGGGCACCCGACTGTGCGGATTGAAGTTGATATGCTGTGGTGACCCCGGACAGAAGCAACTGAAGAAGATTTTAACCTTAATAGATTAATTTAATTTTAAAATGAATTGTACTTTATACAAGAGAATGTTTCAAATATGTAAATGTCTTAAGTTATAAAAATGATATTTTTAGGAAAATCATAAAAGGAGGGCTATGGGATTTTACCCAGTTCAAAAAAATATATTTTTAATGGATGGCTGCAGTCAAATGACTGGTGACTTTTAGGTATAAGGTATAATAAATCAAGACCATATATGATGCTAAAAGTGCATATAAACTGAATTATTGTTTGTGCTGTGTTGTTAATTCAGTGTGATGGCCTCTTCCCCCAGAATATGAACTCAGAGCAGGGTGCTTACAAGATGGCTTATCAGGGTGTGACAGAATGGAAAAAACATTAAAACGAGCAGTAAATGAGATCTGGAATGCAGCCACTGGAGATGGGAAACGATGCAGTTTAATTCCAGGTTGACTTTATCAGTCACAATTGATTTCTTTGCGAGTAAAAAGAGGATTATTTTCAGAGAGTTCTTTCAGCCTTATCGACACTGAATGACTGCAGCTGTTTTCTCATTAACAGCTTGCCTATGTATGAGAGCGAGAGAGAGAGAGAGAGAGAGAGAGAGAGAGAGAGAGAGAGAGAGAGAGAGAGATCAATACTATTGCTTTGGTAGAATTCCTTTAACCCAGTAGAGGTTTAGCAGTATTCATAACAGCTGCATTTTACATCATGTGACCATCTCATGGCCAGACAGACCTGTGGAATTAGTTCAAAATCTTATCACGTTAATGCAGTAAATCTGAAGACATTATCTTAACCACTCAGACATATGTTGATCAGCCGAATCATTAAAAGAGCAAGTATAGATCATTTTCAGTGTTGCATTGACATGCGTTAATGTGTGTTGTGCTGGTGAGTAGATCAGACACAGCAGTGTTGCTGGAGTTTTTAAACCCTGTGTCCACTCACTGTCCTATTGTCATATTGTATGTGTGTGTCAAACATCACCAAACTCTTGGAATAGGTTGCTGTGGTAAAAATGTAGGCATCAGTGTGTAGCTTCTCTGTGAATTGGATTTTATACGTAGACACAGGAGAAAAGGGTGCAACATCTCATCCAACAAAAGTATTGATCTATAAATATCGGTTTAGAATTCTTTTGTCACACTCAGTGACATTGCTATATTGTGTGCTGTGATCATGGTGGGCTTCAATGTGCAGCGAGAGGTGTGGTGTCATCAAAAGACACATTGAAATCTTGTGTTGCTAGAGCCCCCAGACTAAGATGCATATGTAAAAGTCTGCTGGAATCACCTTCATATGTGGTTTAGATCTGATTTGCAAAACAAACATCTGATTTTTTTTTCCCTTGATGGACAATGTGAGTAGCAACAAAAATCTCATTTGAATGTTCTGGCTGAAAGGTATATAGTAGACTCCCCTATAGCAAAATCTCTTATAAGCAGGACCACCAGTTTCTCTACATTTAAATGGGGATGGAAAATGTATTGGATCATATTTAATCAATTCTGCATTTAAAATAACCTACATGTTTTGCTATTTATATAAATACATGTAAAACTGTAGAGAAAAATGTACATTTATCCATCTACATGTAAAAGTTTTACTGAATATTTTTTGACACTATTCTCCAAAGCGTTTTCTACTGAAACTTCGTCAAACTTAGTTCCAGTTGGAGTCTGGAGCCCTGCAGCGTCAAGCGCTTTGACCACACCTGCCTTCAGGAACTAGATCACCATATAATAAGACTTGCATAATTCAGAGGACCAGGAAAATGGAATTTGGAGACTGAGAGATGGAGGTGAAGAAAGAGTGAGTGTGTGCAGGGGAGAGGGTTTGGATGGAGTAGTAGAAAGAGGACAGGAAGTGAGAGAGAGAGTTTGATAAAAGCTTCTCAGAGGAAAGAACATAGAAAAAACACAGATGATGTGCACCATCTTCCTTGTGCTCCCGTAATGACCCCCATCCCATTATCCACCTGCTTAATGTCACTTTCAGTGAAGTTTGAGTGCACAGGAGATGTAGTTGTTGGATAACTTCAGTAAATGTTCATGGGTCTACATGGTCTATAGCTCATTCCAAGTTGCAGTTTGTCTCCTTGTGCTGCAGTAATGCTCACTATGCTTTTACACTACATTGTAGTGAAGATTTGATGGCATGTTGCCACAAGAGCATTAGTGAGGTCACGTTTTGGATTAAAAAACACCACTTCTAAACTATTGGATGGAACTCCATCACTCAGTAGCCCAGAGCTAGGGTGCTTTAAGTGGTTTATACCCTTCTGGTGTTTGTCCTGTACTGTGCATGTGCAAAGCAATCTGGGTAAAAATAGTTGGGGGGGGGGGGGGGGGGGGGTGGTGACAGCTTACCTTTCGCTGACATTATTACATGCTGTGGCCTGTTGTGTCCAGCTGAATTACTCACAGAGTGGACAATGAGGCATTTCACTGAATACCAGCAGATCCATTGTAACATTCTTTAATTTGATGACACACATGAAGCCCTGCAAATGAGAAATGCTGAAATGACATCGAGCGGTCATAAAGCCTGTCTTTATCGCACCATTGGCCACCAGCGCTGTACACCCTTTATATAACCATCATCATCTCCATGGAGATGAATCGCGAGAGAGGGTTTAAGCATAGCTGCATGTAAATGGAAGGAGATCTACATTAGTAATGGCTAATTATCTTCTAATGATGTCGGCTGTGGGGCAAAATGTGGTTCAGAAGGGGCATAGATCATGGCCTGGCATGTCTGTTCCTCACTTGTCCTTATTTCCTTCATGCTGCGTTTCTTTTACCTCTCTCATGGTCAAGTTCTCCATACGTTTTTTGTATTTTATGTATTTATTTATTTTGTGTGTGTGTGTTCGTACTTCTTATTGTTATTGATGTACTCCCTTTCCCTCAAGCAGTTTCTGCTACTTGCCAGGCTGTTTTTGTAAATAAGAACATGTTTTTAATGACTTGCCTGGTTAAATTAAAAGTTTAATAAATAATCTGTATCTTTAAAATAACAGTAAGCAACAGAATGTTTGTTCATTCATTCATCAGTCCATCCATCAATCTTCTGTAACGGCTTAATCCTGGTCAGTGTTGCGATGAGTCCTTCCTGGAATCACTGGGTGCGTGGAAGCAACACACCCTCATTTACTAAAGACAACAGCTTGAATTGAACTGTAAAGTGATACACAATTTGGCCACATTTACTCTGAATTTTCTCAAATAAATAAATAGGTTCGCTCCCGTAACAGCTCCTCTTGTTCTGAGAGAGCTTTGCATGAAATGTTGAAACTCCAGGAAGTGCAGATCCACTGCTCCAAATCAGTAATTTTGTGAATTAAGAGAATTAATTTATTGTACGAATAAGTTTTAAGTTTTTGTGAAATTGTGAAAATTCAAACCTTCTCCCACACTTTTCTCATATTATGGTAACAGTCGTGTAGTTTCAATTTCACAATCATTATTTTATTTAAAAAAAACATTAAATTAGATTAGTTCATAATCAGATCATTCATAATTAATAATCACTAACATCAAAATCACCCTCTTCAAATCGTCTAAACTAAAACTCAAACGTCCTTTTGGATACAGTATTATCCCCAAGAACAGAACAGATACATTCACATGCTTTGACAGTGCTTTTTTTCCTTGATAAGACAGTCATAATGTACTCAATAAAACTTTCAAAATCCAACCAATACAGTCATTTATCTTTAATTATACACAAACCCATTTTAAGAACTAAATGAAATATTCCTCTGGGATGAATGTACAGCTGTTCATGTCAGTTTTCCTCAATAGCTCTAGAACCAGCAACAGCTTTGAGTAGAAAACATTGATTTATTTGGCATTTAATTTAATTTTGCTTTAAACTTTAAAATGTTTTACTAATTTTTTATTTATTTAAACTTATATCCAGTTTTTATTAAGTAATCTTGTCCATGTAGCTAGCTGGCGATAGCAAGAATGCCGTTAAACTCACCAAAAACTGTGTTTATAAGTCAAGTTATAAACCACAGAGAGTCTTCTCGACACTGTGTCAACTCTTTGTAGCTGTATCCTCAACCAGGTACTTTTTTAACAACAAAGAACTGTGATTTTAATAGTTTTTTTAGGCTAACTGGGAGCTACAGCTCCTTCCTTCAGGGCACGAAGAAAGAAAAGAACAAAAAAAAAAAAAAACACTATATACTGCATTAGCTATCACAAATAAGCAGCAGCCGAGGCGGGGAAAACTAAATTGTCCAATATGATTGGCTACATCTTAGTGCATCAGCTCAATCAAATTAACCCCTAAATTGCTGAGGAGCTTTAAAATGTGAGTTATCTGTATCTCACATGAAATGGGGGTTACATAAGCAACAGGAAATCAATATAACATTTAAAAAGGCTGTGAAAAACATTGTACTCCATGTCCTTTTCAATGCACGTACAATTAAAACAAAAACATGAGACAATACCAAATGATGTTACTCAGGAGTTTGTGTAGTTACTATGATATGTTTATTGTTGTTTAGAAGTAGTTGTTCCAGCTGTTTGAAAAGTAGCAGCACTCACTTAAATCAAGCAAAAAAAAAACATGTTTGAACTGATTACATTCTAATGCTTGTATAGCAATCACATAAGGTTACATACAGTTTGAAACCACTGACTGTAATGGCATGAATTATCTGGTTACAGTGGCATTTATTGAGGGGAGGGGTCACTTTTAGTGGGTATTAGATACTGCACGGTTGGAACATTCTACAAGACTTGCCGCTTTGGAGATTCTCTGTGTCGTGTGTCTGATCAGCATCCACAGAGGTGATTAAAGATGTAGGGTGTAAATATCGCACAGTGCAGAGCTGAGTTCATGCAGTTGATCTAAAAACAGCTTCACCTTTGTCTCCATGGCAATAATCCACGTGTTTTTGAAGTAATGGAGCCTTGTGTGGACGAAGTCAGATTCAGTATTACAGCCAAGTTTTAGGTCTAATGCTGAGATGCTCCGTGTTGAAAGCTCATGTCAGACACAGAGCCCAATCTGCTGCATCTCTGAGAGGTGTCAGGTTTTGAAATTGAAATGGAGCTGCTCGGCTTAATGTGCACAGATAGGCGTTCACAGGACTTCAAAAAAGCAGAGGAAACTTCAATATGAGTGGTACTAAGTTCCAGGGAGAGGTGACAAAACTGAACCTGTGACTGAGAAACGCTGCTGTTTAACATGCTTTCATGTGAGCATGACAGGAGCTGCAGATCAATTACAAGCTGAGAACTTAAAGTCAGAACATGGGCAAATGAAAACTTCATATATAGAGCAACTAAAAGCATAGAGATATATGCTGTGGACTTTGGTCAGGTTTGCTATGAGTTACACTTTTTTATTTGGAATTCACTGGAAACTTACTTACGTCTATGGTACTGTGCAAAAGTCAGAAACCACCCTAGCTGTTTATTTCATTTCTAGTAGAAGTTATTCATTTCCAGGGGAAATATCTGGGGAGGGATGGGATTACATGAGAAAGAAATTAACATGCATACATCATTCATTCATGCATAACAGCTTCATCCTGTTCAGAGGGACACTGGGTCTGGAGCCTGCCTAGTGCAGGAACACACCCTGGACAGAGCGCCAGTCCATCACAGGTCATCACACAGTCACTCACACCTGTGGACACTTTTACACACTCACCCAGTCACTCACACCTGTGGACAATTTCACACACTCACCCAGTCACTCACACCTGTGGACAATTTCACACACTCACCCAGTCACTCACACCTGTGGACACTTTTACACACTCACCCAGTCACTCACACCTGTGGACAATTTCACACACTCACCCAGTCACTCACACCTGTGGACAATTTCACACACTCACCCAGTCACGTACACCTGTGGACAATTTCACACACTCACCCAGTCACTCACACCTGTGGACAATTTCACACACTCACCCAGTCACTCACACCTGTGGACACTTTTACACACTCACCCAGACACTCACACCTGTGGACAATTTCACACACTCACCCAGTCACTCACACCTGTGGACAATTTCACACACTCACCCAGTCACGTACACCTGTGGACAATTTCACACACTCACCCAGTCACTCACACCTGTGGACAATTTCACACACTCACCCAGACACTCACACCTGTGGACAATTTCACACACTCACCCAGACACTCACACCTGTGGACAATTTCACACACTCACCCAGTCACTCACACCTGTGGACACTTTTACACACTCACCCAGTCACTCACACCTGTGGACAATTTCACACACTCACCCAGTCACTGACACCTGTGGACAATTTCACACACTCACCCAGTCACGTACACCTGTGGACAATTTCACACACTCACCCAGTCACTCACACCTGTGGACAATTTCACACACTCACCCAGTCACTCACACCTGTGGACAATTTCACACACTCACCCAGTCACTCACACCTGTGGACAATTTCACACACTCACCCAGTCACCCACACCTGTGGACAATTTCACACACTCACCCAGTCACCCACACCTGTGGACAATTTCACACACTCACCCAGTCACTCACACCTGTGGACAATTTCACACACTCACCCAGTCACGTACACCTGTGGACAATTTCACACACTCACCCAGTCACCCACACCTGTGGACAATTTCACACTCATTTCACAAGTCCCGCTCCAGGTGACTGTCTGTGAGGAGTGTGGTGTGTTCTCCCTGTGTCTGTGTGGGTTTCCTCCTGGTGCTCCGGTTTCCTCCCACGGTCCAAAAACACACGTTGGTATGTGGATTGGTGACTCAAAAGTGTCCGTAGGTGTGAGTGTGTGTTGCCCTGTGAAGGACTGGCGCCCAATCCAGGGTGTATTCCTGCCTTGCGCCCAATGATTCCAGGCAGGCTCTGGACCCACCATGACCCTGAACTGGATAAGCGCTTACAGATAATGGATGGATATATGGAAACCCTAGCGTCCATAAAACACCTGGAGTGGCACCCAAACCCTCCCCAGCAAATTAACAGCACTTAAAACTTCAGCAACCTACCACAGAGCCCAGACTGTAACATCAATGATTATATCTGAGACAACCTGCATCGTGGAAATACAGGGTAAGACAAAAGCAAAAACACAATTTTGTTTATTGAATATGCTACATGACCACATTGTAATTGGAAAAACCTGCCCTTTATCTAGTATGGTGTCCATGTTCAGGACATGATAGAATAAAAGATAGGCCCCTCACCCATTACCATCCGATAAAAGGGTGTCCTGTAACTTTTGACTCACCCTGTACAACCAATGTGTAAGACTAAACTTTGGAAATGTGGAAAAAGTTTGAGGTTCTTATGAGAGGTATGGAATATTTGAACATGTTTCAGAATAATGTATATCTTGTACCTAAGGGGGAATTTGGGATTAAAAAGTAATGGAAGGCCATATATCCATATTCATGTCTTTCTTTATTAATTAATACCCTGTCGTATGTGAAGTGAAGCACATTAATCAAACACTGTTGAACTCATTTTATTTTACTTGACAAGAAGCATTTATCTTAAGACACATAAACCTGCCTGAGGAGGAAAAACAAGGCTTTTTAAGTACTTACTTGGGATTGATGAGGTATAAAGCTGAGATATTGCTGAACTACACTCTTGAACGTTTGTGTTCGACAGGTTTAAAGTTATATTATAATTTTAGGGGTTTGTTAGATTTGATCACGGACCATTTCTAGGCGGCACATCCAAAGGAAAAACCACATGGGATCATGAGGTTTATCTTGTGTTTATCCTTCTACAGAAAGGACAGAAATTAAGCCCTTTTCCTTTCTATTGTATTACCTGACTCACCTGTCAAACCTGCCCACACTCAAAACACACACACACACACACACACACACACACACACACACACACACACACTGAACAGTGGGTAGCTATCCCAGCATGCAGGGAAGCATTTGTGGGATATGTGCCTTCCTCAGGGATAACTTAGCTGTGGATGATGAGGGAGAAAACAGCTCTGTTGCTTCATTTCTCTCACCCCCAATTTTTGCTGCCAGTTGAGGGATTCTAAATCTCCATAAACTCTCATTTACCCAAGATATAACTATACATGCTTTTCCACTGCATGGTATCTACTCATTCCCCAGTTGCTTTTCCACTTTCAGTGAAGGGATTCTTTCACAGTCTCTATCTATTGCACCTTGATTTAGTATAGAAAATAATTCCAGTGCTTTCCCTGTAGTACATAATGTCCACTCACTGAAAAACACTGACTCACTCATTGACTTACTATCATCTTACTAACTGGGCTTTAATTGTTTTACAAATAAATGTGTCTAAATTATTATCTGTGGAAGTATGTCATATGAGCAGCAGATGAGATTCCTTTAAATGAAACAATCATATGTCCAGTGCATGTGCACATTATTTTGGGATCTGCAGCCTACCAACCCACAAACTGTGAAACAAGGCCACCCAGTCAGTGTTTTGTGGGCCGCCCAAGCCAGTAAACATCATATTGTTTCAACATGAGTAGAAATATTTTAGAATGCAGTCCTGCCCCCTTGTTTAAGCCTCTCCAATCATAGAGCTGGACCTGTGTTTATGTGAGAGCACAAAGACAAAGTTAAATGTAGCAAAGTAGACAATGAACGATGAGAAATATGAGCACTGAGTAAAAATTGAGAAAATCAGAACAGAGAAGAAAGATCTTAGCGACAACAGCTAAAAAAAAACTGAGCATTTGCTACTGGTTCCTCACTGCTGCGTGCTAGGGTCGGGGTGAACAGCAGCGTATTATCATTTAAAGGAACAGGTGCTGAAACCGGCCATTCTGAACACGGCTGTTTAGACAAGGGGAGAATGCTGCTGTGGTGTTTGATCCTAGTGTTATTTTGACCAAAGCATGTCACACAGCATTTTATTAAGAACCCAGCACTGTGTTGTGAAAATAGTAAATTATGTTTCCTTAAAAACCTTTACATATTCATTCATTAATTAATTCATTCATTATCTGTAAGTGCTTATCCAGTTCAGGATTGCGGTGGGTCCAGAGCCTACCTGGAATCATTGGGCACAAGGCGGGATACACCCTGGAGGGGGCGCCAGTCCTTCACAGGGCAACATATTCTTCAGATCACCAAAAATGTTTTTCCCTGGCCTCACTCTAAAAGTTTTGGATGTTTTTTAAGAGCCATGGCTGAATTCTCAGAATTAATACATTTGCCAAGGTACCAGGTCAAAATTCTACTTAGTACTTAGGATTTGTTTCTCTATAGGATTTGTTAGATACATTAGCTTTGTTGATCTAGTTTTAAAATAAATAATGAAAAAAATTGAACACCAATAATTTTATGGATTGGCTACATTTACATTTAAGGTAAATGCAAAATTGTGCACAGTTTGTCACTGAGACATTCCATTAAAATGTCCCTGTTAGCAATAGATATGTAGTTGCTTAAGATATTTATCTGTTTAAAATGCCTCTATAGTCTTTTCTTGTCTGTGGTAGGTGAGTTTATAATCCATTTTTGGACGAGGGTGAAATGAAAAGGATTTAACAATGGACAAAAACTAAACATCATTCAGACTGAACTATGACAATAGCATTAATGCACTGTAATAAAAACCCAGCATGCTTCATTCCAATTCTCACGTTACCTACAAATATTCAGAGAAAAACAATAGAGAAATAATAAACAACGGGTACTAGCTTTCCCACATGCACATACACACCTACACACAACAGTTCGAAAGCAGTGCATACATCCTGGAGAAGCTTAAGTGGTTAAAATATGTTACCATGGTGAAGTCAAGAACAGAAGGTACTTCCAACAGCACAAAAATTACACTCACTGTTAGAGAGCCATTTATACAAGTGGACAGAAACACTTACATTTACCCAGTTATATACTCGGACTAAATGAAAATTGATGGAGTTTGTACTTTCCTTTCCTCTACACTATATATATGTGCAGTAGATAATAACATGTTTGGTTTGTTTCAAACTGGTGATGGCACATGCTGCTTTATAAAGATATAGCTGACTTCTGTGTGTCCTCTGACTAAGACTCTTTACCATTGATAGAAGAGAACCTTGACCTCTTCAGAACCAATGCTGATAGATACATATGTTTTTAAAAGGATAAACTGAAAAGGATAATCTTTCTTTGTCTTATCCCCTCACTTCTGTCCTCTCTGTTTTTATCTCCCGTGTTTGTGTCCCTCGCTGTTTGTCCTTCCTTGTTTCCATCCTCTCTTTGATGAAGGAACACCATATGTTTGTGTCTGGTTCCTGTGGAGACGGGCAGTGGCTCAGACAGGATATGACACGCTGACAGAAAGCTCAAAGCTGAGCTGAACTCCGGATGGATAAGACACAGGTGGCGGCAGGCTCTTTTCTGTACATTTATGTGAGTGTGTGTGTGTGTGTGTGTGTGTGTGTTTGAAACACACCTGCAGGTGAATGTGTTAAAGACTTGACAACAACTGAAATGAAACCCATCACCACTGTGTGAAACACTTGACTGCTACAATCTCTCCATGTGCAAAAAGAGGAAATGATGTTAAACTGGGGTGAAAAGACATTCATAGATGCATCTCGATTTAGAATCAAATGTAAATCATGATATAATATATTTGAATAGGCACTATATAAAAGTATAAAACTATTTTACCTCACACATTGAATTGATAGATGTTAAGCTCATGTGCAGCTTTAAAATGTGCAGCTTTCAGCATTAAAATTTTATGATGACTGCCAATGTGGCTCAGACAATCATAATTAAGAATCATTCATTCATTGTTTGTAAGCGCTTATCCAGTTCAGGGTGGCCGTGGGTCCGGAGCCTACCTGGAATCACTGGGCGCAAGGTGGGATTATTCATTTTATAAACATTATTAAGGTATTGGTTGTTCCAGTATTCCTCGAAGGATTTGAATAAAGAGTCTTTGGCTGCAGAGGAAGAGAGGGCTGTAGGCACTACTGCAGACATCAGACACAGTTACACAGCTCTTAATTAAGGCTTAACTTCTTATATTAAGAGAAGGGCCTCACGCTTTTCTCCCCCACATCTCAAACAGAGCATCAGGGATCCAGTCACTCCTCTGCCCTGTCAGCAGCAGAGATATTACCCACTGAATTATTCACCATGGGCCATGGCCCACGTAATTTGTTTGCACAGAGTTTGGAAATGTCACCAAGGGAGAGCATCACTACCTGCTCAAATCACCCTCCTGGAAATGTGGGGGTGGGGCACCACACACTGAGAAATGGCATTGACAGGAGGCATGGTAGTGATCTTTTCTAGAAAACTACTGGGAAGAGTTATAGGCAGGATTTTAAAAAGAATGTACTTAATTAGTGTGGGGGGGAAAATAGCAAGGAATATGCAAATCTAAAGGGTCTGGCTGAACACGTGGTGAGTCTGTTTCTACACATTTCTATACAGTTTCATCTGTTTTCCTTTAGAGACAGAGAGGGTAGAGACAGTGTAAATGTAGATTTAAAGTCATATTAGTGCATTTTATATCCACAACTGTCTACAATAAATGCTATTGTAGAATAAGGGTGTAGAATTAGCATTGATGGAAGTGACGTGTCCCCGCCAATATCCAGAGATTATTGAACTGTCCCCACCAATAATTTGATGCCCTCCAAAAAAATAAAAAAAATAAATAAAAGCAATCTGTCAATGTTTCATTAACCTACAGGTGAAGAAAGGGTCACATCACATTCTCTACTCGAGTCCTACCTCTCAGTAACACAAATGGCCAGTGTGATTGGCTGTGTCTTTCTCTACTTTCACGTGAGACTCTGTAGCTATGTTTGGTTGTTAGCAGCGCCAAAACTGGAAGGAAAATGTCCAGTCATATGGGAGTCTTACTGTGGAAGGCCCAGGTGCAATGTGCCTCACACATGGGGCAGATTCATAGGTCCCCACCAACATCAAGAGCAAATGTACAACTACAACTATTTGTAAGTAAAAACATACATTTGGAGATAGAACAAAATAAAGATCCTGGAAATAAAGATTAAAAACTTAAAATTGGAATACAATATGGTACACTTCAGTCCCCCAACCCAAGCTTCAAAACACATACTTTTGCAGTGACAGTGATAGGTACAGCCCCAGTAACAGTTGTTCTGAGGACTCACTGTTCTGGGGTCCAGTTTTTTAGGGAACTGAATTAATGTATTTTGGGATAAAGAAACCCTTTTTTTACATCAGGTTTTATCACTGGGAAATTCTCAAAGACTTCTAGTAGCTAGTGGGAAAAAATGTTAATCTTTAATTCTAACAATCAAGCTTTTTTATTTTAGTTATTGTCTGATTAAAAAAAAAACAAGATTAAAAGAAGCAGTAACACTTTTATGTTGTGTGAAGTGTTTTCATCCACTAGTATTTTACATCTACAAAGCATGCTCCTGTCCACTGGTGGTGCTCTTCCAGTTAATCCACACGTTGTCATGCTGACATGCACTAGAAGAAGATTTACAGCAGAAGCGCTGTAAACTCTCATGGGAGGAGGTAATTTTAAGTCTCCTGGAGATCAAACTCTGCACCTTCAGACATTAGTCAAATATGAACAAATTGTTAATGTAAACAAAGCATCCAAATCTTAGAAAGCCAAGTTATCACCTGTACTATCTGTACAACCATGTGAGCATTGATAAGGCCTTCAGAAGCTAGACTGAAGACCTTTCAGGCCGACCAGCCCCCAGAAGGATCAGTCAACCACATTTACATTTTTAATGAGTGGTTAGCCAATAATCTCTTGGCACCTTTCCTACTTATTTCAGTGACAGTGGATCAGCAATCAGGAAAACCTGGATAGCATTCCATTACCTTTCAGCAAAATCTAAAAGTCTACAGCTCTTCACCACAATCATGCATCCTCTTCGAGAACTCACTGCCTAAGCATGAGGCCTTGGTGTAGTTTAGGATGACCTGTTATTGTTCATGCTTCAAATCTGACTTGGTCACACAGATTTCTTCTTTACAACACCCAGAGAATTTAAACTCTCTCTCCAGCGAGGCCATCCATGTGCTAGTTCACTCTCTCTTGACTAATGCAAACCCCTTCAGGCTGGTCGTCCTATGCACATCATCTGACCCTTGCAACTGATCCAGAACGCAGTGGCACAACTGTTTTTCAGTGTTCCTAAGTTCAGATATGTGGCTTCTGGCCTACAAAGACAAAACTGGACCTGCCCTTCCACACTTGATGGCAATGGTCAAAATTTGACATGTACCAAAAGCCCTTCAACTTGACCCACCATGCTTGAAGATGCATAAGAACAGGGATCTAGATTTGTTTTTGTCGTGGCATCTAAGTGCTGGTATGACATTTTTCTGGGGTCCCAGTGGCAGAGTCTTCAAACCAAGACAAGTCTCTGTCTTCAAACGCTATCTGAAGACCCATGTCTTTCAAGAATACATGAATCAGCACTTATCTTGTGTTTATTAAATGCTTACAATTGTACTCATGTATTTTTTTGAATTAACACTGAGGCAAACTTGTGTATTTGAGCATTGTGCATCTAGGTCTCTATACTGAATGTCGCATCTCAGCTTGAGGCATCTTTTGGATTCTAGTCTATACAAACTAGCTAAGGATGTTTTCTGGGTAAACAGTGAGGCATTTTTGTGCTATTGAATGTCTTAAAAGTAAATGTAAATGTAAGCAGCCGTAGGCATTGGTAGGCACTGATAAACCTGAGCTATGCAGGGTCACAAGTTTACACGATTACAAATATTTACAAATTATCTCTAGATATAATTCAGCAGGCTTCTTCCCATGTCCCATTCAAGCCAACAAACCCAAACAAACCACAATGAATCCTTCTCCAAAACAAGTTTCCCAGCACTGAGACAATCGTCAGCACTAAGACAAGCAGACAGAACACCCCCTTCTTAATAATTCAACACAAAGAGGGACAACAATCACATGAAGCACCCCATACATTATTTACAATGGGGCCGTTACATTATTTAAGAGGGGAAGCCAGAACGCAGTAGTTACTTTGTTGTTGTGACTGGGGAATGATGGGAAGCAGCAGGAGTGACGAGCTGAGGACATGGAGGACATTGAGGATGTGGTGGTGGGAACGAGCCACTGGGGTTTAATCCATTTCCTCCTGGAAGGAAGGAGACAGATTGAGAGAGCAGTGGAAAATAGAGACAGGGATCTGCTGTTTTCAAGACAGAGTCTAGTCCAAAATCATGCTCTTAGCAGTAGAACAACACTGTTACTCCGCTTTTAACCTTATCTGTGGCAATAAAAATCACACACACACAAAGTGCACTAAGCTAGGGGTAATGAGTATACACGACACAGCAGGCAGACATCCAAGCACCTAGCGGTTGGGACTTAAGTGTCATGCTGTAGAGCACCTCAGCCCTGAATGACAAGGCAGTGGAAAGTGCTGTCCCTATACTGTACAAGGACGTTATTGTTCACTAAAGGTCCAGACAGTGTAAATGTACTTTAAATAGGTACAACAGTTGTTTTAGAGTCCAGTTGTTGTTCCCTAAATAAACATCTCCAGAAGGAACGGTGACTATATGTAAGCATTCATTATAGAACTGTGTAATAAAATAATAAAAGTCCTGCAGATTAAAAGGGGTGTGGGAAATCAACACAACTTAAAATCTACAATTAACATTGAATATGGTTGTCACGCCCTTACCCTCTACTGTACTGTCCTATGTCTGTTTCCCTACCATGTGCTCATGTTTGTTTTTGTTCTCATCTCTGCCCTAGTGCCGCCTCTGTCTCATTAGTATTTCCAGGTGTTCCTCATTTATCATGTCCATTTATGCCCCTTTGTTTGCAGTGCTCTCTTGTCTGTTATTGTGTGCAGATGTGTGTTTCTGTGCCCTTATTTGACCCATGTGTACCCTGGTTCACAGCTGTCTGTCCAAGTCGTCCTGTCCAGTCCTGTATAGTTTAATATAGTTAGTGTTTTTGCACCTTCTTTTTCGTTTGTTTTGTTTTAGTAAATAAAGTTCCTTGCGTGTACGTCGGCCGCCTCGTTGTCCCTGCCCAGCCGTGACAATGGTACTGAATATGTAGGGTATCACAACAGAGACAGTTATTTTTCTTAGAGAGACATTTATGAAGCAAAGAAAAACTGAGGGAAGCATTAACAACAGCATTAAGGGAAGATCCAATGCAAATTCAAACACAGAAGAGAACTACAAACACAAGAGCATTAACTGAAACATTGCATTTAAGAAATGCCGTACTGGAGGTGTGCTTACACCACTAGTCTCCAGAAGGTTGTACTGAATTTAGCACATCACAGCAAAATGTCCCAAAGATGTCCCATCATTCACTTTTGCTCCAAAGAGGTGTTAATCTATGTTCTATGTTACTAAAATTTACTTCTTAACTTATTAATTTCTATCGGCAGTAAAGCAAATCACATTTTCACAAAAATTCTGTCCTCACGTTCTTAGCTTTGTAGGTGAGCATCAGGGTTTTAAACGTGATGTGAGCAGCTACAAGAAGCAGTGAATAGAACACAACAGTGGAGTAAAATGAGAACACGTAGGACACTTGAAGATAAGCCATGCTGCCACGTTCTGGATTAGGTGCAGGGACCTTACGGCTCAAGAAGACCACACCGGAGAGAACGAGCAGCTGGTTGCATAAGAGAGTGAAATACTCTGTATGTTGTAGATGTAAAACCTTCATCCATTTAGAGGTTTAGTATTAAATGTGCACCAGCGCCCCCTACTCTGAGCCTTTACTAAGTTTGGATTGATTTAGGAAAAAAAAAAAAAAACAGAAAAATGACATTATACAAATGACAATAGCACCCCCATGTGGAGCAGCCATTAAATATGTGTGAGTGTGTGGGAAATAGCACACTTTGTGGTGCAGTTAATGACCATTAATGAGTGAGTAAGTGAGTGAGTGAGTGAGCCACAAGCCAGTTTCAAGAGGTTTTTCACATCTTAAAAATCTTTAACCCAGATCTTCTTGGTACAGAACCACGTTTTACTCTGGTATAGTCTTGACTAGAGTTAACAAGGTTGCGCTGTCCAAGCCTGAGCTAATCCATGTGGTCCGCACATTCTCATTGGTGCAATTAGTGATAATGATGAACAATGGCAAACTTTACAAATCACAGTGTCACATGTCCACTGTAGGTCCACAGCAGCAGGGGAGCCTTGTCAGAGATAAGACAGAGCAGCAGCTGCCTGAATCTTAAATGAGGGAAATTCTCCCAGTTTTCCTCTAGTGGAGAAGGCAGCCACAGCGCTTTCACATCTGAGAACCATCACATATTTTTCACGTGGCAAGATTCTCTCGACTGAAGTTTGACAAAGCTGAAAATGCACTTTTATCAGGCATTCTTGCGGTGAATGCAAAATTCAAAGCTGCATGCAGATTTCCAGAAGCAGACGTGCACAAACAACCCATTATAACCCACGCTGAGCCATGAACACATGCTCATTATACACTGAGCTGTGTACTACATCATTCAATTTTTGGGCATTTACCACACTTCCCCTAAATCTCTGCATTCTGCTGAGTGTCTGATGATGAAACATGATTGAGAGTATGTGTATGACATCAGGCGAGTGTGTGTATGGCACAGGGCAGGGGTGTGCGTGCCCTTTTCTGTAACAGATGAGCTCTCCCAAAGTGACAATCCATCAGTGACTGAGAATGTCAGCTACCCCTCTGGCTGCTCAGAACACACACACACACACAGTGAGAGAGAGAGAGAGGGGGTATGAGATATATATATATATATATATATATATAGAGAGAGAGAGAGAGAGAGAGAGAGAGAGAGAGAGAGAGAGAGAAGAGAGAGAGGGGGGGGAGTATGAGAGAGAGAGAGAGAGAGAGAGAGAGAGAGAGAGAAGCACTGTATCAACGATAACACCAATTCAGTAGATCATTATCTTCAGATAGAATAGCCCCAGGCTCTAAAACTAAATCAATACATTACACAACCCATATCCCTTACATAACTTACTGAAGTAAACAACTTGTCCTTACTGTAATTACTGTAACTGCCAAACTTTTTCAGGATAAGAAATATTTGTTACAAATTAAAAATACAGGGAATGTGTCGTGGTGAATGCAGACCAGCTCATGTCTAAGTGAAGAAAAATATTCCATTCTCTTCTGAGTGTGGCAGCATGTTATACACCACTCCAGAGACGTACAACTAAACCCCCACCAACCAAACCAAACTTGTCAATATGCAAATTACAGCTGTGTTCCCATTACACAAATCAGGTCAGATCATTCCACATGTTTAGGGCTTTTATTGTGTAATATTATTTATTGTGTAATTGATTAATATAGCACAATATAATTAACAGCAACAGATAATATTAAGAGTTTCTCCTCTTTTTTTGCTCATATGAAAAATAAAAAACAAATGCTTCTGGAGCCATGGATGAGGAGAGAATCTACCTGGAGCAGTGTCAGGATTTAGGTACAAGGGTGGAGAGGGAAACAAACCAAAAGCTCTTTATGAAACAAAAAAGATACACAACTAAGAGCACAAGAGTAAAGAACTATAACCAAGGATAAAGGATATAAAGCCAGGAAAAAGATGACCAGTGAGTCAGAATAAACCAACACACAATATAAAGACAGAAGAAGGGGACTATAACACAAGTTTACAGCACTAGATAGACCTAAAACAAAAGGGACTTCATCAAACCAAATCCTGAAACCTGAAAAGGAAGCATATTAACAGATGGGAATACCGGAATAATGGAAGCTATAGCAGAAACACCAGGGATGGGAAAGACAATTACACAATTACACATGGTTAGCTTTAACTGTATCTCAAATGAAATGGGGGTTACAATAGCATACTGCAAATATTTTTCGAGAGAAAATCTAATCTAAGCCAAAAATACTAGCATAGCTGCCCAAGCAGGCATTTAAACCCCAGCTCCAGCATAATAAGCTCCTTTTACATATGATATCTAACTGCAAAGAACAATTCATTGAGTTGCAGGTCAGAGGACAGGACATTTTGTGAGAAACACCTGGGAATGTCATATGAGGAAGAGGGCATGGCAAAGGACACATTGTGGTCGGATGTTCATCGAAAGGTTGTATATATCAGGTGACAAAAGGAGTAAATACGACTTCATTCAGGTGCTTGTCTGAAGATCCACCCACTGTACACAACAGTCCCACAAAAGTGATTTACCTAAAACTAAATACTTTTTAGGTAATAACAAACCTGCTAAATATTTAATCTTAAACTTTAGAAAACATACACAACGAGATGATTCACAAGCATACTTTCCATTTTCCTCAGGGGAAGAGGTAAAAGGTCATGACATTTGTTACATCTCATAAACGTCTGTATCATCTAGAATCCTGATTTTACCAGTGGTATATACTACTATGTCAGCCATTCAGATGCAATATCCATCCATTGATCCATTATCTGTAACCGCTTATCCAATTTAGGGTCGCGGGGGGTCCAGAGCCTACCTGGAATCATCGGGCGCAAGGCGGGAATACACCCTGGAGGGTGTGCCAGTCCTTCACAGGGCAACACAGACACACACACATTCACTCACACCTACGGACACTTTCGAGTCGCCAATCCACCTGCAACGTGTGTTTTTGGACTGTGGGAGGAAACCGGAGCACCCGGAGGAAACCCACGCGGACACGGGGAGAACACACCAACTCCTCACAGACAGTCACCCGGAGCTGGAATCGAACCCACAACCTCCAGGCCCCTGGAGCTGTGTGACTGCGACACCTACCTGCTGCACCACCGTGCCGCCCAGATGCAATATACAAGTGGGAAAATTTCCCACATTCCGACATCAATGGAACACAGCAACAGACTTTGAGAATTACAAAGTGAACAATAAACAGAAAAAGCATCAGAAACAGAACAGAAACAGAAGGGCAGAGCCTTTACATCCATAAGCTGCTAAAACTCCAGGATGCTGTGATTCTCACATCACACAAACTTTGCCTCTCTCTATGCTTTAAAAAATATAATAAACCAGTGATACAAAATCAGTAACTGAACAACAAGAAAATGTCAGAGCATGCAAATAAAACAAGTTTTATGACAGTTTAAATCTCATAATATCTCACCCTCACCCACCTGCAATTTCTATTGGGGCAACAAATTGGGGTTCCAAAAAAACTTTTTTTTTTCGGTATTTTTATATATTCATTTATTTTCCATAATTACTACATCCTGATTAGAGTCATGGTGTGTCTAGAGCCTCACTGGATTCACTGACTAAATGGCATGAACACACACTAATCTCAGTCCATGACACTAAGTGCTTTAAAAACATACAAGCACACACTAACACAACACCCCCATGTCAGGTCCCGTCTGAGCCTATTCCAGATGGCGTTACTGTAAAACTGCCTTCTGGCTGATTTCTGCTGACCACAGCCTTGGCTCTCCTCTGACATTGTCTGGATAAAGGTCACCTGATCAATAGCGCGTCCCACAGCTCAACTGCACACTGCACCATGGACCCAACACTGTCCCCTCACACCTGATATTCAGCTTGTCTTTGTCATCTGATATTTTCTGAAAGCCCCTGCCCCTCACACGAAGATAAATGTGACCAGAGAAGCAGTTGTGACATGTCGTTTGTCTTCGCAGTGACCACAAACCAAGAAACAAGCCACTATCAGAACAAAATGATGCTCAGAGCACAGCAGTAAGCCCATGTTCTAATAGCCTTTACTTTATTGCACAGAGGTCACACTGCGTTTATTACCAGGTCTCTGTGGGCTTGGTTAAAAGGTCAGGAAGTGTCCATGTGTGCAATTTCCATCATGACATCATCACCATGCACCTAATCCCATAAAATCCCCATTACCTAATAATCATCATATCATTTTTATGTAATTAACATAATTATGTAATCACATGCCATTACATGTAATTACAATATCACTGATCTAATTGCTTTCATGATTTTATTTCCATTAAAATACCATTATGACATTATACTGTGTACATTATACTGTACTTACTATCATGATATTATTATTCACAACACTGTAATGACCACCATGTCATTGTGACCATGTAATTACTCTCAAGACATCATCAATAGTAGTAAGGATATCTTCACCATGTTATTACTATAGCGACATCACTACCCTGTAACATCTATCATGAAATCATTACCATGGAATTGTTCTCATGACATCATTACCATGTAAATATCATCAGAATATCTTTACCATGTAATTACTTTAATGACAGCATTACATTGTATTTAGTCTAACGTTATCACAATGTAATTACTACAGTATTCCCATGTATGAACCATTATTACGATTATTATTATGATCTCATGACAATTTGTGATTACTCTGATGACATCAGTACCAAGTAATTTCTTTCATGATATCATTACCATGTCATTACTCTCATGATATCATTACTATTACTATCATATTTACACTGTGCACTGTGGTCCTAGGGGAATTTTATCTTTTTTTCACTGTGTACTTGCAAATAGTTGAAATGACAATCAAAATGATTCTGATTCTGATTCATGTTTCTGTACTGTTTTTGTAGTCTCCAGGAATCAAAGCTGTTCAACACAAAGCCCATTTTCTTTAAATGCTGAATCCTGGCAGACAAGTATTGTTCTACTCTGTGTTGGCTTCAAAATATTTCTAAGCTAGTTTGTGTTTGACCCAAATGTTGTACTAAATTTAATATTCTCTAATGGATCTTTATCTGGACTTAATCCAGAACTAAACAAAATCCTGAAGGACCTTTGTCTTTGAGCACTGTTATTTTGAAAAAGTATCACTGGCTGTTCCTGTTTAAAAATCAACTTTTCAATGGTGGAAAGCAGGGCTTTCTGCAAAATCCTTTGTGCATTTAAAGCACAGTGTTTTGCATTGTCAGCTTGGCCCTTGTTTTAATGTACAATGAACAAAACGTCCCACCTGATTCCAAATCTAATAAACCATCTGTGTTTCTACATACAAACATTAAAGGAGTATGGCTTGAAAGTGGAGATTGTTCACTTTTCCTCATTTCAAGGGCTAGAAATATTGAATAACTAAATTCTGTTTAAAACAATAATGCATGTTGTTTTTAGAGCTTTATCCCAAAGAAGACAGACATGTTCATATATTGCAGTGATTTTCAGTAATCTACCACAAATAAATCTATGACCATCATGAGAACAGGCTAACATGAGCAGGTTTACTACTGGTGTAATAGCCTTTATTTTATGGTACAGGGGTCACCCAGTGGTTATTACCTGGCCCCTGAGGGGTGGGTTGCCAGGTCAGGAGTTTAAACTGGCCCTTCGTCATGGAGATGGGCAGAGTGTTTACACACATCTCTCTCCACTGAGCTTTCTCCAAAGCCTGAGTGTGTTCACACTGCAGCAGAGGAGGGAATACACACAGGAGACAAGCTGATCTCTTTAGCTCAGGGTGAAATTTTAACCCTTAGAGCCAGATAGTTTTTTGGAAATCATAGTTATTAAGATTCGTAGTTATTAAGAAAACCAAAACTAAGTAAAATATTATATAAACACTTATGGCATTCAGCAGATGCCTTTGTCCAGAGAGAATTACAGCTGCTGTAATCATAATACAGAAGGGGGTGAATTGTGTTAGGTGTCTATTTACTTGTGTAGCATGATGTGCTTACCTGAGCAGGGACTCAAACCCTGGCCTTCTGTAAAAGGCAGCATTGTTTATATATAACATCTGATTTATATTTACTCTTTCCACTCCTATTAAATGTGATGTATATGAAGATTATTATAATTGCATCAAATACCAATCAAAATAAAACTTAACCTGTTCTACATGAATATACAATGTCTTATGCATTTAAATATTCATTTTTGCTATCTTATTGCAATATGTTATATACTTAACCCAGGGTAGTTAAGAGTTAGGTGCCTAGCTTAAGGCACCTAACAATTTCAGCTGTGTGTGTTGATGGAGGAGAAATCATTGTTCCCTCACTCCTCTGGCCCGATTTTTCCTGTAACTTTAAGTGATCAAACCAGTGACCTTTCTCTAACCGTTTCCTGTGCTAACAAAATATTAATAAAAGTCTTAATATCCAGCCAAAGCTGCATTACACTACATCATATCATATATAATATCAACAGGGATAACTGCTAATTCTAGTGGTTTCAGATTTATAAGCATGTGCCCAGACAGACCCCAAGAGGGGTTTTGGGCCCCTGTCCCTTTGTTATAAGATTGTATAAGTGACTTCTAGGTCAGTGTGTATGATAATTTTATTTCACATGGCCATTGTTCACCATCTGTTTCAGCAACACTCTGGGAATTGGGCTTGTTAGGGTTACACAAGCTTTATTGCTTGTGAGCGCCCTCTCTGGAGAAGTACAGAACTACTGTGGAGATTTCCACTCAGTATCCCTGTGCTTATATTTGAAGAAAGGGGCACTAAAAGCTTGCTGAACCAAGTGGTTATGATTGTAAGAACCTTAAACAAACAAAGAATCACACTCAAGGGTTGTTTGTAAGGTTAAAGGCAGCCAAACAGAAGCAGGGTGTTGGGATTTTGGGTTCGATCCTCGCCTCTGGTCATAGTGAGGAGTTTGTTTTGTTCTCACTGTGTCTCTGTGGGTATCCTCTGGGTTGCCCAGTTTCCTCACACTGTCTAAAAACAATGTCGCTGTCCAACATTGTCCACAGATGTGAGTGTCTGAGTGACTGTGAGAGTGTGTGAATTTGATGAATAAACAAACACACAAACAATTGAACAAATGGACAAATCAGTGAATGGTTCTTTGCAGTTAGATAGCACATGGAAAAGAAATTTATTATGCTGGAGCCTGGGGTTTAAATCCTTGCTGGACAGCAATGCTAGTATTTTTAAGCTTAACACTGCATTTGAAATGTTATTTATTTATTTATTTATTTATTTATTTATTTGTTTGTTTGTTTGTTTGTTTGTTTGTTTGTTTTCTATAAGTATTTGCAGTTTTGAATGAACGTATAAATAAAATCCAGTGGAGCTTAGAAATAAAAGATGTGTACATGTGTCAATACGGGGGGAAGGTAGGACGCAAACATATTTTCACCTATAAAAGGGGGGCACAAAAGATTATTAGAATGTTTGAATTTTTAATTACACGATTCCCGCTCCGGGTTTTGGTGTGTTCTCCCTGTGTCTGTGTGGGTTTCCTCCGAGTGACTGTCTGTGAGGAGTTGGTGTGTTCTACCCGTGTCTGCATGGGTTTCCTCCGGGTGACCGTCTGTGAGGAGTGTGATGTGTTCTCCCTGTGTCTGTGTGGGTTTCCTCCTGGGTGACTGTCTGTGAGCAGGGTGGTGTGTTCTCCCTGTGTCTGCGTGGGTTTCCGCCAGGTGACTGTCTGTGAGGAGTGTGGTGTGTTCTCCCAGTGTCTGTGTGGGTTTCCTCCGGGTGACTGTCTGTGAGGAGTTGATGTGTTCTCCCTGTGTCTGCATGGGTTTCCTCCAGGTGACTGTCTGTGAGGAGTTGATGTGTTCTACCCATGTCTGCGTGGGTTTCCTCCGGGTGACTGTCTGTGAGGAGTTGGTGTGTTCTCCCTGTGTCTGCGTGGGTTTCCTCCAGGTGACTGTCTGTGAGGAGTGTGGTGTGTTCTCCCTGTGTCTGTGTGGGTTTCCTCCAGGTGACTGTCTGTGAGGAGTGTGGTGTGTTCTGCCAGTGTCTGTGTGGGTTTCCTCCGGGTGACTCTCTGTGAGGAGTTGGTGTGTTCTACCCGTGTCTGCGTGGGTTTCCTCCGGGTGACTGTCTGCGAGGAGTGTGGTGTGTTCTCCCTGTGTCTGCGTGGGTTTCCTCCAGGTGACTGTCTGTGAGGAGTTGGTGTGTTCTCCCTGTGTCTGCGTGGGTTTCCTCCAGGTGACTATCTGTGAGGAGTTGGTGTGTTCTACGCGTGTCTGCGTGGGTTTCCTCCGGGTGACCGTCTGTGAGGAGTGTGGTGTGTTCTCCCTGTGTCTGTGTGGGTTTCCTCCGGGTGACTGTCTGTGAGGAGGGTGGTGTGTTCTACCCGTGTCTGCGTGGGTTTCCTCCGGGTGACTGTCTGTGAGGAGTGTGGTGTGTTCTCGCTGTGTCTGCTTGGGTTCCCTCCGGTGACTGTCTGTGAGGAGTTGGTGTGTTCTCCCTGTGTCTGCGTGGGTTTCCTCCAGGTGACTGTCTGTGAGGAATTGGTGTGTTCTACCAGTGTCTGTGTGGGTTTCTTTAGGGTGACTGTCTGTGAGGAGTGTGGTGTGTTCTCCCTGTGTCTGCGTGGGTTTCCTCCGGGTGACTGTCTGTGAGGAGTTGGTGTGTTCTCCCTGTGTCTGTGTGGGTTTCCTCCAGGTGATTATCTGTGAGGAGTTGGTGTGTTCTACCCGTGTCTGCGTGGGTTTCCTCCGGGTGACCGTCTGTGAGGAGTGTGGTGTGTTCTCCCTGTATCTGTGTGGGTTTTCTCCGGGTGACTGTCTGTGAGGAGGGTTGTGTGTTCTCCCTGTGTCTGCGTGGGTTTCCACCGGGTGACTGTCTGTGAGGAGTGTGGTGTGTTCTCCCTGTGTCTGCGTGGGTTTCCTCCGGGTGACTGTCTGTGAGGAGTTGGTGTGTTCTCCCTGTGTCTGTGTGGGTTTCCTCCACGTAATTATCTGTGAGGAGTTGGTGTGTTCTACCCGTGTCTGCATGGGTTTCCTCCGGGTGACCGTCTGTGAGGAGTGTGGTGTGTTCTCCCTGTGTCTGTGTGGGTTTTCTCCGGGTGACTGTCTGTGAGGAGGGTGGTGTGTTCTCCCTGTGTCTGCGTGGGTTTCCACCGGGTGACTGTCTGTGAGGAGTGTGGTGTGTTCTCCCTGTGTCTGCGTGGGTTTCCTCCGGGTGACTGTCTGTGAGGAGTTGGTGTGTTCTCCCTGTGTCTGCGTGGGTTTCCTCCGGGTGACTATCTGTGAGGAGTTGGTGTGTTCCACCCGTGTCTGCGTGGGTTTCCTCCGGGTGACTGTCTGTGAGGAGTGTGGTGTGTTCTCCCTGTGTCTGCGTGGGTTTCCTCCGGGTGATCTTCTGTGAGGAGTGTGGTGTGTTCTCCCTGTGTCTGTGTGGGTTTCCTCCGGGTGACTGTCTGTGAGGAGGGTGGTGTGTTCTACCCGTGTCTGCGTGGGTTTCCTCCGGGTGACTGTCTGTGAGGAGTGTGGTGTGTTCTCCCTGTGTCTGCGTGGGTTTCCTCCGGTGACTGTCTGTGAGGAGTTGGTGTGTTCTCCCTGTGTCTGTGTGGGTTTCCTCCAGATGACTGTCTGTGAGGAGTGTGGTGTGTTCTACCCGTGTCTGTGTGGGTTTCTTTCGGGTGACTGTCTGTGAGGAGGGTGGTGTGTTCTACCCGTGTCTGCGTGGGTTTCCTCCGGGTGACTGTCTGTGAGGAGTGTGGTGTGTTCTCCCTGTGTCTGCGTGGGTTTCCTCCGGTGACTGTCTGTGAGGAGTTGGTGTGTTCTCCCTGTGTCTGTGTGGGTTTCCTCCAGGTGACTGTCTGTGAGGAGTGTGGTGTGTTCTACCCGTGTCTGTGTGGGTTTCTTTCGGGTGACTGTCTGTGAGGAGTGTGGTGTGTTCTCCCTGTGTCTGTGTGGGTTTTCTCCGGGTGACTGTCTGTGAGGAGTTGGTGTGTTCTCCCTGTGTCTGCGTGGGTTTCCTCCAGGTTATTATCTGTGAGGAGTTGGTGTGTTCTACCCGTGTCTGCATGGGTTTCCTCCGGGTGACCGTCTGTGAGGAGTGTGATGTGTTCTCCCTGTGTCTGTGTGGGTTTCCTCCTGGGTGACTGTCTGTGAGCAGGGTGGTGTGTTCTCCCTGTGTCTGCGTGGGTTTCCGCCAGGTGACTGTCTGTGAGGAGTGTGGTGTGTTCTCCCAGTGTCTGTGTGGGTTTCCTCCGGGTGACTGTCTGTGAGGAGTTGATGTATTCTCCCTGTGTCTGCATGGGTTTCCTCCAGGTGACTGTCTGTGAGGAGTTGATGTGTTCTACCCATGTCTGCGTGGGTTTCCTCCGGGTGACTGTCTGTGAGGAGTTGGTGTGTTCTCCCTGTGTCTGCGTGGGTTTCCTCCAGGTGACTGTCTGTGAGGAGTGTGGTGTGTTCTCCCTGTGTCTGTGTGGGTTTCCTCCAGGTGACTGTCTGTGAGGAGTGTGGTGTGTTCTGCCAGTGTCTGTGTGGGTTTCCTCCGGGTGACTCTCTGTGAGGAGTTGGTGTGTTCTACCCGTGTCTGCGTGGGTTTCCTCCGGGTGACTGTCTGTGAGGAGTGTGGTGTGTTCTCGCTGTGTCTGCTTGGGTTCCCTCCGGTGACCGTCTGTGAGGAGTTGGTGTGTTCTCCCTGTGTCTGCGTGGGTTTCCTCCAGGTGACTGTCTGTGAGGAATTGGTGTGTTCTACCAGTGTCTGTGTGGGTTTCTTTCGGGTGACTGTCTGTGAGGAGTGTGGTGTGTTCTCCCTGTGTCTGCGTGGGTTTCCTCCGGGTGACTGTCTGTGAGGAGTTGGTGTGTTCTCCCTGTGTCTGTGTGGGTTTCCTCCAGGTGATTATCTGTGAGGAGTTGGTGTGTTCTACCCGTGTCTGCGTGGGTTTCCTCCGGGTGACCGTCTGTGAGGAGTGTGGTGTGTTCTCCCTGTATCTGTGTGGGTTTTCTCCGGGTGACTGTCTGTGAGGAGGGTGGTGTGTTCTCCCTGTGTCTGCGTGGGTTTCCACCGGGTGACTGTCTGTGAGGAGTGTGGTGTGTTCTCCCTGTGTCTGCGTGGGTTTCCTCCGGGTGACTGTCTGTGAGGAGTTGGTGTGTTCTCCCTGTGTCTGTGTGGGTTTCCTCCAGGTGATTATCTGTGAGGAGTTGGTGTGTTCTACCCGTGTCTGCATGGGTTTCCTCCGGGTGACCGTCTGTGAGGAGTGTGGTGTGTTCTCCCTGTGTCTGTGTGGGTTTTCTCCGGGTGACTGTCTGTGAGGAGGGTGGTGTGTTCTCCCTGTGTCTGCGTGGGTTTCCACCGGGTGACTGTCTGTGAGGAGTGTGGCGTGTTCTCCCTGTGTCTGCGTGGGTTTCCGCCGGGTGACTGTCTGTGAGGAGTTGGTGTGTTCTCCCTGTGTCTGCGTGGGTTTCCTCCGGGTGACTGTCTGTGAGGAGTTGGTGTGATCTCCCTGTGTCTGCATGGGTTTCCTCCAGGTGACTGTCTGTGAGGAGTGTGGTGTGCTCTCCCTGTGTCTGCGTGGGTTTTCATCTGGGTGCTCTGGTTTCCTCCCATGGTCCAAAAACACAAGTTGGTAGGTGGATTGGCAACTCAAAAGTGTCCATAGATGTGAGTGTGTGAGTGACTGTGTGAGTTTGTGTCGCTCTGTGAAGGACTGGCGCTCCCTACAGGGTGTGTTCCTGCCTTGCGCCCAATGATTTCATGTAAGCTCCGGACCCACCATGACCCTGAACTGGATAAGGGTTACAGGGTTATCCATTTCATTACAATGAATGAAAAAGTTGCACAAAAAAATGTTTAGCCCTTGTACACCTAATATATTTTGATCAGTTCATATTAATATTTCCACACACTTCCTATCCCCATAAACAGCTCAAGGACACCTTGCTTCTACATTTCAACATGTGAATGCTGTCTCACTATGTGGAAGTTCCTGGTGTGATAGGTGAGTCATCTTAACCATGACTCTCTTCTGACTCGATATTCAGCAGCTTCTGTGACACACACACACACACACACACACACACACACTTACACACACACACACTTAAACTTAAAACATCTTCACTCTGAGGCTGTTCCAGTTCATGACAACCAGCACATCTGAAAATCCCCAGAGCCCCCAGAATCATCCTATTTGTCAGATTCAGAATGATTTAAGAGTGGCAGAAGCAAATTTAATGTTTTGCCAAAGAAAGATGTCAGGCTCCAACTCTGCTGCTGATGTCTAGAGCTGAATTTCATAAGGACATCTTATCAGAAATGTTCCAACTACAGTTAAAACCCAATTTACGCTATCAGATGCCCTGCGCCGGTCTGTAACTCATTCCCGAGACGTCCCACAAAAAATAAACTCTTTTAAACACCATCAAAACCCTCCGAAGCGCGCTGTGACAGCATGTCCCTGAGGCAGAGCGCCACCCGGACCTGTCCTGACTTTGTGGCAGCTTCAAAAAAACGTTTCCCTCGGCGCTGGGCGACAGCTAATCGGCTTATCCGCCAACTTCAGGAGACAAACATAACATTTCTGCACTTCTCCCACAGACATCCTCCTCCTCCCCCTCTTCCTCAGTCATCTTAGAGAAGGCTTGTGTTTTTTTTTGTTTTTTGTTTTTTGTTTTTTTTTTGGAGGACGGAGGTCTCTAATCTCCTCCCCAGTGCTGTACCTAAGGTTCCTCCTTGGGTGTTTTCACAGAGAATGTCGCAGACACAGATGCAGAAATTGAATTAAGTTGGCTATATATCTCACTGAATGCCAGGGCCCAGGAAATTGCATGTTGATCTTCCAGTTCACTTGGCTCCCTATTGAAAAGTAATAAGCACAGAGTGGGAAAACAAACAGCAGCAGAACTGTGATGTTAACTGTGAAGTGCTCTAATCCTCACCCGGTTTATGATACTGCACTCCAGTCAAATCTAGTGTGATACTGATTATGAATGATTATAATGATCATGAAGTCTTTGATGATGTCATAAAGATGACTGGATGAAGGTTGTCAGTGGTAATGATGATGATGATGATGATAACTGACAGTGATGACTGTAATAGTGATTGATTTGATTGTGATGATAATGATGACTGTGATGATGATGATGATATCTGACAGTGATGACTGTAATAGTGATTGATTTGATTGTGATGATAATGATGACTGTGATGATGATGATGATGATGATGATGATGATATCTGACAGTGATGACTGTAAAAGTGATTGATTTGATTGTGATGATAATGATGACTGTGGTGATGATGATGACTGTGATGATGATGATGATGATATCTGATAGTGATGACTGTAATAGTGATTGATTTGATGGTGATGATAATGATGACTGTGATGATGATGATGATGATGATGATGATGATGATAACTGACAGTGATGACTGTAATAGTGATTGATTTGATGGTGATGATAATGATGACTGTGATGATGATGATGATGATGATGATGATGACTGTGATGATGATGATGATGATATCTGATAGTGATGACTGTAATAGTGATTGATTTGATGGTGATGATAATGATGACTGTGATGATGATGATGATGATGATGATGATGATGATAACTGACAGTGATGACTGTAATAGTGATTGATTTGATGGTGATGATAATAATGACTGTGATGATGATGATGATGATGATGATGATGATGATATCTGACAGTGATGACTGTAATAGTGATTGATTTGATTGTGATAATGATGACTGTGGTGATGATGATGACTGTGATGATGATGATATCTGATAGTGATGACTGTAATAGTGATTGATTTGATGGTGATGATAATAATGACTGTGATGATGATGATGATGATGATGATGATGATGATGATGATGATATCTGACAGTGATGACTGTAATAGTGATTGATTTGATGGTGATGATAATGATGACTGTGATGATGATGATGATGATGATAACTGACAGTGATGACTGTAATAGTGATTGATTTGATTGTGATGATAATGATGACTGTGGTGATGATGATGATGATGATGATGATGATGATGATGATAACTGACAGTGATGACTGTAATAGTGATTGATTTGATTGTGATGATAATGATGACTGTGGTGATGATGATGATACCTGATAGTGATGACTGTAATAGTGATTGATTTGATGGTGATGATAATGATGACTGTGGTAATGGTGATGATGATAATGATTATTTTGATCGTGTTATGCCTGATGATGATGATGGTCATGACTAATGCTGGTGATGATGATGATTGATGATGATGAAGGATTAGAATGACTGATGATGGCAATGATTGTGATCATGGTTATGCCTGATGATGACAATTGTGATAATGGCCATGATTAATAATGATTAATGATGGCAGTGATGATACTAATGACTGCAATAGTGACTGTCGACCCGAGGAGGATGGGTTCCTAGTATGAGTCTTGGTTTCTTCCAAGGTTTCTTCCTCGTGTGCTGAGGGAGATTTTTCCTTGCCCCTGTTGCCCCTGGCTCGGACACGGATCTCTGTAAAGCTGCTTTGTGGCAACTTTCTCCTGTGAAAATCATTATATATACATAAAATTTGATTGATTGATTGATTGATTGATTGATTGATTGATTGATTGATTGTAATAGGAAAACAGACAAAAGAGATTAAACCAGTACAAATCTGGATTTCACTTTTAAGTTCATGCAAAAACTATTTTCATCATCATCTTTACCACCAAGTGAGTGAACAAACAGACGAACCTTTATTGAAATTAATAGCATTTCAATGATGCCTTTGGAGAGATGGACTCTTAAACCTGCCCTAAGGCCTGATATGCTTCCTGTGTTCTGAAGAGCAACTGATAAATTATTCATCCTGTATTTGTTTTGGAGGGATTTGTCCCCGAATTCCACTCAGTTTTGCTCCTTAGAGATCCACAATTTAAAGATTGAAGCCTTTTAATCCATGTGCTCAATACATGAACAATATATAATTTGCTGCAGGCCAATATTCAGCTGCTGTGCTTTAAATATACCTTTCCCCCAAAATATTAAATATGACCATGTTTTTACACTCATTGTCCATTTGATCATACAGGTGCATTTTGCATTTCTACAATTACAAACTGTAATCCATCTGTTGCTCTGCATACACTTTTAAATCCTTGATGGTGGATCATTCTCAGCACTGAAGTGTCACTGACATAGTGGTGGTGTATCAGTGTGTTGTGCTAGTACGAGTGGATCAGACATAGCAGTGCTGCTGAAGTTTGTAAACACTGGATACAGTAGTGGCACAGAGGTGTTTAAAAACTCCAGTAGCACTGCTGTGTCTGATCCACTCGTACCAGCACATTACACACCAACACACCACCACCACGTCACTGCAGTGCTGAGAGGTGGTCCTCTGGAATAACAAGTTGAAAGAAGGCTCAGGAAGTATGTAGGGCAGCAGATGGAGTGCAATCTGTGATTATAGATCTACAACATGCTCTTATATGCTATGTCACTAAGGCATTTTGTCTTTATTATGCAGTCCTAGCAACGGCTTATTTAAATGTAATAATATTAACATAAATTAATAACCATTCATTCAGTTTAAAACAGTATCAATATAACTCACTTCAGTGCATGCTAACTTCAAGAAAATGATTATGTCCAGATTCCCATAGCACACCCTGCAGTAGAGGCCAATTTCCTCTCAGCAAGGAAGACATGACATGTAATTCAAGTGCATGGAGAGAGAGAGAGAGAGAGAGAGAGAGAGAGAGAGAGAGAGTGTCAGTATCACATTATGAAAACTTATGTCTGTGATTAAATATGACAGCAGTGTCATCCATTCTTTTTCTCCTCTGAGAGCACACGCATTAAGGGACTCCACCAGTAATTATGAACTATAGAGTTCTCTCTCTCTCTCAACACCCCCCCCCCCCCCACACACACACACACAAAAGGAATTTCTAACATTTTATCACAGTGGAATTTGAAATTCACTGACCTTTAGGCCTTTGGTAATGTGTCATTTTTTATAAATTCCACTACATTTGTCACCTAAGGTCACCAAGCTCAATGCCAAGTGTGGGCTACAAAGGTCTCTAGCCCAGAGCAGTTGAGCAGTAAATCTGTGTTCTCTGGAGTGATGGATCTCCCTCTGTTCAGCTGATGTCACTGTGTATAGTAGCTGCCATAGTGGGTACCTACTCATTAATCAGACACACAACTCAAATCAAGAAATCCGTGGTGTCCAAATAGTTTTATTGTTTCTTATAACACTGCCCTCGCTTAGTACATACATAGATACATACATTTTCTTTTCTGCTTCTCCATTTCAGGGTCGCGGTGCCCTCACTTAGTAGTTAAACTTAAATAAATACAAGTATGGATCCTTGAATCATTTTTCCGTATCACGTTTGTAAACCGAACTCTGTTCATCTGTTTGCCAGAAGTGGAGCTTGGACCACGTCACAAAATAGCGCCACACACCCTACATAGTGCACATCACATAATAAAAGTAATACTACTGCACTCAGACATTAATTAGACACTAATTCAACAAGGAAAGGTGAACCTTATAGCTAACTTAATATTATATAAAAGTATTACCCAGTAAACTTTTAGCCGTTGATTCAACGTTGTAATAACGTAATGACTGCTGTCTAATCAACGTTCTCTTAAGGTTGAAAATGAAAGTTGAAAAGACGTCCAAACACAGACATTGAAAAGACGACTATTAGACGTATTTTGGACGTCCATTGATGTTATCGATTGGTCACCACTTAACGAACTTATTAAGATGGAATTTGGACATCCATTGACGTTTAAAATATGTCCTTGACGGACAGGCTACTTTTAGACCTATTTTGAACGTCCAGGGATGTTCCTTGTTTACTGAGCACCCTCTGGTACTGGGTACCCTCACTGTTCACTCAAGACACACCTACCTCATTGGTCTCACCTTGTATATTTAAAGTCAGAGATAGTATCTCATCTGTTGCTGCACAGTTTGTGGACACTGGAGGCTGTCGGCTGGATATTTTTGGTTGGTGGGCTATTCTCAGTCCAGCATTGACACCAAGGTGTTTTAAAACTCCAGTAGCATTGCTGTGTCTGAGCCACTCGTCCAGCAAAACACACACTAACAACACCACCATCTCAGTGACACTGCAGCACTGAGAATGATCCATCCCCCAAATCATACTTGCTCTGTGGTTGTCCTGACCATTGAAGAGCAGCATGAAATGGGGGAGTAAGTATGCAGAGAAACAGGTGGACTACAGTGTGCAATGATGGAGCTGATAAACACAAGTGTAGATACAAGGTTGGTGTTCCTAATCCAGTGATCATTCAGTGTATAGCCTCTGGTCAGCTCTTGGCATTGGTCATGTGTGCCTGCAGCCCCTGCAGTGTCCTATTCTATTGAATGCCTTGAATATTGGAAAAGACTTAGATGTGCATTTTAGCCTCTGTGTCATATAAGTGCACCTTAAAAAACTGACATCAACTGTTAGAAAGGGGTACTTTTAGAGATGGAGTATGCGTATATGCATGCATACGTTTATATAAGCATGCAAGGGTTTGTGACAAAACTGCCAATCCTCATTAATGCAAATGATGGCATTAATATTAATGATTTTTTTAAACAGTAAAACTGCAGACCGGAGAAATTTGAAAGTCTAATTAGGACGTTATTGCTGGTGGTTTTCACAACGACATGCTTGAAGTTACAAGGAGGCGTTCGTTCCACTTCACAGCAGGGAGAGGTCTAGTGAAGACAGTTGGGACTAGAGCATTTCTACACCATTATATTTGACCAGCGTTTCTTGTCGGAGACATTAAAGTGGAGGAGGAGTTCTTTGTTCTCTCCTCCACTTCAGTCTGAATGGAAAGATGGAATGAGGCTAGCTCAGAACAAGACTCTCATTCATCTTCTGTGCAGCCAGGGAGAGAGCTGTCACATCTCTTCACCTTTCCTGCCACACGTTGGTGTTTTCTCACACTGACTCCATGGCAGTTCCACTATGCTGTGCTTAGGTCAGCTCTGTGACTTTGCTTGTTGGGGTGGAAGCTGCTTGAGGCTAAATTTGCTGTGGTTAAACTCAGAAAACAAACAGATGGTCTGAGGTCACAGTTACTTTTAGATATCTTACAAACACTTGACATATATGTGGGTAACTGGCAGTTTGTCCCCTTTTGCTGCACTTCTGTGAGGATTTGATTGCATTCACTGGAGGATGGAGGTTATGATCAACCCTACATTGACATATGTTCAAAAAGAGTCTTATACTAAAATATTTCTATTTATATATGCATTTCTCTGAGGTAGTTTTAGTCACTTTATATAGTAAATGTTGTATTTACTTCATGCTTCATTGTTTATTCATTCATTCATTGTCTGTAATTATCCATTTCAGGGTCGCGATGGGTCTGGAGCCTACCAAGAATCACTGAGCGCAAGGCAGGACCACACACTGGAGGGGGCGCCAGTCCTTCACAGGGCGACACACACACTCACACATTCACACCTAAGGACACTTTTGAGCATTCAATCCACCTACCAACGTGTGTTTTTGGAACGTGGGAGGCAACCGGAGCACCTAACTACCTGCTGCACCACCGTGCCACGCATTAAAGTGCAATCAGATTATGGTAAAACATATATATATATTTTATTTATAGAAAGTAATAAACAATAAAGGGTGGCACGGTGGTGCAGCATGTAGGTGTCTCAGTCACACAGCTCCAGGGACCTGGAGGTTGTGGGTTTGAGTCCCACTCCGGGTGACTGTCTGTGAAGCGTGTGGTGTGTTCTTCCCGTGTCTGGGAAAATGAGAAGGAAATCAGGTAGACATCCAAAGGTACAGAAGCATTTAATAAAAATATTAAATACAGATGAGCAAAGGAATTCCACTTTGGCTCCCTGCAAGTAATCACTCACTTATTTAAGGAACTATTCACAATAGCCTTGACTGGTACCTGTTATCATTACCTTTATTGGTACACTGACCATTCATACAGTGCAGAGCATGACATTTATTTCCCACAAAGTGTTAATTATATATATATATAAAGTCTGCATTTGTACACAGCCACCACGTCAAAGGACAGAAATGATAACTGGTAAGTGGATGCATAGTTCTGGCTTGGCCAAAGCCTCAGACTCTCAAATGCACAAGACATGGAACTGTTGCATTGCAGGCCTCACTGAGCACCAACAGGAAAGGAATCAAGTGTCTGCTGACATTTATGGTTCATCTTCAGGCAGACATCAGGCAGTAAAGAGGGTGGTCCTTCATGTTAGTCCAAAAGCAGACTAATTGGAACACACTCTGGACAGAGTACCATGAGTACCATTCCATCACAGGACATATCACTTTCTCACTCACACCTGTGCACACATTCACACAGCCATTAGAACTAACATTATGTGTCTTTGGATTGTGGGAGGAATCCAGAGCACCTGGAGGGAACTCCTCACAGGAAGTGACCCAAGGTGAAGTACACTGTGTGTACTTTGTTTTGAACACATAGGAAAAACCTTGGAGGGTCATACTTTCAAAATAGTTTTTAGGACACCAGCAATTGACAAGAAAACAACCACATTACGGCCAAAATAAACAATAAAGAATATTTAAGGTAGAACATGATAATAAAAATAATCATACACAGGCTAAGGTGTAAAATATCCTATGCCAATCCATCAGAGCTTCACATAGGACACACCCCAATCTCTTTCTCCCTGCAGCTACAACATTCATGTATCCTTTGGCTGTTTAAATCCTAACTCAAACCAGTGGGTTTGCTGTGGCCATTTACAATCCAATCAGCAACCAGCTTCACCTAACCCCGAAGCTTACTCACTGGGTCCAGCCCTTGTGTGCCCAACTGAGCCTCTTCACATGGGTCATCAGGTAGGCACCTCCCCTTTTCAGTGTTTCACTGAAGTGAGCCCACTACACCTTCAGAAGGCTTAACAGTGAAGTCTGGCGTCCCAGACCCATGCACCTAGAGTTCTGTTCCAAGGTTAAGTGAAGTTTGTGGTGTTGTGTTCTCCCTTACTGTTATTGTGTTAGTTTTTCCTTTTGTCACCCCACCCCTCACATATTTATAGCTGAAAGTTGGCAGGATTGTATCTTTTGTTTTCATCCTTAATTGTCATTATGATTTGACTCTCTGGGCCACCGTATACAAAATAATGTGTCCCAATCCAACCCAAACACCATCTTGCTTAGCCTTTATACTCTATATTCCTGGCATAAAAGGTTCTTACTGTACTTAATATGCAGTGTCTGGGTCTTCCAGTGAGAGGAGATTCATTATGAGCCCCACAGCCTTCTGGGGAAAGCGGTTTGACAGTGAGTGACAGCCCATGCTGAGGAGGAGATGAGAGAAAACCGCTACGCTTCTCCATTCAGAGAAAACATATAAAGTATGACATTCATAAAAGGTCAGACTCTCACTCTCCCACTCTTGCAAACTCCCAGATACACACACACACATACACACACACACACACACACACACACACACACACACACACACACACACACAACAACAACAACAACAAGCAATCCCCTACAGTGCCTAATAAGTCTTATTAATGGTAACCGTATTATAATCTCAAAGAATCCTGTAATTTTACTTGGTTTTCTCTTCACTTTTTCTACAACTTTACGTCTACAAGCATTCCAAAAAGGGCACAAAATGCTAACTGTGAAATGGTGATGAATGATCCCAATTTGGAGTCATGTGCGGCCTTGGAACCCTATCAGAAATGTCATAATTATGAGATAAGCGCACATTAATGACACCACAATGTCATATTTACTAGTTGGGTGTAACTGATCCGGGGGCATGTCAAAACTTCCTGGCACCAAAACACTGAGAAAGCTGCAGTTGCCAAGGGGAGGTATATTGGGCAAAACACTCAATCATTTCAACTCCAGCCAATCAGGTAACAGACTTCAGTGGTCAGCCAACTTTAACCTAGTGTGTATATATCAACCCTGCGCAAAGTAAAGCATGTGCCCCATTGTGGATTTTGAGTTTACTACATTAGAACACAGCAGCTGTTTCTTTGTGTGAAAATGTCATAATGGACCAATAGATTTACTGCAGAATAATTTGGAATAAAATCTTTTAACATCAACTTCCATTTAAAATTTAATGTAGTAGATTTTTATGCAGTAACTTTTTATTTTCTTAGTAAAAAATGTCTTATTAAGTAACTATTACATGTTTTTTTTTGGACAGTGACGAATGTAATGTTCAACTTTGCCAAGGTGACACTTTTTATTCACACATTTTGTTGACAGTGGTGTGTTGCTTAGCAATGGAAAAGGGTATTTAGTGAGAGAGAGACAAAAATCTTCTAACTCCTATGTGTTATTGCCGTATATGTGCATGGGTATATGTTCACTCTGCTATGGCTGCAAAATGTGTCATTATTGCTTTAAACCAGCTTAGTGTCTCTCAGCTACAGGACCATAGCACATGTTTTAGTACAGGATTTTAAATAATAAACTAAACGTTACACAGTGGCTCTTTACAAAGTGAGAGTTCTAATGTCTCAGTATGTCGAAGGGGATATTGGTGAAAGTTCTTGTATAAAAGAATGTAACTGTGGGCAGAACTGTGACAGTCAGCTGTAGCTAGAATCCTTCCACTGGGATAAAGCTTGAAAAGGTTTGGCTCTTGTCTTGTGCCTTTTCCTTTCAAAGTGAAACTGAGACTGAGAAAGAGAAGGGGATAAAAAATAAAATCACAGTTCAGCGGGCACACTAACTAAACACACACATTCATGGTATGTGGAAAGAGCACACACACACACACACACACACACACACACACACACACACGCACACACACACACACACACACGCACACACACACACACACAGCTCAGATCTCCCTCCCTGGATGGCTTTAGTGCTAAAACCGCATCAGTATTCCATGGCCATTGCATGCAGCACTGACTGTGTGTGTGTGTGTGTGTGTGTGTGTGTGTGTTTTATCTAGCCTCTCCTCTGTTCCACTGTGTGGCTAGGGAACAGAGAAAAGAAAAGCGCCTCTTATCTATGACGGACCTCCCTAACTGAGACTGTTTACTTTCCTCATACACCCCGCCACCCCCCACCCCCACCACTTCCACTGTCTCTTTCACACACACACACATTCAATCTTTTGCAGAAACTAAAACAAACTAAAAAAAAAAAAATGAAAAATATAATAGTATCATAAAATGACGTAAACATTTCAGTCCATTTCCAACCACTGTTAAATACTTGTAAACAAAACCATAATCGCCAGAATTTGCAGATACCCCTGATAATTGAACATGTATTTTTGTCATGTTTTTAAGGTGGAATGCATTTATGTAAAGTTTCATGAGCATCATACTAATTCTTCTCATAAACATGTCATTTGTCTTTTCTAATTTTCATTGTTTAATAGAAACCATTACTGATTACATGCTGTTGATGATTAGTTTTCTGTTTATCTCTATTTTTTTAACGTTCTCCGCATTTATTAGTTGTCTCCAATTCCACCTCCAATTGCTGAATCTCTCCTGATCACATTCAGTGCCACCTGCCTTTGAAGGACAGAGACATATGTAATTTAAGGTACTGGAGGCCAGCCCATTTTCTTAACGGCTGCTGATGCAATACTACTGAATAGTTTAGTGTGTCAAACGAGAACGCAAACTGACCAGATCTGTCAAATAACTGACAGATGTCCTTTTACAGCAGTAATTCAACCCCTGCATTTAATCAGGAGGTAGTGAAAAGTTTGACACTATCTCATGTGGGTTTCATGTAGGTTTTATCTCAGGTGTTCACCAAACAGGGAAAGAAAAGTGGGCAAAAATGCTCCCTTTCATATGGCAGATCTTCATACTCAGTTCCTATCTCAAGCAGAAACAGGAAGCTATGTGGAGGTCCTCAAAAAAACATTAGGGAATATTTTTACAAAATCTACAGCTTCAAGATCATTGTGATGCTTCACAGATCTGTAATCAGGAGAATAACCCTTTGATTTAAGCTACTCTGGGCTCAGTACTGCAGAAGCTGTACTATGTAACTTTTGGAGGAGGTTAGGAAACTGCTCCTCCTTGACTTCAAGGCAGTGCTGTAAAAGTGAATTAAACTCAGAAAATGTAGGGGGAGCCTAGTAGCAAAAATACCATAACTTACTTTTTTTTCCAATGCTCTGTTAATTACCATAGCAACATGATTAAAAACTGCCCAGGATAAGTGTGTCTGACAAATGCTATAAATGTAAATGATGAGGCATATGGTACACATATTGTAGATAGAGATTAGCTCAAATATTCCTTTAATACCAGGAGAAATCTTCTTGAGGGGTGGGAGGCCTGTAGACAAGCATCAGGTCTGTTAACAGCAATGCAGGATTTCAGTCTAATTCCCATCAGCTTTGAAGGTACACTACTTTAGCAAAGAAGACATATGGTAGCATTAGGCAGCTAAAAATATCCAGACAGATACTCCTGGCTGCAGACTTATCACAGTGAGAGCCAGCAGACATCAAAGGTTTGTAGTCAGCATCTTCAGGAGATGCTGCGGATTTTACAAAAATGTTTCTTGTATTTTATAGAAATACTTCCACAAAACTAACGCCCGTCAAATATGTTAACACAGGCTTAGCAGCTAAGGCTAACTTGTTTCATGATCACACCAATCTACAATGTGTGACTAGAACTTTGTAGACACCTGCTCCTTCTCAAATTAGGGTTATGAAAACTGAGTTTTTCCCCTTTTAATGAAGCTACAGCTTCGATTTTGGTATATAATATAGCCCACATTTTTAAATGTATTTCCCTGGCACCTACAGTGTATCTTTCCAGTTTTTTAAGATGCACATTCTCAGTACATATAGAGCATCATCCTATAGTTTATGGAGCTTCCCTCTATGTATCAGTACATTATTTACCAGTTTCTACTAAGACAAGAGAGTAACAATTGGGCACTTTGTGTGTAACATTCTGATATTTACCACGTAAATAAAAAGAATAATAAGGCAAGCAAAGATATAAATAAATGGTTTTAGACATTAGTTGCACAGAAATCACAAAGGCAATGCTCACATTCTTACTCTGTAAGTACACAGAAACAAAAGGGTGTGGGCTAGATTATGCACTGTAGCACCATTGTCCCATTCTTACTTTGTAAATACACAAAAACATGGCGTGAGCTTTATGTCTGTGATTTGTTGTTCAATGTTTGCTTGGAAATTGGATCGAAGACACAGTAGTGTAAATGCGCATTTATTAAACAGGCCTCATCCCCCACTGTGAAACCACCTCTCAAATGGTGATTTCCCAAAAATATATATATATATATACATAATTTTCTATTACTTTAAAAAAGAAAAAGTACAAATAATGAAAGCATATATTTCACAGTGCAACTCAACACATCTGCACAGTATGCAAAAGACATTTAAAGCAGATATATTGTAGTATCAACTTGAGCTAATTGTATTCAACAAAGAACATAAAAGAATGTTCTATAAACAGTTAATATCTATTATCTTACTTCAAAATTTACAGTCCCCTTTAAATGACATCTTAATCCACCTCACTCAACTGAAAACAAAACATACTTAACACACATAAAACAATGTTTTAATTGCTTATTACATACTCAGTATATAACCAGATATGGAAATAAGTGGATCAAGGTGTTTTCTGTTAACAATTAGAACTTAATACATTTTTAAGCCCAAACAATACAGAGCTGTGCCAAACCTTTTGAAGAGATGTGGAACAGCCTACTTCCTACATAGAAGGGAAGTTGAAACCTTACCCCTTTTGACAGGTTTGTCTAGTAAGCATATTTTTAGCCCTTAATTTAGGGAACACAGTGATAAAAACACTAAAATAAACATCACTTAAAAATGTATATCAAGTGCAGAGAATTATAACATTCTGCAGCTTCCTCTGAGGTAGTTATATTGTTAACCAATTACATTCATTCCTCCTGTTGGCTGGCAGCCAGTTACATTCCTTCTGTGTTGAAGGCAGCGCTGTTTCCAGAAATGTTTCGAGTAGTGATGTTGCACATGTACTTCCACTGCTCTACAGACTAATGCTGTGGGGGTTTCCACCCTTAGGTGATACTTGGCATTGGGAATGTTGATCTGAGTCTCATATCCAGCAGTTTTAATAATGCTTTCTTTTATTACTCAATAGATTTCAACCAAAATGTGGACATTTAGTTAAGTTTCAACCTGTTATATATTTGAACATATTTCAGTTATTTTGGTCTTGTAGTGTCTTATTGTAATGGTGTGGGTATGTGTTTCTGAGTTAGCGCTTGCTTCACACTTTTAGCCTCGCTATTAGAGGCTGAGAGGCTTTTTCTGTTGCTAAGTAACAACGTGCTGTTGCTACACAGGTGCAGAATGCACCTGCTGTCCCTCAGAGCTGCTCTTTCATTGGCTCTGTGTTGTCAGTAAGTGAATTCTTGGCCAATCAGATGTTTGAGACGGATGCCAACAACAGCTTGTTAGGAGCTAAACAGAGGACCATGCAAACTAGCCTGGAACAGAGAAAACAGGCACTGTCTCAAAGGAAAAAAATATATATATCTCTCATTGAGCTCAGCTTTTCTCTGCCTGAAGAAAGAGGGATCAGGTCCCAGTATGTGTTTTAAACACTGTGCCCACTCATTGGCCATACTCAATTTGTTGGTCCAGGATATCGAGTCCAGTAGCTCATCCTTTGCTGTATAGTTTGCATTACTCTAGTCCTTCATCAGTGAACACTGGATACTGCCCATTTTTGGTTGGTGGACTATCTTCAGTTCTTATCCACTCATACTCACACAACACCTCGTCAGTGTCACTGCAGCAATAGAGAGTGAGCCACCACCCAAATCATACCTGCTTTGTGATTTTGGGAGTCCTGAGTATTGAAGAGCAGAGTAAAATGGGGCTGATGAAGGAGTTTACATATAGAAATATACAGGAAATTGCAGAGGTCATCTCAAAATATAACACTTATATCAAACAATACTAAATCCCTTATCAACATGTATAATATATTGATTATTTGGGGCTTCACAATTAGCAGGTAAGCAAATAAATATTCATTCATTCATTCATTGATGCGCAAGACAGGAACACACCCTGGAGGGGGCGCCAGTCCTTCACAGGGCAACACACACACTCACACATTCACACCTACGGACACTTTTGAGTTGCCCATCCACCCACCTGTTTTTGGACTGTGGGAGGAAACCGGAGCACCCAGAGGAAACCCACGCAGACACAGGGAGAACACACCACACTCCTCACAGACAATCACCCAGAGGAAACCCACGCAGGCATAGGGAGAACACACCATACTCCTCACAGTCACCCATAGGAAACCCACGCAGACACAGGGAGAACACACCAAACTCTTCACAGACAGTCACCCAAAGCGGGAATCAAACCCACAACTTCTAGGTCCCTGGAGCTGTGTGACTGCGACACCTACCTGCTGCACCACCGTGCCTTTCTAAAGATTAAGGTACCTAATGAAAATTTGGCCTGCTTGGGTCAAAATTCCACAAGGATTAAACACTGCAGTATTTCTCCCAATTTTAACAGCGCTGTTCAGAACAACCGGTTTTAGCACCTGTTCAGAATTTACCCCAAATACAAGAGCCCAGGAGAGAGCAGAAATGCTGGTTTATTGTCAGTCATTTCCATTTGGTTTTCTTTCTTTTTCATATTTAATCAGTACACATATTTTTGTGTGTGTGTTGTTTGTTTTGCTCCATTTAACTTTTTCTTTGCACTCTCACATGAACAAAGTTTCAGTGCTGTGATTGGAGGCTTTCTAACGAGGATGCAGGATAATTTGTCTTTCTACATAAAATACTCACCAATCAGAACGCCTTGTTTCCCAAATGAATATGCAAATGCACTGAACAAGTGATTTAGTTTTTTGGGGGCGGGTTTCATATGTCCCCTATAATATCATCAGTATGATCATTGCATAATTCTCTAAATTGTTGGTGATTACAGCTTTCAATCTGACAATGAATAATAATCAGAAATAGAGGAAAATAACAATTCCCATAAACAGGAGCAACAAAAATGGAGTTTTTTTTATTTATTTATTTTTTAAAATATATGCACCAAGTCACACAAAGTCCTCATTATAACCACGTGTGGTTTTGTAGCATGCTGGGAGGATAATTAACACCATTCCTGCATGCTTATTATCTCTGATGATGAAGATTGCAAAGACAAACGAAGGACTTGTTCAGTGTCACTACGGCTCATCCGTATCCAGGTGAAGAAACTGCACTGAAATGATAAAAATAAAAGTGTGGTCTGTGCAGTTCAGTGAGATCCACATACCCATAAAGTACCTTCAAGGCTATGCACAGACCTGCACACGTTGAAAAAGGAGTGTTTTGTTGTCAGCTGGTGCATTTAGGCGCTCTCTGCTGCTGAGATTTAAAAATGACACTACGGTGCCCCCTACTGTCCTCTTTATGCAAGTAAGGTGTAAAATGCTCTGCAGATCTGCTCTATTGGTCAGATTCATGAAGTACAGCATAGCATACGATGACCTGGGTGTGTGTCATAGTACATGCACAAAAAAGTAGTTTTCTTTATCTGAGGCAAGGCAGGCAAGTTTGTTTATAGCACCTTTCGTTCACAATGGCAATATAAAGTGTTTTACAAAGACTGAGTCCATGCACATAGACGTTTAGAGTTATTTTCCTTGGGAAATAACTTTTCCATCTTCATTTAGTAAGCTTTTGCCATGTATGACAATCACAGATTAAAGAAAATAGAGGACTGTATAAAAGACTTGAAAAGCTGGATGTTGAGTAAGTTCCTCCTTATAAACAGTAACAAAAAAAGAGGTTCTCCTTCTGGGTCCAAAAGTGGCAAGGAATAAATGATCAGATTTCATTTTAAACCTCGCTGACTTTCCTATTATACATGGTTCAGTAGCAAAAAGCCTTAGCATCATAATAGATTCAGATTTATCATTTGATCAACACATAAGTAGTATCACTAGGACACCTGTTTTCATTTTCCTAACATTGCCAAGATAAGAAATGTCTTATCCTTGTATGATGCTGAAAAAATGAGTACATGCCTTTATTACTTCAAGGTTAGACTATGAATATTGTAACGCACTTTTGTCAAGATGTTCCACTGTTAGTAGGACGTACTACTACTATTAATAATAATACTAATAATAATTCATTCATTGTCTGCAACCGCTTATCTAGTTCAGGGTCGCGGTAGGTCTGGAGCCTACCCAGAATCATTGGGCGCAAGGCGACAATACACCCTGGATGTGGTGCCAGTCCTTGACAGGGCAACACACACACTCACACATTCACTCACACCTATGGACACTTGAGTCACCAGTCCACCTACCAACGTGAGTTTTTGGACCGTGGGAGAAACCGGAGCACCCGGAGGAAACCCACGCGGACACAGGGAGAACACAGCAAACTTGAATTTACAACCTCCAGGTCCCTGGAGCACTAATACTAATAAATAAAAACTATAATAATAATAATAATAATAATAATAATAATAATAATAATAATAGGACAGCACGGTGGCGCAGCAGGTAGTGTTGCAGTCACACAGCTCCAGGGACCTGGAGGTTGTGGGTTCGATTCCCGCTCTGGGTCACTGTCTGTGAGGAGTGTGGTGTATTCTCCCTGTGTCCGGGTAGGTTTCCTCCGGATGACTGTCTGTGAGGAGTGTAATGTGTTCTCACTGTGTCTGTGTGGGTTTCCTCCGGGTGACTGTCTGTGAGGAGTGTGGTGTGTTCTCCCTGTGTCTGTGTGGGTTTTCTCTGGGTGACTGTCTGTGAGGAGTGTGGTGTATTCTCCCTGTGTCCGCGTGAGTTTCCTCCGGGTGACTGTCTGTGAGGAGTGTAATGTGTTCTCACTGTGTCTGCGTGGGTTTCCTCCGGGTGACTGTCTGTGAGGAGTGTGGTGTGTTCTCCCTGTGTCTGCGTGGGTTTCCTCAGGGTGCTCCAGTTTCCTCCCACAGTCCAAAAACACACGTTGGTAGGTGGATTGGTGACTCAAAAGTGTCCGTGTGTGTGAGTGGGTGTGTGTCTGTGTTGCCCTGTGAAGGACTGGCGTGTATTCCCGCCTTGTGCCCAGTGATTCCAGGTAGGCTCTGGACCCACTGCGACCCTGAATTGGATAAGCGGTTACAGATAATGAATGATCTTTTCTTCTGAAAAAGGCTTTGAAATGAGTATGGGGACATCAAAGCTCATGTGATGCTGTACAATTCATCATTTGACTGGCAAATATTTTCTGAGGAAATTATACAAAATGACCACAACTGCAAATCAGATGGTAGTGTGTATTAGTGGTAACACACCAAAATTTGTGCCAATTCATTCTCAAATGTACAAACATACTGAGTAACAAAAAGTGCCTCCAAACTAAGTCTATTTTCCAACAGCAAGATTTGTTTTTGTTTGTTTGTTGGGTTAACACTTTGTTTGGTTACTACCTTTCTCTGCAAGCAACCATGTATACTCGTTCCTGTTTGTGTGCCACTAGAGGACACAGTTGTACCATGTATTCTGGTTTTTGCAGTTTTTCTTGATTGTGCTCTACATCTTACCTCCATGAAGTAAGTCAGCCTCAAAACAGACATTTTATATTACCTTGTTAATTCATGTCCCTGGTTATATTAAGCACAACTCATTTTGTCAAACAGAAGTGTCCTCTGAACACTACCAGCCAGCCATGAGCTCTTGTTCTCTTTTTTTTTTTTTTTTTTTTGCTCTGTATTTTGTGATTCAGTGGTTTTGACTCATTTAATACTCTGACTTTGAGATTGCTCTTCCCCATTTCTCAGGGAGATCATGTAAGCAGTTGTCTTTTGTTTCTCTGCATTGGGTTAGTACGTTATTTGTGGGATACTTAGCAGAGGTGTTTGTTGCTTTTGGCACTGGCCTCCATCCATTATCCACTGTTTCCAGCCCCCCCCCCCCCCCTTTTTTGTTTTTAAATGTATTTATTTTGCTCACTAAAACAAGTCCTAAGCAGCGTGGTGGTGTAACAGGTAGTGTCGCTGTGATGCTCACAGCATGCCTCTGCAGCCACCCCAACTCTGATTGTGTGTGCTGCCTCCTAAATAGCCTTTTTGGCTTTTTGTCTGGACTGGCCACTGTGCCCTGCTCTTCTTTCTTGGCCGACAACCTAATTTCTGCTGAATCTGAGTCTGACAGTCACTTCTCTCCTAGTCAAGGAAATCTCAGACGGTTTCATGGGCAGATTCTTTCTTGCCCCCACTTCTCTGTTTTGTGCATGTTCCAACAACCCCAGAGAGTCATTTAAAAACAGAAACTTCCACATCAAACAAGCATTCCAAAGCTTGGGAAACTTGATGAAATATATAGAAATAGGGTAAGTACTAAACATAATGTATCTTGTGTTATTTTACATAAACCATGAAGAGTCTTATTCTAATTAAATGTTGTTTTTTGAAAGGTGCAATGTCAAAAATGTTCACAGGAGTTGTCCTTTAATAACAACACATCTTCAATGCTAAGACACCTTCGTACTAAACATAAAAGCACAGCAGCACCACATACTGGTGGCAATATTGAGAGATCACCATTTGGTATCATATTTAATTATTGTCTAACCTTCCATTCAATAAAAACATACATCCACTGTAAAAGTTCCAACAATTATTTATTTTGTAACTCTACAAAATTGTTACTTTTATTTATATATTCATTTAATTATTACTTTGCGGCATCGTGGTGCAGCAGGTAGTGTCACAGTCACACAGGTCCAGGGACCTGGAGGTTGTGGGTTCGATTCCCGCTCTGGGTGACTGTCTGTGAGGAGTGTGGTGTGTTCTCCCTGTGTCTGCATGGGTTTCCTCCGGGTGACAGTCTGTGAGGAGTGTGGTGTGTTCTCCCTGTGTCCGCGTGGGTTTCCTCCGGGTGACTGTCTGTGAGGAGTGTGGTGTGTTCTCCCTGGGTCTGCGTGGGTTTCCTCCAGATGACTGTCTGTGAGGAGTGTGATGTGTTCTCCCTGTGTCTGTGTGGGTTTCCTCCGGGTGACTGTCTGTGAGGAGTGTGGTGTGTTCTCCCTGAGCCTGCGTGGGTTTCCTCCGGGTGACTGTCTGTGAGGAGTGTGGTGTGTTCTCCCCGTGTCCGCGTGGGTTTCCTCTGGGTGCTCCGGTTTCCTCCCTCTGGAATGTGTCCCTTGTTGCGCCCAGTGATTCCCGGTAGGCTCTGGACCCACTGCGACCCTGAATTATATAAGTGGTTTTGGACAATGAATGAATGAATTAATTATTACTTTAAGATTTTAATCAAATATCCATCCATCCATTATCTGTAACCGCTTATCCAATTTAGGGTCGCGGGGGGTCCAGAGCCTACCTGGAATACCTGGCGCAAGGCAGGAATACACCCTGGAGGGGACGATTTTAATCAAATATTTTTGTCACTTTTATAAAATAACTGATCATGAAATATAATAATTGCTTAAAGTAAATATGGGTAGAACATTCAGTTTTTATACAGTCTATTTACATGCGAATATTTATGCATGTCTATTTGTTGGCTTATTTTCAATATTCTTTTTGTGCATAGACAACAACAGCTGGATGAAAAAAATATTATACAATAGGCAGGCCAAAACCCAAGCTCAGTTAGGAGGTAGACATTGGCTTTAAAGACTTTATGATCAAAGGGAACCATTGGCAGCAGCTCTGATAAGCATATACACGTTACCTTTTCAGCAGAGGGGTATGAAACAATTAGTGAATCCAAGCAGTCTGGTCACAGCATCAATCTACATTAGAATTTTCTGAAGAGAAAAAGGGTCTGAGTCTCTAAAGTCATTCCTCTAGTGAAGATGCTAAAACACCATAATATCAGACAGTGTGTATACATCAAGCATCACATTGGTGCAAAACTGCCCAACAACATTAAAACAAAATCAAATTACCATTTTTTTTTGGTCATAGAGAAGATGACTGCTTTAGTCATTGCTGGACCCTAGATACAAGAAACTAGCTTTCTGTAATGTAAGCAATGCTCATGCAGCAGTGGAAATTCTAACCAGAGAATGAGACAGCTAATTTGAGCCTACAATGCCACAGGAATCTGTCCCAACAGTGCCATAACCACCACATGCTTCAGATGTGCTATATAGTATAGGATGCTTTAGGGCCTGCGTGATAGCCACATAGATGTAGAGCAGCAAAATCCCAGTGCTACTGCAGAGGTGATGTATTACTTATGTTTTGCTGCTAAAATACATTGTATTTTGTAAATGTATTTACTGTATTGTTCTACTGTTACTGTAGATATTTAAGAGATGCACATCTGCCAAGGTCAAAGGATCCTCTGAGTTACTGGGCTGCATACAAGAACAGACTTAATCCCAACACTGTGCAGAAACTTTTATTCTTAAATAAAAATGTCAACCTAACTGTTTGTTTGGACTGAACACCAACTCCTCTTCTGTATTATGTTATGTTCTGTTCCCAGATTACCACAAACACAATCAATTCAATTCCACAGTCTCTATACCCCCATAAATATGTTTCCTCAGATCATATTTTCAAACTTTGTAGATGATTTTTATATTCCCTATATACACCTCATATTTCCTATGAAATCATGGATTCATGATTCACAGATGAGTAGTTACTTTGTTACTAAAATAAGACTGATATTTAAATTCCATAGCCCTTATAAAGTCTATAATCAATAATGACAACATTAAAGCATTAAGTTATTGCAGCATTTTAATAAATAAACATGATTTTCAGCGGATCAGAACAGACACGAGTTGAACTCAAAAGCTGGGGTTAGACTACACGACTTTTAGCCGATTTTAAGCCTGATTTCAAATTCGTCCAAGTCTGTGCTGGTTGGCTCTAGTCTGCAGACTCTGGTGCACTTGCAGGTGTCTGTTGGGGGGAATGCCGTGTGGTGTGGGGCTCAGACTTTTTTGCCTCCAAATCACGTTTCAGGCCATTCACAGCACATCAAACATGTTTGATTTTTTCGACCCAACTTTGGGCGCAGTTGCATAGTGTAAACTCTTCGCCAACTCAAGGTTGAACGAGTCCTGTCAACAGCCAATGAGAACAGAGCACAGAACGTAAACACAGGTGCATGCAGTGGAGCTCAGAACACTGTAGGGTGGATAGCGATGTAGATTTAGACAACTATGATCTGTCTGTGTATGAGGACCGTGTTGACCCTGATGTGTGTGTCGTCGGATGGTCTGATGAGCCAATGAAGACATGAAGTGTCTTACAGTTTTACAGTAAAGAACGATGACACTGTTACAGTTGTACACAATGATGGACTAAAATATGCCTTGATCGAACCAAGAGTAGCTTTTGGGGATGAAATAAGAGCCAATCAAAATTACAAACAACAACATTAGGTGGGGCATTGTCTGTTCTAACGGCCGAGTTTATAACACTGATGAGACAGATGTCACAGGAGATCACAACAATCTCTATTAAAAAATGTAGGCAGGTCACATGATAATATTATTCAGAAACAAGTTGAACGTATAGAAGCACTCTTAATAACAAGTTACAAATTCTAATTTTGTTAAGGAAATTCATGAGTTGTGTAAGAAACAGGTTGTGCACTGTAAAAATATGAAAGAGCTTATGATTATTTTAAACAGTTTTTTAAAGTTAAAACTATCATCACTGATCCCTGTTGCAGGACTAACTTCTTCTAGATAATAGTTATTATTTGTGTTTGTATAATTCGCCTTTCAATGTAGCTTTAGTGTTGTGGTTCAGGAGAGGTGTTAAATAAATCAACTCAAAATTATTAGCATTATTTTAAATAATTAAAACCATGGAATTTAAACATAAAAAAAAGAAAAAGAAAAGAAATCTCCCTTCTTGTGTACATGGTACAACATAACAGACTTCACATGACAATTAAAGTGACACCAAACCTAAATAAACTTTGAAGAACAACTGCAACAACACGGAATGAAAGTGCCCCCCAGTAGCTGCCTTAAGTTACAATGCCACGGGACATCAAAGTCGTCCTTTGTTCTGGCATCTGTGACAATTCCTTCCTACAATTTAATCTTGTCAATCCAGGTGGTATAACTTTACAAACATACTTATGTTCTTGAAATCGCTGATATAATCCAACCTGGATTTGTAAAAATGTTTTTTTTTTCACGGGCAACACTCAGTTAAGCTGAAGGTGAAGATGATGAACCAACCCTCCGGGTAGTACATGAATAAGATACTCTCATAAAGGATTGAGAAAACTCACAACCACCACAATAATTACAACTAGGTGCATGTGTTAAAGGCATCAACTCTGAAAGTATGCTTAAATGTGTCTACTGACTATCTTCCTCCTGCCTCAAGACTCAGCCTTATACTTTTTGGTTCCATGTTCCCCTGCGGAATAATAGACCCGCAAAAGCGGGAATGTCTAGTGGACACTGGACAAACCTCAATAAACCTCTTATGCAAGTCAACCAGAAGCCCAAGTTATCTTTTATTGTTTACTCAAGCCTGGGAAGAGTAGAAGACTCACCCCTTTTGTCAGGCCACCCATCTGTTGTCTCTAAAGAATCAAAGTGAATTAGGGCCTAGAAGAGAACCCCCCCCCCCCCCCCCCTTTGAACAGAACATATACCTTTTGGTGTTAATGAATATAGATTACTACATGGCTCTCCTCTAAAAATTATATGGCCTACGTGTTTTAGGGGCCCTGGGCTACCCTTCCCCAAGCCCAAAGAGGCACCATCTTTTGGGTGTTTTTTTTATTTCATGGGATATATAGAAATAGTTCAGACTATTCTTTTTTTTCTATTCTGGCGCCGTGCAGTCAGCTGTCAAAAAGTTCAAGAAACCGCACACTGGCGGGTGTCGCACATTGGAAGTTGTGACGTGTATTAAGAGCGACAAAAATATTTTAAATATTAAAATATTTTAGATGTTAAAAGATCGCCATAATCTTCATAGAATTACATTTTGAAAATGAACGAACTAAAATAAAATACATTTTAGTTAAATACTCAGTAATTATTTTCAAAAGCTGAGCCTCATCAGAGGGATCAAAGAGAAATCATGGGTTGCCGACCCCTGGTCTAGCTGTAATGGGATTTTGTATGCGCAAGGAAAGTAATCACCACTAAACTGGGAAAGCAAAGCTTTTTGATCGCCTAAAAAACAGATTATCCAGAAGAAAACTTTCTGATGAAGGAGACAGCAGCACGAACCCAGGGGAGAATTGTCAACCAACTCCAAAAAAGAATGCCCTGAAGACCACGAGAAAGGTAGAAATAGGGTGGATGAACTATGATGATGAAAAAGAGATTTTTAAGCAAGTAAGGACAAAACGTCGAGGGGGAACATGAAGTGTACATGTTTTAAAGGAAGCTCAAAAATAAAATAAAAAATTTGATAGACCAAGCCATCAACCTCTTTTTTCCAAATGGGAAACATATTCTTGGGCCCGTAACAGATTTTGAGCTTGATCTCAAAGATTACCAAGAGGTTGCAGCTGATGATGCAATCACAGTTATACAACTGTACAGTGACACAAAGCTCTCTCTTCTGAGGTTTTACCTGAAGAAGAAAAGAAGTGACAGTTCAAACAGTCAGAGCAGAGATTTGGCTCTTCGTTTGAAGGAAACAGAAGTCTCCCAGAATCACTCTTCTGCTTCTTCTCTTTATGTTGCTACAGCCTCATCATCAGCAGGATTTGAAAAAGTCACCCCAGACGTGATATTTCTTGGAAGTAGCATCAATGATGATGTTTTCCCCTATATGACCTTCCCCTATATCCCACAGAAGAACTAAGTACTGTCAGCGAACATGTTTCTGAGGACAGCAACATTGTGTTTATAGGAGACTTCTCTGGAAGTGGGCAACAAAATGTGGATGACACACAGCCTGTTGAGGAAGAAGATATGTCATCTAGTGGGAGAGTAGAGAGAATATTGATTGTCCATAGAGGGCAGGTACTGCCAGAGCCCATAGGACATTTCTGTGATGATGGAATTCAAGATGCTGACATTAAAATTCAGCTTGTACTTCCAAATGGAGCACATGGACATGCATATGATGACGGGGGTGTTGGGGGGGTTGTGAAGAACTGTCTTTCCGAAATTTGGAATGAGTTCTATGACCAGTTCACAACTGGAAATACATTTAAAGTTCCTTTCCTTTGGCATAATTTTGGACAGAAGCACTGGGAGAGTGTAGGGCGAATAATTGCATTTGGATGGGCAAGGGAGAAGTATCTTCCAACGAAGACTGCACCAATTGTGTTAGAGCAGGCTGCCTTTGTAGGTTTAAAAGCGATGTAGTGGAGAATTTCCTCAAGTACATATCTGAATCAGAGTATGTAGTGTTTGAAACATGGAGATCTGATTTTAACAGTGTTGACCAAGAAGAGTTAATTGAGATCTTGGATAATCAGAACTGCAGAAAAGCACCAACTGCATGCAATGTAAAGGAAATCCTCCAGGAGCTTGCTCACAAGACACTTATCCAAGTGCCTGCCTACGTCATAGATCAATGATATCATTGTACAAGGTTAGTAGCCTAAATGGCTACTGAATATGTACAATTTTCTAGAAATATATCAATATTTCTGTATAAAACTCTTCTGATATTAGTGTTTTTCTTAGTCTGTTATCTATGGACTGCCACCTCCAAGGGTCTTCAACAAGAGGCAGAAGTGGAATTTTCAAACAATTTATTTAACATGGTAATACAGGCACAGAGATGGCTAATACAAATGTACCTCATAATTTCCCACCCTTGCTCCTGGAGTAGCTCTGCCCTGGGCATTTTAGTGTTTTCCCCACCTCAACTTCAGATCATGATAGGACCAGAGAAGACACTAAAATCCCGGCCAGTGATAATCCAGAACCAGGGTTACTGCAGGCCAGTGGGAACCCTCTGATGTACAGTGTGGGCCATTTATATCGATACATCTTAATAAAATGGGAATGGTTGGTGACATTAACTTCCTGTTTGTGGCACATTAGTATATGGGAAGGGGAAAACTTTTCTAGATGGGTTGTGACCATGGTGGCCATTTTGGATCCAACTTTTGTTTTTTTTTCAATGGAAAGAGTGTCATGTGACACATCAAACCTATTGGGAATTTCACAAGCAAAACAATGGAAACCTGTGCTAGCATTTCTCCTGCTGTGTTGCTATCAGTGTGTGAAGAGTGGGAGAAGAGGGTTGCATTGACAATCCAACTCAATGGGCAACACACGTTTTAGTTTTTTTTCCAATAAATGATTTAGTATCTGGAGGTTGTGGGTTCGATTCCCGCTCCGGGTGACTGTCTGTGAGGAGTTGGTGTGTTCTCCCCGTGTCCGTGTGGGTTTCCTCCGGGTGCTCCGGTTTCCTCCCACAGTCCAAAAGCACACGTTGCAGGTGGATTGGCGACTCAAAAGTGTCCGTAGGTGTGAGTGAATGTGTGTGTGTCTGTGTCGCCCTGTGAAGGACTGGCGTCCCCTCCAGGGTGTATTCCCGCCTTGCGCCCAATGATTCCAGGTAGGCTCTGGACCCCCCGCGACCCTAAATTGGATAAGCGGTTACAGATAATGGATGGATGGAAAATAATGAGATATCTCAATATATTGACTTAGTATCTCAAAATAATGAGTTAGTATCTAGAAATATTGAGATAGCAACTTGCATATTAATGAAAATTAAAAATTGGTGTCTTTTTTAAATTATTTAATGTGGCGGAAACAGGCTTCCATATTAAACCATTCATGTGAAGGTGAAGCTAGAAAAGATTTCTCTTGGGATTCCTCCTACTACTATTCTTCCTAAGCTGTAATTCTCTTTCCTGCCAGATGGGGACGCAAATGTTCGCTCTGTAACTCAGACAGACATTAAACACAGCACAAACAGCGCCTCGTCAGCCGTCAGCAGCAGGATGTTCCCGTTCTTCACCTCCTCGGTCTGAATTAATAGCAGAGGAAAACACACACAGTCGCCGTGTTACACATTTAGGCAATTTTACTTAAGTGTTATTACTGTGGTAAATAAATGTTTATTGAGATATGGTCTAACAAAAATACTACCTTTGTGTTTATCTTGGCGCTGTATCGCAGCCAAACTGCCAAATTACAATTACAAATATTTAGGGCGAGCTGAGATAATTAAAATATTGTACATCTGACAATACATAAAACTCTGCTTCTATGCAAATTGTTTTATGTTTAATTTGTTTCAAGCGTTTTTTGTCGGTTATGTTGTGAAAGCTTTAGCCGTTAGCGAACGGCCGACACACAGCGGCTGTGTTTCAAATCACTCCGCGTTCCCTCCGTAGGGCCTTGTGTCGGAGCTGCAATGTAGGCGTTGTCTCAATCCCAAACTGAAACACTACACCGTTTGAACGAGTAATGCCTGTGTGTGTGATTAATGATGTCAGTAAGTATTAAAATATATATTTACTCAATACGTTTTAGCACGAACCTCGAGTGTATCATTGCGATTATACCACAATTCGTTATCGCCGTTTATCATTAGGTTTTAAGATAAGACCGTGAAAATGATTTATCAACCTTCCGCGAGGAAAAATAGGGGGGGGGGGGTTGATGGCTGATGGGTTGATGGCTTTCACAGCCTGGGGGATAGAAGCTGTGTTTCAACCTGTTTGTTTTTGCTTTTAATTGTCGGAATCTCTTATTGGAGGGGAGGGGGGGAAACAGAGTGTGTCCAGGGTGTGTGATGTCCATTGAAATGCTGGTAGCCTTTTTCTGGAGTCGGCTGTTGTAGATGTCGCTGAGGGGGGGTAGTGGGGTTCCTATAATTTATTTCCACCCCTCTCACCACTCGCTGCAGGTCTCTCCTGTCCTGTGCTGTGCAACTGGCGAACCAGATGGTGCAGCAGTATGTTAGGATGCTCTCAATAGTGGCTCCATAAAAGTTCACCAGTAGGTGTTTAGGGAGGTGGGAGTGATTCAGCTTCCTGAGGAAGTAGAGTCTTTGTTGTGCCTTCCGCACTAGGTGTTGGGTGTTGAAGGCCCATGTGAGGTCGGCAGAGATGTGTACTCCCAGGAACTTGAAGTGCTCCACTCTCTCCACCTCCACTCCATTGATGAGGAGGGCCGTGGTCTCTGTGCAGGTGGATCTTCTGAAATCCACGACCATCTCTTTGGTTTTGTTTGGGTTCCGTTTCAAGTTGTTAATTATAGTAAGCTATGAATTATCTTAAATAACTGACAGCATGTGATTATGTATTAAAATGCTATAAAACTATCAAGTAATTCATCCACAAATTATCATTTGTTACTAAGGTGCAACAGTTAACTTTAAAAAAAAGTCAGACTGCAGCCGTTAAAGGAGCAATCTGTAATTTTGACAGCAAGTGTTTAAGAGTGGAGAGAGCTGTCTAGTTTTTTCCTTTTGACCATGAATGTCATTTTAAGAGGTAGACATTTGCCTCTTTTCCACATTTTTCAAACCTTACAATTGTTTCAATTTACGAGGCTAACATTGACATTATTCAATGTCTTACTTCAATTAACCTTAAATAAGCTACTGTGTGTGAAGATAGCTTTTGGACAACAGTCTGTATTCCTGAATTTGCTTGTGTAAAACATAAAAACCACAAGTTTACACCTTTAATCCACACAAATGCATTTGTTACAGTTTTTCAGAAATAACTTGCTGTTACCTGATCAGGAGAAAAGGAGGCGACCCTGCGTCTGTCCTGTCGTCCTGATGGGCTCTAGCTGTCTCCATCTTTCAAAACTACCTCCAGAGTTTCCTCTCGACTCAAGTGTCCATAGGTGTGAGTAAATGTGTGTGTGTGTCTCACCCTGTGAAGGACTGTTGCCCCCTCCAGGGTGTGTTCCCACCTCGACCCTGAATTGGATAAGGCTTACAGATAATGAATGAATGAATTTCCTCTTTTTCCTCCAGGTTTTTAGGTTCGATACAGTTTTAACGCTATCTCTGTTCTCTTACTCACTTCAGAGAAGCCAGTACTTCAGCTTAACATGTTTCCGATCACACACTCTGGTCACTTTATGATTGAGTACAGTAAACATATTACAGACTGTTCCTTTAAGGTTAACTTCAGTTGGAATGTGTTCTTAGATCGGATACATATCCAAATAATTTCATGTGTATTTTTGCCTCAGTCAGCACCGGCAGCACAGCAAAACAACTATGAGCTGTGTCCCAAATAGAGCCCAGGGATTAAAGTTCTCCTTTGTTATGACGGATTTCCGTTACAGTTGCGTCCTGTTGTTGATGGTCGAAGAGGTGCCATTTGTGGTGTGTTTAATGTTGATTGAGACCAATTACTTTGTGTGACTTCATAGTTCTGTCTTCACAAAATGGATGAAATTTTAGTCATTGTTCTGTCTGGGTTCCTCATTCTGTGTGACCCTCTACATTCTCCAGAGCCTGGTGTATTTAATTTGGAGCGATTAATCTCCATATTTATAGCAGGGTACTTAATTAAAGACTTAAAATAAGTGTTTAAGTAAAATACAGTGAATTTATTTTTTAGTACAGTAAATATGAGGGGTTAAGCATGTCACAGCATGTCATTTGTAAATATAAAAAATAGGCAAGTTAATTTATAGAGCACCTTTTATACAAAGGCAATCAAAGTGCTTTACAGAAGAAACAGTTCAATTAAAAGCAAGAATAAAAGTCATAAATGTCCATTAAAACAATTAAAATATTGCAGTAAAAGGAAATGCATAAAAAGAGTAAAATGGTTAAAACAATTTAAAATGAAACAATAAAAGAAAAGAACTAAAGTGGTGTTACAGAATAAAAGTGCAGAGTATTTTAGACTGAGCTGCCTAAAGCTCTCATGAGTGAATTAGATGATGTTTCACAGTTTTCATAATTATTCTCCAATGACTTTTGTTTGGGTTAAAAACTTTAATGTTATATATTCTAATAAATGTATAATTGTTTTTAAAACCTTCAGTTAAGGCCTAGTTATTTGTATTCTCTCTATAAAGTTCAGTAATTGTTTTACTATAACTTTGTTTTAAAGCCTGCGACTTTCAAGTAAAAAGGCAAGAAAAACTGCAAAATTTCAAGCAAGACTTTGCCTTATGCCCCCACCTGCCCCTGGAACAGAGGAAGAACCAGAGCCGCATGACTCTGATTCAGTGATTAGACTCATAGGTGGTACTTGGAGGTTCTGGTTTGATAAAGAGTGGTACTTGGTCTAAAATGTGTGAGAACCACTGCCCTACATCAATACAGCTTTATTCACCAATGACATGAAGATATTAGATCATGAAACACCTCTGTTCCCCAAACCGTGTTTTAACCCATAGTTTTCTTTCATTATTTGTCACATCATTATTATCTTCATCAGTGACTGTCCTCCCAACACTTCTACTATTATTTCAAACTCCAGAACTAACATTGTTTCTCCTGGTTTCAGAAATATGGAGGAAGAGGTTTACTCACTCTTTATCTGAGTGAGTAAACCAGTAAAAATCTGCTTTATTTATAGCTGATCCTGAATCAACCAAAAGGAACTTGGTGTGATGTCAGAAAGGTGAAGAGGGAGATAAAAGTGTGCCCTGCTGCTGTTTCAGGTTGGTATGAGAACATCAGTGAGGACCCCACCTACACAATGAAGGACGAGGGGAAGACCCTTTATCTGAGTGAGTAAACCAGTATGAGCATTTATTTACAGCAGAAACTGAATCACCCAGGATACTGAATATTCAGAGCAAAGTTCTTACACAGAAGACCAGCCTCTGAGTAAAGACCATACACAAGAGGCTCCACCTGTCGTTAGTGACGTGGGCGGGTTCTCGAGTACTCGCTACGTCATTCCAGGTACCGTTTCTTAAAAACTGAAATTATTGTCTTTCTGTAACAGTTCATCACAGAAAGACGGAGAGAATACTACAGACGCAGGGTTCTGCTTGTGAAGTGGTGACTAGTTGGAGGCTCTGGTGTTTAAGGTGGATGACAGGGTGTAGAAAGGCAGTGGTTGTTACTGCAGGTGGTTGCTAAAGTGTCACTAAACAGCTTGAGAACAGGAGAGAAAGAAAGCGCAGAGAGAAGAGGAGAGAGAAAGTGAAGGGAGGAGAGAGAGAAAGCGACCACTGTTAAATGAGCTCCTGAAATACTCTAATAATTTAGGTCTTAAAATGAAACAAACAAGAAATAACTTATAAACATTTTTTCTGACATTTGCTGACAAACGTTTTTGAACTTTTTGGCACTAAATCCTTCAAGAAAACAACTTAAGAAGAAATCAAATTTTTTTTTTAGACTGACAGAGGATTTGTGCTAACTGAATCTGGACTTCAGTTCACATTAAGACAAAAAGACAGGGATAAAGACAAAAGGACTTGACACACAGCAGCACAGGATAGTTCAGCAAGGTAGGATTAACTACAGAAAGAAAAATACAAATTAAAAGCTGAAAACTATTAAAAATAAAGAATTAAGTAATTCTGAGTAAGCTAAGCAGCTCCCTGCAGCACCTCCCAATCAAGGCAGTTAGAAAGTGTAACACTGTTTGGTTGCCATGGAGACAGCTTCAGTGCAGAGCAGAGAAGTGGAATATCTTGAGAAATGCAGGAGCGCTTAGGCAAAGAAAAAACACAAAGAAAAGATCCTAATAGAAAATCTACACACTCTGTTTGTAGACTTTATTCACTTAAACGGCAAAGGGATCAAGAATAACTTGATCTTTCGCACAGCTGTTCCATCTGTATTGAGGTCTGCAATCTGCAACCACTACAAGTTCACCTCTACAGAGGGCGTCGACAGAGGAGGAAGAATTACTGTGTGTGCAGATGAAAACCTGGACTCTGACCCTCTACTGACCATCACTTATTACACTAAAGGCACAGTGTTAGTGCAGGGCAATGAAATCAGCCTGAACTCCTTTGAGGAGATCTTTTCCCTGCTCCACAGCCTCATCCAGCAACTCCGCGAGGACGTCCAGCAGCTAAAGAGAGAGAACCAGAGCAGTGTAGCTGAGCTCAGAGAAAGCCTGAGAGAGTTACAGCAGGAAAACCACAGCCTCCGAGCACAAATAACTAAACTAAAATAAGACGGAATAACTAAAGAGAACCTTAACAACACAGATACAAGACTTGAAACAACAACTTCAGAACATCAAACTCTGCACCCCTGCTTCTACACACACACCCTTAGACACCAACAATGAAAAGCAATCAATAACCAAAACTACAAACATCCCAAGTACAGAAATGTCCAATCCTCCTCACTCACAAGACGAAGCACCAAACAGTGATACCCCACCCGACATGCAGACTCCTTCATCTGAGACCTCGCCTTACCCCCAGCCCACTATAGCCAAACCACTCCAGCAGAGACCCCATGTAGTACTTCTCATGGACTCTAACAGGAAATTCCTAGACCCTCAAAAACTTTTCCCTGGACACCACGTAACAGCAAAACGCTGCAGCACTACATCCCACGACCTCCAACTTCTGAAGAAGAAACGTTGGAAAACCCTCAGTGCATTGTCATCCACACGGACCTCCACACCAAGAGGAGCAATACTGCTGAAGCCATACCGAACGTAGCAGAGAGAGCAAGCGTTAAGTTTCCAGAGTGCCACATTGTGATCTGTACTCTGCTGGCACGTTCGGAGACACCTCCGCATATCATTAACGGCATTAACGCAGACATCAGCAGATGACGTGCCTCTCTGCCAAATGTCCATTTAGCCTATGACCCCACCCTAACTCCCCATGACATGTACGACGGACTCCGCTTGTTTTGATATAGTTTCCTGATGCGCTCTTTCTGTATAAGTTGTTGGAACATCCAGGGTCTCCACTTCTCAATTTTTGGACTGAAGAGTAGAGATGCCGACTTTCTAAAGAGTACTGAAGGTGCAGACATCCTCATTCTCAATGTGACATGGAATGAGACATGGAGTCGTGAGGACACGCCTACCCACTGTCCCTCAGGCTACCGTGAAATGATTGTGCCCTCAGTCAAACTAAGTACAGTTCAATGTGGTCGAGACTCTGCAGGAATCCTGGTGTGGTACAGAGGAGACCTAGCCGACCACATTTCAGCAGTAAAATTTGGGAAATCACATTGCAGGCTAAATCTTAGTAAAACAACTGGCATATCAGAGACCGATATATATCTCTGTGCCATCTATTCTCCTCCAGTAGAATCACCGTATTATGACGAGGAGTTCCTAAGTAACCTTTACACAGAGATCAGCCTTTTCCAGGCCCAGGGAAATGTGCTGCTGTGTGGGGATATTAACGCACGAACTGGAACCAAAACAGACTGTATAGATCCACAGGGCAACAAACATGTTTGGCCAAAGTTCCCTATACCTTACACCTACCCTCGCTCACAGAAATAACCTGGACTCTAGTGTAAATAAGTGGTAAAAGGTTAGTGCAGCTTTGTCGAGCCTTAGGTCTGTACATCCTTAACGGCAGGATCAGAGGAGACTCTTTAGGGATGTTCACATATTGTTCAGCTCTTGGAGCCAGTGTGGTTAATTATGCTCTTACTGACATGGACCCTTCCTCCCTCAGTGCATTCACTGTCCGACAACAAACTCCTTTATCAGACCATAACCAAATTAGCATGTACATAAAATGGCCACAAAAACACAATACACTGTAGCTGAGTCCAGTGACCTGTTCCCAGTCCCTAGGATGTACAGATGGACTCTGGATAGCAGTGAAAAATTCACCCAGGCTCTTCAATCAGATCTGATATCTAATCAAATCGCTAACTTTACCAGCACCCATTATGAAAATAACAAGAGCAATGTTTACCATGCGGTGAATGAAATAAACAGCATCTTCCAAACAGCAGCTTCTATGGCTGACTTCCAAAGGAAAAGGAAAACAAAGAAAAAAACTGGAAAAAGAGAAATGGTTTGATTTTGAATGCCAATCAATTAGAAAAGGATTAAGAAAGCTTTCAAATCTAAAACACAGACAGCCAGAAGACCAAAATCTGCGGAAACAATAGAGTGAAATCCTTAAAAAAAATATAAATGCATAATCAAAACCAAAAAACTAAATTATTAAAACTATTAAAACAGAAATTGAAAACGCAATCTAACAAAATCAGTTCTGGGAGATGTGGAAAAGCTTGAGCACAGCAAAATCACAAGACACACTCCTTCTAAACAGTGACATATGGAAAAAACATTTTGAAAAAGTTTACAAAGAAATCTCTCAAAAAGAAATACATTCTAATTACAATCTGATCCTTCAACAACTACAGTTACTCGAACATACAATTAAAAACAGTCAGAACAATCAGTACCCCATAACTCCAGAAGAATTGGCCAAAAACCCAAAAAAAGCCTGTGGCCCTGACAGCATCAGAAATGAAATGCTTTAAAGCAGCACTCCTGAGTTATTCAACCTCATCCTGAGTTCAGGCTGTTTTCCCGACACCTGGAGCCAAGGACTCATTACCCCCACCCATAAGAGTGGAGACAAACTGGACCCTAACAATTTCAGAGGCATCTGTGTGAGCAGTAATCTGAGGAAAGTGCTCAATAACAACAGAATTCAGTCTTTCCTTAACGAACAGAGTATCCTGAGTAAAAATCAAATTGGCCTCCTCCCAAATCACAAAACCACTGACCATATTTACACCCTACACCCCCTGATCAACCAACACATTCATCAAACTAAAAATGGAAAAATCTTTGCATGTTTTGTAGATTTCAAGAAAGCTTTTGATTCTATAAACCTCTACAGGTAAAGTGTATGATCTTATCAGATCAATGTATTTGGAAAACAAATGTGGGATAAGAATTGGCCAAAAATGTAGAGAGTTCTTCACGCAGAAAAGAGGAGTGAGGCAGGGCTGCAGTCTGAGCCCAACACTCTTTAAAATTTACATTAATGAGTAAGCGGTGCAGCTGGAGCAGTCTGCAGCCCCCGGTCTCACTCTGCAGGACGGGGAGGTGAAGTTCCTGCTCTACGCAGACGACCTAGTGCTGCTGTCCCCGAGCGCTCAGGGGCTACAGCAGCACCTGGACCTGCTGGAGCAGTACTGTCAGAACTGGGCCCTGGCAGTGAATCTCAAGAAGACTAAAGTCATGGTCTTCCAGAAAAAGCCCAGGTGTCAGGAACACAGGTACCAGTTCACTCTGGGCAGCACTGCCCTGGAGCACACGATGCAGTACGTGTACCTTGGCCTGATCATTACTGCATCTGGGAGTTTCAGTACGGCAGTGAATGCACTAAAGGACAAAGCTCGCAGAGCACTGTTCGCAATTAGGAGGAAATTATACAACATTGACATTCCCATCTCAATCTGGTGTAAATTATTTGACAGTGTGATCCAGCCCATTGCGCTGTATGGGAGTGAGGTGTGGGGTCCACTCTGTGAGCACAGCTACACTAAATAGGACAAGCATGCAACAGAAGCCCTGCATGCTGAATTCTGTAGATTGGTTTTTAAAGTCTGAAGGAAAACCCCAACTAACGCGTGCAGGGCAGAATTAGGCCGATTTCCACTCTACATAAATATACAAAAAAGAGCTCTAAATTTCTGGATGCATTTGAAGACAAGCCCCAGAGAAACGTTGCATTTTAAAGCACTACAGAGCCAAGAACTGACCCCTGAAAAGAACTCCCTCAGTCAGCTGGTCCTGAGGCTTATTAACCCTCTAACATCTTTTAACAAACACCAGCCTCGCTCCAGTACTGCTCTACAACCAAAACTCAACATTCACCACATCATCAAAAGCACTCAGAAAGATTATCTGGAGCATTGGGAAAAAAGGCATTCACAATCAGAGTAAATTAAAATGCTTTAGGACTCTAAAAACAAAGTATAAACTGGAAGAGTATCTCTTGTCTGTCAGAGATACAGAGCAGAAACAGACCAGGTACAGAATCAGTGACCACAGTCTGGCCGTAGAAATGGGCAGGTTTAAAAAGTCTTGCATCCCAGAGACTGTGTGTTCACTATGCGACAGACAGAGGTTGAAACAGAACTGCACTTTGTTCTTCACTATGAAAAATGTAAAAATATACGTGAATCTTTTACAAAACAATTCATTAAAATAATTCCACGACTTGATCAACGTACAGAACTGGAGAAATTACAAATAATTCTGGGTGAGGGACACACTGCAGCCCTTGCTGCTAAATATGTAACAGCATGTCACTGCCTGAGAGACAGTGGGTAACATTAACAAATCCCTACCCTACTGAACCCTGCCCCCGAACCCCTACCCCACTGAACCCAGCCCCAAACCCAAATGTCCCCCAGTAATTTACTTCTTTGATACACCGTAAACAATAATATCAACGTTAATAAGAATGTTATTGTTAACGTGGTTATTACCTGTAGTTCTGTTGTATTTGTAATTTCTGTTTAAATACTTTGATCATCCTAACTGTTATAATGCTTTAGCAACACTGTAACTTACACAGTCATGCTAATAAAGCTTTCTGAATTCTGAGAAAGCGCAGAGAGAAGAGGAGAGAGAGAAAGCGCAGAGAGGAGAGACAGAGGCAGATAGAAGAGAAAAAGTCAAGAGCTAAGACTGAAAAAGAGAAACAGAAAGCAAAGCCAGAGGAGCAAGACAAAGCAAACAAAGAAGATAAAAGAGCAGAAATACAAGACATGGGACAGGCAGCAAAGAGAGCAGTGAGAGAAAGAAGGAAAGGAGAGCACAGCTGAGGGAGAGAAAATCCATGTAATGTGCTTTGTTTTGTGTTCTGTATTGTTTCTTGTTTGTGCTCCCCTTGTCATGTGACTGTCCCCCCCACGTGTCCAGGTGTTTCTTGTTTGTGGTCACTGTACGCATGTTTGCTGTCTGTGGGTCTATGTTTAAAGCCTTGTGTTTAACCCCTTTGTTCAGTATAGCCTTGTTTAGTGTTTAGCTTCTTGTTTAGTGTTTAGCTTTGTTTGGCTTTCTTGTTTAGTGTTTAGTCTGTGCTTAGCTCTTGTATTTAGTGCCCTAGCCCTTGTGTTCAGCCCTTCTGTCTAGTTCCCTAGCCTCTCTGTCTAGTTCTGTTGTCGTTGTTATTAAAAGTCTCCTCCACTTGTCGCCATTCCTGTTAATATCTCTGTCACCATGACACCCCGCATTGTTACAGTCCGCAGAGAAGAGAGAGCTAAAGCCTGGAGAGCAGTGGCCAGATCGAGAACCAAATGGGAGAGAGAGAGAGAGAACAAGGAGAGGAGAAAGAAAGTGAAGAGAGAAGAGGAGAGAAATTAAAATATTAAAATTGCACAACGGTAATGCAACAACCTTCCAGCTAATACCCCAAGGGTTGTGAAGACTTCCTGCTCCATCGCCTGCTATATGTTGTTACAAGATGGAACAGCTGTTATGAGATGGTTGAAAGTTTTCTGGAGCAGCAGCCTGCAATTTGCGCTGCCCTCCTTTCACCCCAGGTGAGGAAAATATGGACAGGCAGATGACAATTGCACTGTCAATGAGACTGACATCACCCATGCTGAAGAAACAGCTATGACTCTCAAGCCTCTGAAAGATGCCATCAACATAATGTCAGAGGACTCTACACCAACTCTCTCAGTAATCGCTCCATTGGATGCTCAGCTGTTTCTTGACACATAAGCAAACTTCTGTGATACACCAGTTGTCCGTGAAGTTAAAAAAGCAATCAATGAAGATTTAGCAGATACTCAAGTAAGCAGAGTAAGACACTTCTGTATACGGCTTCCACCTTGGATCTGAGATTCAAAACACTACCATTTCACACTGAAGAGCAGCATCAGGAAATCCATGGGAAAGTAATAGATGAAGCTACAGCTCAAGGGGTAATTTTTTTTCTCACATTATACAAAAAAAAATAAATAAATAAATAATAATAAAAAAAAAATATATATATATATATATACTCACACACATTATAAAAAAACATAATATGAGTCTATTTAACAGGTTGAAGAGAGGCCAGGTGACACACAACATCGCCAGGGGCCAGCAGCAAGCCAAGATGAAGGTCCTTCTCCAAAAAGAAAATCAGCACTGGTTAATCTCTTAGCAAAGACATTTACCAAGGTCAGTAAATCCACCAGAACCACAGCTGAAGAGGAGCTCAAGAAGTACCTGGAAGTCCCTCCACTGACTCTCTCAGAAGACCCTCTCCAGTGGTGGAGATTTCATGAGGGAGAGTTTCCTCTACTGTCTAGAATAGCTAAACGCTACCTATGCATCCCTGGCACCAGTGTTGCCACAGAACGAGTGTTTTCTACAGCTGGGGACATTGTGACAGCACAGCACAGCACACTTACTTCTGACCATGTTGATCAGCCTCTTTTTCTGCAAAAAGAATCTAGTCATTATTGATTAACAAAAGTTCTAAACAATACAATTTGGGTGGTTTATAAATTACGTACAATTTAGAAGTGTTTTTATGTAGACTTGCACAGGTTTCAAAATCTTGTTCAAAATTTACCTGATATGAATATGAAGGTTACGTTTTGTAAATGTAGTGAATGTTAGTGCAATATAGTTAAAAAGACTATGAAGTTTTAAAGACTTACAAAATGTAAATGCAGTAATGCACTATGACTTTTTATTTTCAGTTAAAGGTCAGTGCATTATGGTAGACTGAAGCCTGTTTACTTTTGTATTAATATATTTTGAATTATTTTTTCATTGGTAGATTTTTTTATTTTTTATTTGTTTTACTTAAGAAAAATCCAGGCAGCTAAGCAAACCTAATTCTGGTCATTTAAGTTACAGAATTTTATGCACAATCCTGGTAAAATTTTGGTATTAATATAAAATGATGCAAAAAAGATTTGATACAGTAAGGAATCTAATTTAATTTGTTTTAAATAAATGTTCTACTGGTTTACATTGTTGTTTCATCTTGTCAATCACATAATTTAAATAAAATTTATAGACTATTTGAATATAATCTGAAAATAGGAATCGTATCGAATCACCAGACACTGAGAGATTCACACCCCTGTTAAACAAACTCACACCCTCTACACCGCTCCAAAACAAACCAAACGTTCAAGTTCGATTGTGGACGATTTCCATTTGATTTGTGCATTGTGAAAACAAAGCCGCTTTGTGATTTGTTTGTTACAGTACTCACAAATAAAAAACATCTTCAGGAAAATAGAACCTGGATTTTTTCTCAGGGAGAGACAATCCGGACACAGTGCCGGTCATCAGTAGATTGTGGGTTTGAGCCCAGAATAAGAACATAATGCAACAGTGTTACACTGTGCAGTTATAATAGCCATTACTCCTAGGAAGAAGAGAATTGGAGAGAGCAAAAATAGAAGAGATTACAGAGAGAAAACAAGAAAACAGGTGTAGCTACCGACCCAGCATCACTCCAGTACTCTAATAATAATGTTTTTAAAAAAAGACACTGAACTTTGAAGAGGGACTTCAGAGTGATAATCTACGCTTTAAAGAAATAATTCTTTAAGGACTAAACTCTGTCGTGCTCCCGTCTCATAGTCCAACAAATATGTTTTGCACTGCCTCAAATGTGTATTCCTGTCCCTTTGGAAATTCCAAGTTCAGTGCATGCAACAGTCCAAAAAGCTTCATGACACAAAGACTGTGTTACCACTCTTCCCTTGATGACTATGGCCTTGTTCACAGGTGTCTGTGGTGCTGCCTGAGCAACGTCACCCTCAATCACGTCAAAGATGGTCGTTGTTTCTCCTCTTGTGTAGGACTCCACTGGATTGGTATCCTAAATAAAATAAATAAATAAATAGATCATGGTGCCCTGTTGTGCTCATTCAAAAATGTAATTACACTCTTTCAGAAACACTACTGTGAACTTGTAAAAATATTTCAGTTCTACTGTATTTTCGGGTTCATTTTACACTGGTCACTAACTATACACCATTAATATCAAAACTCTACCACAGCTGTTGTTTAGACCACAATCTCAATATCACTCCCAACACTACACACACCCTTGTACTAACAGATAATTCAGGCCAAAACTTTTTGGACAATATTGTGTTCGAACACACACACTTATGTTTGCACAGTGATGAAAATATTATTAAATATTAGATCTGATTAACTTATGTCAGATATTTCTTCTTTCATCAATTTATTTCATCCTGGTTCCTGTTCGGGAATTTACAACGCCGGCAGGACGGAGCGATAGCAGTTGCAGTTGTAGTGTCACATCTGTCGGCCATTTTAAAATCCCAGCCTGGAACCTGGAAACACAGTCCAGATCTGAAGAGCTCTGGTTTGTAATTCAACATTCACGCCTGTGGGGCTTTACTCTCTACCAGCCTCTATCCAATGGTATTGCTGAGACCTCAGCGTGCAGTTGGGTGAGTATCTTGGCTCCACGGTGATGTGGACTAACACTGTATTCTTTCTCCCTCTGTAACTTCTGTGACTGGATACGGACCTGCCTTCGCCTCACAGAGAGCTGCTGAGCCACATTCCTGGCCCTGTCGAGGACGGAGAGACACTGTCTAGCCTTTTTGTTTTACCTACAGCATTTTTTTTATTTTGCCCTTTGCGCAAAATTAAAGCCCCATTTTTCTTCAACTTTTGTATCTCCTTGTGGTTCTGGTCCACACACACATGGCCCATGCAGCTCTCACAGATGAGCAGAACCTGTTGTGTCTGACCATCAAACTGCTGGATACCGGCAGGACTTTTTAATTGCGGTTCCACGATTACAGACTAGTCCACCTGTTGCTCTGAATAATTTATTATATCCATTTCACCAGGTGGATCATTCTCAGCACAGCAGGGGCATTGACGTGGTGGTGGTGTGTTAGTGTGTGTGTTGAGCTGGTATGAGTGGCTCAGACACAGCAGTGCTGCTCAGGTTTGTGTCCATTCTCTACCCACAGGACGTTGTTGGCTGGATTTTTTTTTTTGGTTGGTGGACTATTCTCAGTCCAGCCATGATGCTGAGGGCTTTAAAAACTCCAGCAGCCATGCTGTGTCTGATCCACTCACACCAGTTCAACACAAAGAAACACATGACCACAATGTCAGCGTCACTGCAGTGCTAAGAATGATCCACCACCCAAATCATATCTGCTCTGTGGAGGTACTGTGAGGGTCCTGACAATTGAGGAACAGAGTGGAATGGAACAGATGAGCTACAGTCTGTAATTGTAGAACTACAAAGTTCTATTGTGTGGTCAGTGGAGCTGATAAAATGGACAGTGAGTGTAAAGGTGCATGTTCCCAATCCAGTGATCGTTCAGCGTATACTGAATTATAATCAACCCATAATCACCTGGTCATCAAGTTTTACTACGAGAATCCTCCTTTCTCCTCCAAAGTCTCTGGTCTTTCATTAGTGCGTTGAGTCACTCATCAAGTGATGTCAGAAATGTAGTCTTGAGATCTGTACACAGGTGATCCTTTAGACCCCATGTAAAACCTGAAGGGGGTCAAAGAGAGAGGAGCACATTTACATAATCTGTACATTATAACAACTGACTATCACAGTACATTGTCTAATTTGCACCCAATATCAGACATACAAATCTAAATGAAGCCTGTCTTGTTCTTCCTAGAAGACGCAGGAAGACGCATTTCTTTACAACAGATACAAACGGCTGCTTGTTGTCTAGGGTAACTGTACAAATTAAGTGCATGTGGCATTTAAGGACACTTTCAGATTTAAAGTCAATTTCAATAAAAATAGATTAATATTGTGTGCTACTCATTATTTTAACCAATCCAGCCATCTGTTACTTCCATGTCCTTTGTTTAATTGAACACCAATCACATTTGCCAACGTTGAGATAGACCCACTTATGTCCATTCAGTCTCAGGGAACCTCACTCAATGTCATGACAAAACTTTGGTCATTTGGGACCTCTCATTCATATGAGTTTTGCTATTTTCAGCAAAGTTTAGTCAATTACATTATATAAAATGATTGTTGCTTTGATATTTGTGTACTAAGAAGTGATAACTTGTCTTCTTTATATGTAAGGATGACTTTTTTGAGGGCTCACACAAATTACAAACTAGGTTAACACACTACCTTCATTTACAGATATACTGCTAAATGATTAAACGGGACAAATGTATATGATGAATGTTTCCCAATTAATTTTACATTAGTCTACTACTAAATACATTACAAAAGGTTCTGGAGAGCTGTATATATATATGTTTTATAAACCTTCTTCATTTAAGGTGGCCTTAAATGGTAAAATGCAACAAAAAACAGCACACCCAAGCTAACTCTAAATGAGGATAACTTTATATTTGTGTATTTGGGCAAAATATTAATTATTATGCTTAGTGCATAGTATATTTCCTTCATGATTTTGCAAATAGGGGTGGCACGGTGGTGCAGCAGGTAGTGTCACAGTCACACAGCTCCAGGGGCCTGGAGGTTGTGGGTTTGATTCCAGCTCCGGGTGACTGTCTGTGAGGAGTTGGTGTGTTCTCCCCGTGTCCGCGTGGGTTTCCTCCGGGTGCTCCGGTTTCCTCCCACAGTCCAAAAATACACGTTGCAGGTGGATTGGCGACTCGAAAGTGTCCGTCCGTTAGTGATGTGTCGGTCGCGAACGAGCCGGCTCTTGTTAGTGAACGATGAGAGCCGGTTCCCGTCTAAGACCGAGCCATTTTTTCTAAGGCTTGTCATTCAACCAATCAGAGAACAACAAGCAAGCTCCAACCCTCCAACCCTCCGAGCTGAGACACTTGGTTTTCCTGAATGCCGATCTGCCTTCCAAAAAATAGTTGAAGAAAATGTTAAATCAGTTAAATGTTTGTTGACAGTTGTGGTTGTTTTAATCACTACCGCTGAATGCTGCTGTTTTGCACTTTGCAGAGTATTTGTTTAGTTTATTACCCAGAAATGGAGGATTATTTAATTTAATAAGCTATCTTGTAATACCTACCTTTTGGGTTCCATTGGCTATATTTCAGAGTTTACAAGTGATGTTTTATTAAGGTGTTTAAATAAAAATCCAGTTATTTATACAACTGAATGTGTGAGTGCAATCAGTGAGTTATTACAAGACAGCCATAAAAACAATTGGCCATTGCAACACTATTTATTATTTTTAATATTGAACAATAATATATTGTCCATATAGTCATGTAAAATGTAGGTAATATTGTTCTGTACCAGTGGAAATACGTGGTAAAACAAAGAGCCATTTAGGAGCCGAAAGAGCCGGCTCTTTATGAAGAGCCGAGCCAAAAGAGCCGAAATTCCCATCACTACCGTCCGTGTGTGTGTGTGAGTGAATGTGTGTGTGTGTCTGTGTTGCCCTGTGAAGGACTGGCACACCCTCCAGGGTGTATTCCCGCCTTGCGCCCGATGATTCCAGGTAGGCTCTGGACCCCCGCGACCCTAAATTGGATAAGCAGTTACAGATAATGGATGGATGGATGGATTTTGTAAATATTTAGGAAGGAACACATTGTCTTTTTTCACCATCATTCACCCAGTACACTCCATTTAAACCCACCTCTATGTGTTTCAAAGAGGAGTTCTCTAATAATGGACTTGGATTCACTATTTCACCACACTTTTCTTTGAGTGTTTGACAGCCATTTTTCTTAACATTCTTTTACCTTACTGACCTCATTTCCAACTATAATTACATACATAAACTATAAACTACACGTTGTTGAGGACAATTATATTAGCATCAGCTGACCTGCACCATTTATTTTCAATCAGAAAAATGGCAAAGACAAATCTACAAGAAATAAAGACACTCTACATAAATAAAAGTCCTTTATTATACTAATAAAATAACAGCATGTAATGGAATTACAATTAATCATTTGTTCTTGAGCTGCTTTGGGTTAAATATCAATGAGAATCACTTTATTTCCTAGAGTATGTTGGACATACAAGGAATTTGTCACGATGAGTGCACAAATGTATTACATGTAACATGCAAAACATGCTAGACAAGCCCAGAGACTACCAACAATTATTAAATTAAGGGAATACGTAATATAGAATAAAGAAATAGACATGCAGCAAGAGCTGAAGTGGATGAGTTATATTAGTACATATGCGGATGACAATATTACATTGCCAGTCTCTGCACACAATATAAATGTGCTATAAATATACTCTATCCGAAAAAAAAACTAATTCAACCAGTACTATTTTAACCTTACATGACTTTTACAGCTTTCCATATGGCAAACAAAAAACAACACAGGATTTATCGTTCATTTAGGTCTGTTTTTGTTTAAACTTTGTTAACGTGAAAACACTGATATTAAATGGTCATATATTTTCACGTCTAGTGGAAACAAGTTGATTTTATTGTATTTTAATATCTAACAGAACCGAATCAGATCATGGGCTCTGGATGCTTCTAGGTATCAGTAAGACACACGTCTAGTGTTAAATTGTCTTATTTTCTGATTCACCAGAAAATAACGCATCATTTAAGGAGAAACAGAACATTTAAAATCAGTTTCTGACTTTAGCAGAATCTAATGCACAGGGCCAGAACAAAGGTAGCGTACTGTACTGTAAACAATTTAAGATCTATTAACAATTTGAACTTCACACACTACATTACTCTGTGCCTGTGTCTTTCATTAGCTAACCGTTATTCATTTTTTATTTGACATTTGCTAAGGGACATGGAAGAATTTTAAATCCTGAGGTAACTTAACCTTACTGGCTAACGCTACCTCGGTTAACCCACGGACAAAGAGACAAAGATTTAATCGTGATTAAAATCCACATTCAACAGCCAAAATATGAATTAAACACCTGGAATGTGTTGTATTCAAAATGAAACAATGTTCAGAGAAATTACTGAGGTATTTACAGAGTTTGTGAGAATCCACTCCGCTGAAGAAACCGTTAAAAAACCGGATCAAACTGGACGAGAAACAGCGCGGGTTTAATCAGGCGCATGCGCAGGGGCCGTGATTTCACTGAGACGTATTAATCCTCCACACACACACCTGCCAAAGAGGAGGAGGACATTTCTGTTAAAGTTAGACAATCCTGAACTTTGACCATCTACAGCCAACCACTAGAGAAGCTGTACTTTGTAAAATAACCCCATGATCAGAAGAGGAGAGACCTGTCCGGACAGAATGCGGTACAAATGGGCATTGCACTCCACATTCAAAACAGTGGAGAGAGTTTACTGCCCCTCCGCTTCTTCCCCAGACACGAAGCTCGCATGGGTTGCCAGGTTGAAGATAATTCAACCTACGCAATGATGAGTTCAAGCACTTTGGATCTTTCATTCATTATCTCTAACCGCTTATCCAGTTCAGGGTCGCGGTGGGTCCAGAGCCTACCTGGAATCATTGGGCGCAAGGCGGGAATACACCCTGAAGGGGGCGCCAGTCCTTCACAGGGCAACACAGACACACACACAAACACATTCACTCACACCTACAGACACTTTTGAGTCGCCAATCCACCTGCCAACGTGTGTTTTTGGACTGTGGGAGGAAACCGGAGCACACGGAGGAAACCCACGCGGACACGGGGAGAACACACCAACTCCTCACAGACAGTCACCCGGAGCGGGAATCGAACAACCTCCAGGCCCCTGTAGCTGTGTGACTGTGACACTACCTGCTGCGCCACCGTGCCGCCCCACTTTGGATCTTCACATCTTAAAATTAATATGCTATAGTCAACATATTTACACAGAAAAATGTACACAATCTACCTACAGTGACAAAAGTAAAATAAACTGCCGCTGTTTGATGTGTATTTGGCAGCTTAACAGCTTGACAGCTTAACATTTCCACATGAAATTTTTCTTTAGACAAGGATTTTATCTTCTTAAGTGATTACTTACTTTTGTAAGTACTTTTACACTTTAAATATCATTTTAGGAGGCAGCTTCCTGTCTGACTGTTCTCTTCCACCTTAAATAAGTTAGATATTTTCATATAGATTAATATTAATTAGAGTGTAAGACAAATATAAGTCCTAACTAAACAATTAATTCTATGACATTTTGACTGGACACCTGATAATTTAATGTCTTTTAGACACTTAGACCAATAATATTCTTTCACTTCAGATCTTACTGTAATAAATGAACAATTTAATATAAAAGTTATTTTAAATGGGTACATCATTCATTCATTCATTCATTATCTGTAAGCGCTACTGACAGACACTGTCCATCCTGATGGCAATTGGATCAATAAATGTCTGACAACAAAAATGTTTTGTCTGACTGACTACAGTCGAAAAGGATTTACAAGAGCATACTAACCCCCAAGCCCCTGCACTCCTTATTTTGATTTCAAAAAGTTGGCAACACTGCACAGAAGGTGTAGTTTCCTGATAGTGAGTGTCATTCCAAGACAAAAATAAAGAAAAAGATATAGCCGCAAGCGGCAATGAGATGGTCCTAACACAAATGGGCCTAATCTGGACCCTTGACCAGTCTGAGCCAACAATGAGGCCTTAGGACACATGGGCCATTTAGGCCAAACAAGGCAAAAATGAATCTAAGATATTGTTATATCTCCAACTAGCAGCTATCATTATGAAATGTCTCATGTACTTAGGAAATGCCCCATAGACACCCTGTAAAAAATTCTTTATGATCGGGCCTTGTTAAGACTTTCAAAGAGCTGCTAAAATCTCAGTGGCCGATGGCAGCCATTGTGTATAGTAATTGTCAACAACAACATGGAATCTGAATAAGTACATCGCTCACTACCCGGAAGTCACGTGTCCATGAGATGTCCATTTAAGCAAGGATCTGCACACTGGGGCCTTAGTGTTGGTGTAAGGAACATCAGCACAGAGAGACCATGAGGACTGGTGAGTGCCGTTTTTAATTATGATAAATATTTATGTTCATATGTTATGACCTTTGGTACAAAGAAATAAGATCTCATGAAGGTAGATGAACAAAGCAATATTTGGACTTAGAGTGCTACCTGCTTGTGAAACAATTCACTACTGTCACATAGTGCTGCTGAGTAGTTAGTTATTCATGTTAGAAATGCACGTACAGACTTTTTAATCATCTACTGCTCTGTGGATATTTAAGTAACATGGACATATGTGGTATCAGAGGAATCCTAAGGACCTGAACTTTAATAATTATTAATAAAATATGAAACTTTCATCACTGTGTGGCATATAGGCCCTCCCAGTAACAGAAATCCAGCATGAACACAGAAACTGCATATAACTTGTAATTGTCTAATTGTAGCACTTCCTTTCGATGGATTTGAGTCATATTATACGTGCTCCTTCGGGGTAAGACTCTACATATGTATGTAAAATTTGGTCTTGATTGGACTTCACCGAACTTTCCAAAAGAACCTGGTTCGGAGCCGCTTTGTTTCTCCATCATTGGTTTCTATCACGGAGCAGGGATTTCAGAAGATGGGCGTAACACCTGCTGCAGAACGTTGAGGGCCTCAACATTCCACCACATCTTATAGATCCGTGTGCTCTGACGTCAAAAAGATCAAAGGAACTTTGATGCGTGTGATGTCAGAAAGGTGAAGAAGGAAAAAAGTGTGCGCTGCTGATGTTTCAGGTCAGTATGAGACAACATCAAGAAGAGCCCACATTCACAATGAGGGAAGAGAGGGAGAATCTTTATCTGAGTGAGTAGACCAGTAAAAATCTGTTTTATTTACAGCAGATACTGAATCAATCAGAGTACTGAATATTCAGAGCAGTTACTGACACATTTGTAATGACTGCTAAACAATTCCTTACAGAAACTGAATATTCATAGTAGCTCATGATTATTTAATATCGATACCTGAGAATATCGTACTATGTACTGAACTAGAAAGGGAACAGTGTGTGTTATTAACTGTTGGTCGGCTCATGAGTTAAATGCTAATTATTTTGTGAAAATCAACTTGAAATGTCTTTGTGGGACATGCTACTGAAGAAATATGAAGTAATAGTTTACTAGAAAAAGAAAGTTCTACAAGGAGCTTTACGTTGGCTTGGAAAAGCCTGGTAATATCACTGAAAATGTACAGTTGTAAAAGTATGGAACAGGATTAGGGTCAAAAATATGTTGAGCTTCTGAAATAATATTCACAAATATATTGTCAGAAAATTTCTCACTGTGGTGGTACCCTCAGGGATACATATTTGTACCTTTAATTAGGGAACATAACTGTACCTTATTTTATTATAATTGTAGATTTTTAAATTGTGTTTATTTCATATGCCCCGTTTCATCTCCAGGACTTGTATTATGTTTTTTATATGACACAGTTCTATAATGAAAGATTACAAACATGTATCTCTCCTGCTGGAGAAGAGAATGTAATGTACCTTTAAGGAACAAAACTGGACTCTTAAACATCGTTGTACCTTTAAAGGTACATTTACACAGTTTGTACCTTTAATGACCAACATTGTACCTCTACTGTACTTTCACAGTCTGCAGTTGTATATCTCTCTTTATGTTCATGTGAAAAAAAGAAAATGCACAAATGTATGTAAATGAGGTCTTCTCATATTTGGGGTTTCTTCATTTAATTAGCCTTCCATTCTTAAGTAATCATTTCACAACTTGTTCGCATTGTCCTATTTCACCTTAAAAGTTGTCACAGTTACATTTGGAGACTATATAATTTAAGGTGGATAGGACAATTAAAAAAAAAAAACCTGACAGGTCTTCCCCTCCTTTGTTCTTCCTAAGTTTTTTGTCTTTCTTTATTTAAGTTCATTAAGGTAGGAGACCTTCTAATCACTAATTAATTATTAGAAATAAGTAATTATTTCCCAAATTCATGTTTTAATTTTCCTGTTCCACCTTAAACAGTGCAGCAGTTATGCTCTGGGTCTGCACTATTTAAGGTGGAAGGATAAAATTCAATCTGAGCATCCAATGCAACCTTAAATAATAAGTAAACTGAATCCTGTGCCACATTAAAGTGACTGTTGCCTTATATTCACTGTTGCATTAAAAGAACAGTAAGTTAGCTTTTCCACCCCAACTTTTTTAATACAATTAATGGTAATTAATGATAGCAAATGGCGAGGCACTTCGTATGTGAAGTGTTGCGAATCTCTTTATATTTCCTCTTGATCTCTGGGGGAGAAAAAGACCACTGCATTTTAATAAGGTTCAGGTAATTGGTGGGAATTCTGTTGAAGATCAGCATTAATCTGTGTTCATTAATCACTGTTATTAATTAATTTCTCTTTAATCCAGTGAACAACCACAGCCCACAGCGGCCACAGCAGGACCAGCCTCTGAGTAAGTGTAGACAATTTCACACAAAGATCACACACAAGAGCCTCCACCTGGCGTTAAGGACGTGGGCGGGATCTCAGGTGCTTGCTACGTTATTCCAGTTACCGTTTCTCAAAAACTGAAATAACTGTCATTCTGTAACAGGTCATCACAGAAAGACGGAGAGAATACTAAAGACGCAGGGTTCTGCTTGTGAAGTGGTGACTAGTTGGAGGCTCTGGTGTTTAAGGTGGATGACAGGGTGTAGAAAGGCAATGGTTGTTACTGCAGGTGGTTGCTAAAGTGTCACTAAACAGCTAAGTTCAGAACAGCTCATTAATGGCCTAGTGGTGTTGAATAATGCGGTTTCAGATCAGTATCAGCCAATATTCAGTGTTCAGTATCAGTATTGCTCCACCAGGAACTATGATAATGACCCAGTGTAACACTGATTATATTTACTCATTTTAAACAGTTAAGCTCGCCATGGAGGTCATGGCTCTGATCCCTGAGGAGATCTACCTCCTCCAAAAGACCAAGAGCCTCCTCAGGGAGCAAGAGACCAGCAGCCGTCTCTTGGGTGCGTAACAGAAACATTCAGCATCATCAGCATCACGATAACACTGCCTTTACCAATGAGTGGATTCATTTTCAAATCAAATGCTGTTTGTGTCTCACACTGACTGTGTTTATTTGCTGTTGTAGCTGAGCTCGAGGCAAATGTGGAGGACCAGCTGTGGGCTGTAGTTCAGCCCCTAAAGAAGCTGCTGAATGGTGAGTAAAATCAGTCACAACCAACTTGTGGGAGAGTTACAGACAGAGCAGTGAAACACTAGGACACTGTTCAGGGTTTTTTAGGTGGTTGTTGGGTGGTTGCCATGGTGATTGAAGTTGTTGCACAGCGGTTTTATCCTGATCCTGTCATCAGGAGATTGTGGGTTTGGACCCTGAAGAAGAAAATGATCTACACAACAGTGTTACACTGTGCAGTTAAAAAACATTCATTTCTCCTAGGATGGAGAGAGCAGGAGGAAGAGAGGGAAAGGAAGGAAGTCACAAAGAAAAAGAAAACTGTTAAAGGAAAAGCAAAGAAGTTGTTTGAGAGAACTAAGAAAGTGGAGGAAATAGAAATTGAGAGAAGAGCAGAAGAAAGAAAGAATGCAAAGAGCAAGAAGGAGAAAGGGAAAGAAAAGAAAGAAGAGGAGAAAGAGAGAGTGAAGAAGATGGAGGAAAGTGAGAAGAGGACAGAGAGAGAAGAGGAAAGAAAGAAAGATTTGATAGGAAAGGAGAGTGAAGAGGAGAGAAAAAGAGAGGAGGAGACAGAAAGAAAAGAATGGGAGAGACAGGGGGCAAGAAGAAAAGAACAACGAGAGAAAACACACAGAAGAAGAAAGAGAGAAATGTATAAGGAACAAGGAGAGAGAATGAATACGGAGAGGTAGAAGTTGGAAGATGGAGAAAGGAAGCCTCATCTGCATCAGCAAAAAAAAAAAAAAAAAAAAAAAACACACACACACACACACACACACACTAACTCACACAAACCATAAAAAACTAAAATAAAAACTAATAAAATGATCTTTTGCTCCTGGTCTTGATTTCACCTTTAACTCACACTTGGCCCTGGGCTGTGGCCTGAGGCTCATGTGCAGCTGCTCCACAGCATCTCACTTCATCTTCTGCTTGATTCTGCAAACTGTGCATGATGTGTCCACCTTAAAACAGAGGAGTTCACTCACTATAACAGAGGTCTACACACTTTTGGAGTAGACAGAGACAGAGAGAGAGACAAACAGACAGAGATGGTAAGTTATACAGACACAGACAGACAGAGAGAGACAAACAGACAGAGATGGTACCATAGAAAGAGATGGACAGAGAGGGTGAGACAGAGACAGAGAGACAGACAGATGTGTGTCGTCTTGCAGGAAGTGTACTGTGTATCTGTGAACTGAGGGAGGGATCTGTTCATCGTCGATGGATTAAAGGCTGCTGCTGATAGTGACTTTGGGAAAGTTGTTAAATGACAGCGCACTAATTACAGTCAGTGTCCACTGTATTCTACACAGAATTATACATTACATCAATTACTTCAAAGCATAAATACAGCAGCACGGGGGAATGTACAAACTCATTCATTCACTCATTCATACATTCACTGTCCAGGGTCGCGGTCCATCGGGAATCACTGGACCCACACACACACACACATGCACACAATACAGCTGAAGAGTTTAACTGGCCCACGACGACCAATACACTTTCCAGGAAACTGTTCATCTAGGAATGCTTGGACCTGACACCCATAATGTGGTGGTGCACCATCTTGCTGGAAAGACTCAGGGAACGTGCCAGCTTCAGTGCATAAAGAGGGAAACGCATCATCACGTAGCAATTTCGCATATCCAGGGGCCTTGAGGTTTCCACTGATGAAGAATGGCCCCAGTATCTTTGTACCCCATATACCACACCATACCATCAAGATGTGCAGCACCTTAAATTACGGCTACTGGAAGCCTGTGCTAGCATTTCTCCTGCGGTGTTGCTATCAGTGCGTGAAGTGGGAGAAGAGGGTTGCATTGACAATCCAACACAATGGGCAGCACTTTGAACACATTTTATAAGTGGTCAGAAACTTGTAAATAACTCATGAAAGAATAACACACATGTTTTTTTGTGAAATTCCCAATACGTTTGATGTGTCACATGACACTCTTCCCATTGAAAAAACAAAAGTTGGATCCAAAATGGCCAACTTCACCATGGTCACCACCCATCTTGAAAAGTTTCCCCCCTCCCATATACTAATGTGCCACAAACAGGAAGTTAATATCACCAACCATTCCCATTTTATTAAGATGTATCGATATAAATGGCCCACACTGTACATCAGAGGGTTCCCACTGGCCTGCAGTAACCCTGGTTCTGGATTATCACTGGCCTGGATTTTAATGTCTTCTCTGGTCCTATCATGATCTGAAGTTGAGGTGGGGAAACCACTAAAATGCCCAGGGCAGAGCTACTCCAGGAGCAAGGGTGGGAAATTATGAGGTACATTTGTATTAGCCATCTCTGTGCCTGTATTACCATGTTAAATAAATTGTTTGAAAATTCCACTTCTGCCTCTTGTTGAAGACCCTTGGAGGTGGCAGTCCACAGATAACAGACTAAGAAAAACACTAATATCAGAAGAGTTTTATACAGAAATATTGATATATTTCTGGAAAATTGTACATATTCAGTAGCCATTTAGGCTACTAACCTTGTACAATGATGTCACTTGGGTAATTACAATTTATCATATAGGTGGAAACAGCTTTCAAAGGCAACCAAATTAATGTTTATTGAAATGAAAATGTAACGTTTATTATGAAAAAGTGTTCACCATAAAATTCATGGTAACAGTACACTGTTATTAAAAACACTTTGAATAAGAGAACATCTGAGAGTTGGCGATGGTAACAGGAGTAATGATAACTGGTGAAAACATTTAAGCTGTACATGAAAAACAGTTGGCCTAGAGGCTATACCTCAATATGATGCATGAACACTTGGCCAAATAAAGTGATCTAGAATTTTATATGATTTTGTAGTCCACAAGATATTGTTTAGAATTAAGTAAAACTGTTGAAAATTAACATAAACAAATGTGTGCAACAGAGTATCCACAATGACAACAATCATACAAATCCCTAACGTTTACAGTGAGACCTGGTCAGCCATACAATATAACAGCATGCTGGCTCAAAGGAAATGTTTGGGACAAATATACTTCCTGTAAAAATACCTGTGACAGTGTTATATTCAACACCCCAATTGGATGGAGTACATTATACTATGTTCATCACCCACACATTAGATTCCAAGACCTTATTCATCTCAGGACTAAAGTCAGGATAGCTGACATACTGCACTGACAACTCCAGTACACAGCCACATGTGTGTGCCACAGGTCTTCTCTGGAATCCTTGAATTTGGGTAAAATCAACTGTGATTTTCTTCTCTAGAAATAGACCAGAACCTGTGCAAAATCGAAGGAACAAGCATAGACTCTGAAAATTAGCATTCCTCAGGTAGGTAGTCAGGTGCCGCTGAATGTCCTTCTGGTTGTCTTTCATTGTTTCTGGGAAGCTGAGTGACTTCAGAAACTTTTTGCCAGTTGGTTGCAAAGCTCCATATACTGCTCTGAGATCCTCAAAGTTCTGAAAAACTGTGCTGAGAATTTTTGTCCACTGATCTATGACGTAGGCAGGCACTTGGATAAGTGTCTTGTGAGCAAGCTCCTGGAGGATTTCCTTTACATTGCATGCAGTTGGTGCTTTTCTGCAGTTCTGATTATCCAAGATCTCAATTAACTCTTCTTGGTCAACACTGTTAAAATCAGATCTCCATGTTTCAAACACTACATACTCTGATTCAGATATGTACTTGAGGAAATTCTCCACTACATCGCTTTTAAACCTACAAAGGCAGCCTGCTCTAACACAATTGGTGCAGTCTTCGTTGGAAGATACTTCTCCCTTGCCCATCCAAATGCAATTATTCGCCCTACACTCTCCCAGTGCTTCTGTCCAAAATTATGCCAAAGGAAAGGAACTTTAAATGTATTTCCAGTTGTGAACTGGTCATAGAACTCATTCCAAATTTCGGAAAGACAGTTCTTCACAACCCCCCCAACACCCCCGTCATCATATGCATGTCCATGTGCTCCATTTGGAAGTACAAGCTGAATTTTAATGTCAGCATCTTGAATTCCATCATCACAGAAATGTCCTATGGGCTCTGGCAGTACCTGCCCTCTATGGACAATCAATATTCTCTCTACTCTCCCACTAGATGACATATCTTCTTCCTCAACAGGCTGTGTGTCATCCACATTTTGTTGCCCACTTCCAGAGAAGTCTCCTATAAACACAATGTTGCTGTCCTCAGAAACATGTTCGCTGACAGTACTTAGTTCTTCTGTGGGATATAGGGGAAGGTCATATAGGGGAAAACATCATCATTGATGCTACTTCCAAGAAATATCACGTCTGGGGTGACTTTTTCAAATCCTGCTGATGATGAGGCTGTAGCAACATAAAGAGAAGAAGCAGAAGAGTGATTCTGGGAGACTTCTGTTTCCTTCAAACGAAGAGCCAAATCTCTGCTCTGACTGTTTGAACTGTCACTTCTTTTCTTCTTCAGGTAAAACCTCAGAAGAGAGAGCTTTGTGTCACTGTACAGTTGTATAACTGTGATTGCATCATCAGCTGCAACCTCTTGGTAATCTTTGAGATCAAGCTCAAAATCTGTTACGGGCCCAAGAATATGTTTCCCATTTGGAAAAAAGAGGTTGATGGCTTGGTCTATCAAATTTTTTATTTTATTTTTGAGCTTCCTTTAAAACATGTACACTTCATGTTCCCCCTCGACGTTTTGTCCTTACTTGCTTAAAAATCTCTTTTTCATCATCATAGTTCATCCACCCTATTTCTACCTTTCTCGTGGTCTTCAGGGCATTCTTTTTTGGAGTTGGTTGACAATTCTCCCCTGGGTTCGTGCTGCTGTCTCCTTCATCAGAAAGTTTTCTTCTGGATAATCTGTTTTTTAGGCGATCAAAAAGCTTTGCTTTCCCAGTTTAGTGGTGATTACTTTCCTTGCGCATACAAAATCCCATTACAGCTAGACGATCACCATATGACAGTAAATAAGCCTTCAGCTGCTCATCTGTCATCAGCTGTATGGTCCTCCTATCAATCTAAACATGGATAATGGAACACTTATTAGAAATACATATTTAGGATAGATAACATTTGATGATTTGTTTTAGCATTTGAACATTTGTTGATGACAGTTTTTAATTAGAATATATTTTTAAACAGTACCTTCTCATGCTTCAGGGCTTCTATTGTTTCCTCAGGAACATTTCTTTCCCTCAAGAACTGACTCAAGTCATCCATCCTGTAACCATCCATGAAAGCAAGTTATTGTATAGTTATTCATAAATATATATGAATATGAGTAGTGATTTTATGTTTATTTGTGGTTATCGTCCTGTACATGGTTTGGCTAATCACTGTTACATTATGTTATGCCACCTAGTGACAGAATGGGAATCTGAATCTGAAAACTTAAAAAAAAAAAAAAAATTCATACCAAAAATAACTGTGTGGACAATTAATTATTTATCAAAATGTATTTTAGATTTAATAATTTTGTGAACAAGAATATACTGAAATTCTGTTGTAATTTTTACTTTTACTGTTTTAAACATAAAAAATCAGATATTTGTTTTATTCTAAAATAATTATCTATGAAATAGTTTTAATAGATTTTTTTACTATGAAAAAGTATTTTTTTCAGTAATTTTTTCAGAATCTAAATGGGGATTTTAGATTCTTTTATGGTTCTGTTAATCATTTGGGACAAATCAAACATTTCTTAGATCTTACTATCAACATCCCATTCTATAGTAACATTAATCGTTTGAAAACTTCTCATACTCCTACAACTAAAAATACGGTGTTTTTTATTGTGTGTGTGTGTGTGTGCTTGTTGTATGGAGTAAATATTTTTTATATACTTGATGTATGTTTTATGCACAGTTACAGATCATTAATGAATTAACATTCTAGAAAAATACTAAAAATTTGGCCTGTACAAGAGTAATGGCACCTTTAAAACTGTAGTTGTTATTTTCTCCAATAAGTTGATAATAAAATAATATTAATTAAGCAAGAATGTACTCAAAAACAAGAACCATCAAAATGCCATTTTAAATATGTTCCCTCTAGAGAATGTGTTAACTTTCTGACATTTAAAAATGACAAAATATGGCATTTAAGCAGAACTGTACAAACTTGCATATAGCTTGTGTTTGTATTTATGCTAAAATTATACTGGATATAGGCTACATGTTTCTCACTGAATTACCTGTTCCTTTAGCTGGCGGGATCGTAATAAGCTTCTCCTTGTAAAGATTAACTGTGGGTTGTAACTGTAAACGAAATAAAACCACAAAAAATCATGAATAAAATTAGTAGAATAACTTCTCAATTGAGATACCAGTTTACATATTAATGAAAAATAAGTTAGTGCATTTTTTTATTATTTAATGTGGCGGAAATGTACGGAGCCCCTAAAGGGACTGGGGGGGGAAAAAAAAAAAAAGCACCATTGATTTTGCGTTCACTCGCAAATACATTGCGCTCCATTGCAAATTCTGACTTTAATCTCGGAATCTTGTTTTTTTTTTTTTCAACGCTGTGGCCCTAAAACTCCGTTGTAGTAGTTGCCAGTGCGAATCGTTATCGTACATATGTAAGGAACTGCCACATATCATCAGAGGAAGTTGTAAACAACAAGTTTATATACGTTCGGTAGCATTCTGAAAGTGCTAGTCAGAACGGCATAGTTCCACGTATCTCCATAGTGACAAGTGTATGAGACGTAGGCGGCTTCGTGAAAAAAAAGTAAAAAAGTGTGGACGGCTGGGTTTTTTTATTGTTATTGACTGGGGTAGGGGTCAAGCTAAGAATCTTAACAAAAAACCTTTACCAAGCAAAGACTCTCTTAAAAATCCGGTCATTCAATAACAAGGTGGAGGGTGTAAGGTAGTGGCTTAACACACAGATTTCAGGGCACGCTGCGGACTGATTTTTACAGAGGCGTGGCTCAGCGCGCTCACTCCAGACACGGCTATGGAGCTCGCGAGCCGGTCGCTACACCATGCATTTCGTTTTATCTGGGAATTCTGTTTTTTTAAAGCTACAGTAAAAATGATACCATTTTCTGCCAGAAACATTACCACACACACACACACATATCTTTATATTTCAGTCCAAGATCAAAGTAAAATTCAACGAGCTGCTTCATAGTTCACCTGACACGCACAGCAAGCACATAATCAACAGCAAGCACAGTACTACGGAGCCCACAAAGTATTTGCGAGGGAACGCAAAATCAATAGTGTTTTTTTTATTTTTCCCCCAGTCCTTTAAGGGGCTCCGTAGTTTTTCACTGTGTGTTGAGATTGTGTCTGTACTATGATTTGTTTGTGTCAGGGAGCGTTACTTTAAGGGGAACAGCGCTGGCCTCCTCCCTAAGTCCATGGCTGAGGTGCCCTTGTGCAAGGTGCCAAACCCACAACTGCCCCATGGGTGGTGGGAATAGCTGCCCACATCTGTCTGTGTGTGTGTTCAATGGCCCAGTGCACTAAAGCATGTTTGTTTACTGCCACAGAAGTTCTACTAAATATCTTCTATTTTATTACAGTTCACCGACTCACTTTTGAATTCCTGATGACAACTCTATAAAAATCAGCCTAAACTCTAATCTGAAACATCACTCCAACCACAATCCAAACCTTAAAGCAACTCTACATTAGTTTAATCTCAGAATTATAGCTTTAAATCATCATGATGCTCCACTGGAAAAAAGAGACTCTGATGTTACCACTCCAGGCTCAGCACTTCAGAAACTTTACTATGTGACTTTTGAGCAGGGTAGGAACCATGGGTTTTGGAAACCACAACAATGACAAGGCTAATGTTAAGCATTGTTTATTCATCATGTATTTGAACATTTTTTGGGGGGCAGGGTGGGGAGGACTGAACATATCTCCTCGCCCCAGACCATGGGGTATTTTTGCAAGCTGCCGTTGTGAATCAGACAAAAACAAACGTGGTCGATACTGTAGCTTGGAGAGTTTATACATGGACGAGTTTGTGCCGGACATCTGCATTTCTCCATCAGAAAATTCTCTCTGGCTAATCGGTGCTCTGCAATGTTTACATACAGTTTAGACCCCACCTAGGCTCAGGTGGAACTGCATGTGAGCAAGGACTAAAAACGTACCATCTTCCAGGAACAAATGGTGCTCAAGTCGAAAAGTCACCATAACACTAACCCTACAACACAGCTACTGGTCCCACGTGTAAGAGAAGTCTCCTTAATGAGAGTGTAAACAGGCTTTGAGCCCCACAATGTTATATATCCCTGATTCATACACACTTCATCTGTCAGTCATCTCTGGAGACTCCCACTACCTCCCCCTGCTGCATGTGACCTAGTGTAGACTCACCTGAGCTTTGGGGAAGGTAGAGAATCAGTTTGTTCAATTCTCCACAGCTCTCTCTCGCTCTCTTTCTCTCTCTCTTTCTTTATTTCTTTCTCTCTCTCTAATAACTACAGGCTAAAAAGATAAACAACACTCAACATCCTTATCCGCCCAAGGTTAATTTGCAGAGTCTAACACATTCCTTACAGGTGTAACATCATCCTAACAGCCTTTTCTCTAAATATAAGCAGAAGGTGTTCTTCCTTTCCTTAAGACTGAGCACAGAGAGCCTCCAGGGAGCTGCTAAATGAGAGCTCACACAGGTGTTTCGAATTACTCTGATTATGATTTAGAGACTGGTCTCTGCCTCCATCTGGTGGCAGGATGAGTTAGGGGTGGGTGGATATGTGTATCTCTCTCTCTCTCTCTCTCTCTCTCTCTCTCTCTCTCTCTCTCTCTATATATATATATATATATATATATATATATATATATACCACAAATAAATTAAAATATGTATATTTTCGTAATACAAAACTAGTAAATATTGCAAACATTGTTATTGTTTTTACTCAACGGTGCCTCAGGTTTCCTAATTATCAAAAAGCTATGTATTGGTATGTGTCCTCCAAGACTACAACCACATATTATTAACTTACTACCAACACTGTAATTGAAGTTAAACATGCTACACATTAAACATGCTGCAATATTGCAGTGAAAGAATGGAATATGTCTCTTTATCAGTTTTGTCACATCAGCTTTATACAGTACCTGTGGACAGAATGACCCTGATGTGTTTTGGACCAGATCCTGCCCATTGATCCTTCACTCCATTGCTTTGAGCCTCTAGGACTAACTTCCTGGGGAAGATGATGAATGATAACAAGACTAGACACAATTTGTTTTCTCTGTGCTTTTAGTCACATAAAATTGAAATGGTCAACATTTGTATTCCTTCTATTTTTTGATCATGTGAAGCCTTTAATGTCATTATACTGTAGCTGTGATATTTTCCTTAGAAACAAAATGTGAAAACTAATTTGTAATGGTAAACTAAAAAAAAACATCCTTACAGACAGAGAAGTTACAGGACCTCTGTACATAACTTGTTGATTTAAAAGGAACAAATTCTACCTCTTTTCCACAAGTAAACACAGCTCTGGAGTCTTAAAGAAGCATCTATGATATTCATTGGGTAAATACCACAAGAATAAAACAACACAGCACTTTTCTTACCCTGTCTAAATAGACCTCTTCTGACCAACAGGTTCAAGCTTCTGTTGAGAATGAGCAAGTTGCCCAAGATGCATGAGGAACAGAAACACTGGTTTTTAGTCATTTTCACATTGTTCACTTTCTTTGATTTCTGCTGTTTTCTCTGCTTGCGGAACTTTTTTTGGGCAGCCGTGGCCTAATGGTCTGAAGAGAGCTTAGGACTGAAAAGATGTTGGCTCGATTACCATGACCGGCAGGATAATTGGCGACGGTGAGAGTGAATGAACAGCACTGTCCTGATCCGTCAATCTGCTGCTGAGGAGCCCTTGAGCAAGCTGCTTAAACCACAAGGCACCAGGGATGGCTGCCCACCACTCTGGGTGTGTGTTCACAGCCCCTAGTGTGTGTGTGTGTGTGTTTTGGGGTGGTACGAATGGGTGGGTTTGCCCAGGGCATCACACAAACTAGTGTGGCCAATGGGCCAGGTTATATGTACTGCATAGCTGTAACCCCTCCTTAACCCTGGAAATTACACATATTATTGTGTGAATTTTTTTAGATTATATCTAAGGATTTTAAGCTTCCATACTCACATCCTGCACAGGAAAAATAAAAGTCCAATATCTAAACATGAAGCACAGGAGAAAAAAGATTTGTGACAGCCATGGAATGTTATTTTTAAAGGTTTCAGTTATTAAATTTAAATAAAATAGGATAAAACCAGTATCATATATCATGAAAATATGATCCTTTCCCTGGGCGTTGTAATCCAAGCACTATCCTCTGGCCCTTTACATAGAAACTGGCCCTAGGCCTAGGCCTCATGTTTTTAATATGAGTATAAAGAATGTTCCAAACACATGGACAGGTGGCATCTCGCTACTATGGCCATTGTTAGGGGTTGGATAAGGTCCAGAGCTAGACAAATTTCCAAAACTTTTGATCTTGTAGGGTGTTCCAAGTATGCAGTGTTTAGTGTCTACAACAGGGTTGTGGGTGCCCTAGGCTCACTGATACGTGAGGGAACAAAAGCCCTGTTAAACCACCTGGTTTAAACCCACAGAAGAGCCAATGTGGTACAAACTGCTAAAAAAAGTTAATGCAATTTTGACAGAAAGGTGTCAGGACAAAGGGTATTACATTCATTATCTGTAAGTGCTTATCCAGTTCAGGGTCAAGATGGGTCCAGAACCTACCTGGAATCATTGGACGCAAGGCAGGAATACACACTGGAGGGGGTGTTAGTCCTTCACAGGGCAACACACACACTCACTCACTCATGTGTTTTTGGAAGAAACCGGAGCACCCGGAGGAAACCCACATGGACACAGGGAGAACACACCACACTCCTCACAGACAGTCACCCGGAGGAAACCCACACGGACACAGAGAGAACACACCACACTCCTCACAGACAGTAATCCGGAGGAAACCCACGCGGACACAGGGAGAACACACTACACTCCTCACAGACAGTCACCCAGAGGAAACCCACGCAGACACAGGGAGAACACACCACACTCCTCACAGACTGTCACCCGGAGGAAACCCACGCGGACACAGGGAGAACACACCACACTCCTCACAGACAGTCACCCAGAGGAAACCCACGCGGACACAGGGAGAACACACCACACTCCTCACACACAGTCACCCGGAGGAAACCCTCGCGGACACAGGGAGAACACACCACACTCCTCACAGACAGTCACCCGGAGGAAACCCACACGGACACAGAGAGAACACACCACACTCCTCACAGACAGTAATCCGGAGGAAACCCACGCGGACACAGGGAGAACACACTACACTCCTCACAGACAGTCACCCGGAGGAAACCCACGCAGACACAGGGAGAACACACCACACTCCTCACAAACAGTCACCCGGAGGAAACCCACGCAGACACAGGGAGAACACACCACACTCCTCACAAACAGTCACCCGGAGGAAACCCACGCAGACACAGGGAGAACACACCACACTCCTCACAGACAGTAATCCGGAGGAAACCCACGCGGACACAGGGAGAACACACTACACTCCTCACAGACAGTCACCCAGAGGAAACCCACGCAGACACAGGGAGAACACACCACACTCCTCACAGACTGTCACCCGGAGGAAACCCACGCGGACACAGGGAGAACACACCACACTCCTCACAGACAGTCACCCAGAGGAAACCCACGCGGACACAGGGAGAACACACCACACTCCTCACACACAGTCACCCGGAGGAAACCCTCGCGGACACAGGGAGAACACACCACACTCCTCACAGACAGTCACCCGGAGGAAACCCACACGGACACAGAGAGAACACACCACACTCCTCACAGACAGTAATCCGGAGGAAACCCACGCGGACACAGGGAGAACACACCACACTCCTCACAGACAGTCACCCGGAGGAAACCCACGCAGACACAGGGAGAACACACCACACTCCTCACAAACAGTCACCCGGAGGAAACCCACGCAGACACAGGGAGAACACACCACACTCCTCACAGACAGTCACCCGGAGGAAACCCACGCAGACACAGGGAGAACACACCACACTCCTCACAGACTGTCACCCGGAGGAAACCCACGCGGACACAGAGAGAACACAACACACTCCTCACAGACAGTCACCCAGAGGAAACCCACGCGGACACAGGGAGAACACACCACACTCCTCACAGACAGTCACCCGGAGGAAACCCTCGCGGACACGGAGAACACACCACACTCCTCACTGACAGTCACCCGGAGGAAACCTATACAGACACAAGGAGAACACACCACACTCCTCACAGACAGTCACCCGGAGCAGGACTCGAACTGGAGCTGTGTGACCTTGACACCTACCTGCTGCACCACCGTGCCACCCAGTGCGTTACAGTTTGCTGCATATGGGGCTTACTAACCATGCCAACAGTTTTTGGTAGGTCCTCACTACTGGTAGGTCCTCACTACTGCAAATCAGGAACTCCCTAAAAGCCCTGAAGTTTTGAAGAATTTCTATGAAAATATAGTAACCATCACAAATTGGCCCTTGTCAAGGACGATCATATCGTTACACTTGCTCGTTTTCCTGCTTTCAACAACAATATCAATAATTGGCTTCTCAGTTGTTGCATAATATACCCATGGTAACAAGATACACAATGTTATTCACTTCACTTGTCAGTGGTTTTAATATTGTGGCTGATTGTTGTATGGTAATTCAACACCAAATATGACAGAAACATTTTTATTAACATCTTTATTGAATATAAACCATGTAATGCACCCTGTGATCTGTCCATAGATGTAGAAAAGTTTGTTGTTATTCACCAGCAGCACAGTAAGATGTTGGACCTAGTTGTTTTTCTTTAATCAAGCCTCCATTGAGATTCTGAGAATACCCAGTACCTCACCATCATGTTTCATTTTGCAGTACCAAGAAAATTAACAGCAGAAGCAGTGTGAATGCTATATATACTTTCCATCCATATTAAAGCTTACTGTCAGAATTAATGATTCCATTTCATAATTCTTTAATCCAGTATCACCACTCATGCATTTACAATGGTTAAAAGAGTTGCAATGTATTTTATTTATTTACTCAAACCTGGTGACTACCAAGTACTGCTTAAGTGAGCACCAAATAATTTTCAATAAACATCAGATCATATTTAGTGAGTGTTAGATTCAGTTGAGTGTGTAAAAGATAAAATTAGGTGAGTTCTGAATATTTATAGGTGCTCACTTGAGATTAATTGGTGCTCACCATATATACTTCAAGTTCAAGAGTTCAAGAAGTTTATTGTCATTTCAGCAGTATACAGTGTTTACAGTACACAGCGAAACGAAATAGCATTCCTCCAGGACCAAGGTGCTACATAGGACAATACACAACATTAAAGTGCAACTAGTGCAAAGCTAGTGCAAACATAAAACAGTGCACACACATTAAAGTGCAAAAGACATAGATCATAAAACAATACACAACATTAATGTACAACTAGTGCAAGGCTAGTGCAAACATAAAACAGTGCACACACATTAAAGTGCAAAAGACATAGAACATAAAACAATACACAACATTAAAGTGCAACTAGTGCAAGGCTAGTGCAACATAAAACAGTGCATACACATTAAAGTACTACAGTAGCACCAGATAGTTTTGCATGAGCAACATTTATTATTAGTTAAACAGTAATTCTAGGTGCTCACTTGATAGTATTTGGTGCACACTGTACAGTATTTGCTGTTCAAGTAACTGAGTAAATCCAACAACCACCAGATATTATGATGTGCGTTAGACTCTATCTGGTGTGCACCTGATACTACTTGCTGCTCACCACATAATATCTGATACTCATTTGACAAATTCTGGTACTCACTTTATAGTATTTGAAGTCAACCACCAGTATTTGGAGCTCACTTAATAGTACTTCATGCTCATGTGGTGGTATCTAGTGCTCACTTGATAGTATTTTGAATTCACTTGATAGTATTCAGTGCTTATCACATAGTATCTGGTTCTCAGTTAATAGAAACTGGTGCTCAACTCATAGTATCTCACATAGTAACTGATGCTTATTTAATAGTATCTAGTGCTGACTCAATATGATCTCAATCATGTTTAATGCACACATAATCTTTTTCTCACTTGATAGTGTTCACTCGATAAAATATTTGCCCGAAATACCTGATGCCCACTTGATAATATGCCATTCTCACTAGTATCTTCTGCTCACCCTGTTGCTCATAGTTGTAGTGCTCATTTGATATTTTCTGGTGGTCACTACATAGTACCCCCACCCCCACCTGGTTCCTGTACCACTCCACTCACTGTACGGGAGCATGATGTCAGAAGGATGCTCGTGGCAGTGAACCCCAGGAAAGCTACTGGCCCAGACAGGGTACCTGGCAAGGTCCTTAGAGCATGTGCTCACCAGGTTGCCCTCACCTTCACCAGAATATTCAACTTCTCCCTGGCCAAGGCAGTCATCCCACCCTGCTTAAAATCAGCAACTATCATACCAGTGCTGGACTTCGTAACCCTGGACTTCTTATCCACTTCCTATCCACTTACTGTGCAATAAAGTTGACAAAAGCACTGCTAAATTACTTACTGTGCAATAATGTTAAATACAGTTATGCCCATTAAACAACTTCCATAATATGCTATATTAAATTTATGTGCTATAACTATGTATATATAACACCATATATATTTTTTTATATTTTTTGTAATTGTATATAGAAATCCTCTTCTTTATTTATTTTACTTATTTTATTCTTTAGTGTTACAGTGTTATATTTTATAATTCATCTATGTTTACACTGGAAAAGGAGTGGCTTTTAATCTTATTGTACATGCGTATAATGACAATAAAGACATTCTATTCTGTTCTATTCTTCCCTGATCATCCGCTGTAGTGCTCACTTGATAAAACCACAACAACAAGGTGTTCAGTATACAGATATCTCTGTGAACTCTATAAGGTAAATTAATTTAATTTTCAACTTTTTTGCTTTAATTTCCTCTGACAGTGGAATAAAAACAAGAGCAATAACTTTTCTCTTTCCTAAGTTACGTAAGGCACTACTGGTGCTTGTGTAAGAGTTGGTGGTGAGGATAATAACATGGGAGGGGGGGCTGTATGGGGGATGCAGGCTTGAAACAAAGGAGGAAAATACCACTATATCAGGGCATTATTTAATCCGAAGGGCACAGTGTTCCGATGCACTCATTTCACATCTCAACTTGATGAAATTATTGTGAATTATTATGGGAAATGAACTTATCACATGACGGATTCTAAATTAAGAGCAATTTCGAAGTAATGTCCAGCTTTGTATTCAGTCACACTTGTTTGGGAAATGCATGCATCTCTGCTGTGACCACAAACACACACACACACACACACACACACACACACACACACACACACACACCAAAAATACACCTTCACCAGGGAACAAATTTTGAGTTATGAATTAAAAAAGTCTGTTTGACTTTGATTTTTTGCTTAACCATTGCACAACATGAAGAAAGTAAATTGCTTACAAACAATCAGTCAGACACAGTGTGTAGTATAAAAACTGACCAGGGAAAACAAGTCATTCCCACTGTTTTTGTATTGATTTCACTCTTATGAAACTGTTGAGAAGTCTAACAATTCATTAGAAATCAGTGAGCTGAAAAACGCATTGGCTTGTCCTTAAAGCATGTGTTTTGGTGCAGTATTTGTCTCAGCTCTGTGTCAAGGCTAGTACTACTCACGACTGAAGATTAAAAGCATGCCAATTATATACAGATATTCAACATTCAGCCAAAGGTTTGCAGAAACCCACACATCCAACATTTCTTCTGAAATCAAGGGTATTATTCGGTAGCTATACCACCAATTGCTGCAGTACTCTATTAAAAATACTTTACAATAAACATGGGAATGTTACTCTGAATATGTCACTGATTCCTGCCTCATAAAATATGTTAGGTCTGGTTTGAATGCTGGATATTTATCCCAGGCTTAAAAATCCAAGTTCTATCACTCCACAGCCTAGTTCTGGGGCTTTTCACACCATAAAACAGTTTGAAATAGCAGTCACACTAGAAATCTGCAGCTTGCATTATTGTAGGGCATCGTAGTGTGGTTAGCATCTTATCCTTGGCCAGCTTAGTGCTCTATTTTCACATATTTTCTGCCTTCTTGTAGTAGTAATAGACATAATGGACAATTTTCAGTGTACTGAAACAATCCCACAGTCCACCGCAAACTGTAATGTACAACCCTTGCACAATAGGTGAAATTATTTGACAGCCCATACCCATAATGCACTGCACTTCTTGGTAAAACTGGCATGATGTAGTGTCTGAAATCGTTCACTACCCTCCTTAAATCAGTTCACTATAATAGTGCACAGTATAGTGAATATGGAGACATTTCAGACGCAGAGTAAATTTATTTCTTCTGAGCGGATGCAGGGCTAGAAACCCAACAAAATCACAAAACATAACCATTAACAAAAAAATATATAAAATAAAAAGAGGAAAACACACAAAAGAATGCTCTGCTGTCTCTGAGGCAGATTCTGAAGAACTACAATTGCACACTTGGTTTATGATTGCTGCCTCTGAAGAAGCTGAAGAATGACATACAATAATGCTCTGCTTTCACAGAGGGTGCAGCAATCATGTGCTATTCCACCTGGTGTTAGTCACTGCCCAAGAGGAAGTATTAGTGTGTAACATCCTGTAGCTACTTCTGAGGAAATAATCATAACTCATATTTTCAGGAAAGCACAGAATCTGCCTCAGAGAAAGCAGAGCATTATTACTTTCTGCAGCGGTTACATTTTCCAACACAAGTAAAACAATATAGTGGAACACTTCCAACAAATTATGAAACAGAACTAATTTACAGACAAAAAAAAAACAAAAAAGGCAGTAATGTTGCACGTTTATTCTTAGCTTTTGTTTCATTATTTGAAATACACTACTAGATTAATCCAGTTGTTGGGGTATAACAAGCTCAATCCCCAGCAATGCCACTGCTATCCATGGTCTGTTGTGCAACTGAATAGTTTTTTCTTCTCTCTTTTGAGTGTTCTGTATATTGTTGAAAATGGATATCATTAATTAGATATGATTTCAAGTTTTAAATATAACTTTATATCACAAATAATGCAGACATGCAATTACTCTCAAATAACTCAATTAGCCTCTTCACCCAAGCATTTAAAAACTGCCCAGAGCCAACCCACAACCACCTACCAACTCATGAGTAATCTAAATGAACACATGGTTCTAATGAGGAGGGAATGTCCATGTGATCTTCCCTGCTGGACTAATTACTCTAAAAACCCATATGCCATGATACCCCCAATCACAGACCATACTCCCTCCATCTGGATCAAAACGAGGGCTAAGAGAGAATGTTCTCCTCAGCTGCATCATATAATTAAAACCGAGACATATTGAGTGAGCAGTGAAACACACAGTGGAAAGGAATTAGAGAGCTGTCAGCATGAGATGTGTCTGGAGGCAAAAACATGCCCGAAAGACAGGAAAAACTGCACATCACAGATCATTGTCTTTTAAAAAAGAAATTCCACCAGTTTAGGACAAATACATGACATATAGCAATGGCTCAGATAACAGTTAAGTTATTCAGAATGGTTTGCTGTGAAATTGTTCTAGAGAAACCTAGATTTAAACCTCTTTTTCTTGTCGCGCTCCCATGCATCATGATGCCTGCTGCTCTCCAAGGTGTTGACCTGATCCAGCCTCTGCCCTTATGCATCCTGTTTGAGATCTTTGCCTTGCCTCTCCTACCTGCCTTGCATGGCTATGCAAAGGCTGTTTTAGCTCAAATTGACTTTGCACCAGTTTTTTCTCTCCCACAGAATCACTGACCATCTCTATGAGTTCATTTTTACAGCTGTGTAGTTATATGTTGTGCTCCGGTGTTAATCAGACGAAGACAGGTTCCCCCCTTTTGAGTCTTCGTTCTTTTCTTGTTCTTTGTGTGATTGCTTGTAAGAGGCTTAGACACAAGAGCTCTGTAAAGCTGCTAGAAAAAAACCATCAAGCCACCTAACAATGAACTTTGTCTAGAATAATTCAAGTGTTCTTAAATGCCCCACATGTTTTATAAAATTCTCAGCATGTTTGCTCACCATTTGCTGCTCTCCAGGTGGTTTACGTGCTCAAAACTGGTCTAATGTGTTTACAGAGCCCTGGTGTCAGTAAAAAAAACTGTATGCTAGGCTTTCTCTGTCTCTCTCTGCTCATGGAAGAGCAAAGGCATCTGGTGTTTTTAGATAATAGAGAGAATTCCAAACAATGAAAATTCCAAAACGACAGGAGGATATTGTTCTATTTCTGCTCCATAGGTGGGTAAATTGATATTTTGTGTTGCTCTTATGTATTACTTAAGGTGAAGTGTCTCCAAATTTTGTAAACAGCTAACTGCATTACCAAAAGGGCTAAAAAAAACTAAACAACTCAAGTTACAAATGAGTTTCTGTGGTAATTCACACAGTGAATAAAAAATTACAGACAAGTTAAACTTCAGTCACGTAGACATACCATTACACCTTAAAAGACGCAGAGATTCTGAATGTAAAGAAAACCAATTATAGAGATGCCCAAACAGCCTTCACTCCGGTTTTCCAACTTCTTTGTGCACCTTCAAGTGAATAATGCTGTGAATAATTATTGTTTTGTTAAACAAGGACGCATAAGAGACAATGTCTCCAATTAACCTTTGCCTTGCCTGCCGTCTGTCAATTTTTCCTAGTGGGTCATCTTGTTGTCAAGGTGATGCTAAAGTGGGAAAATGCTAGCCTTTGCTGTTAAAGAGTGCTAAACCATCAATTCTGTATAAATCCCAAGCCTTGAGCACACTTAAATTGTTTACCAGACAAACAGACCATCAAGACCTCATACTCAGTGACTCAATAGAAAACAGTCAGTACAGACCTGGAGGTCATACCAAGGAATTACAGCAGAGTGCATTCATGGCCTTTATGTTCACGTTCATGTTTTGGAATAGAAAGTAGAAGAGTAGAAGTAAATGTGGATATTTACAATGAGGGGACTCAAAAATGCAGTAAATTTATAAATTGATTCATAAATGGTAAGATCAGGTGTAGGATGGCACGGTGGCGCAGCAGGTAGGTGTCGCAGTTACACAGCTCCAGGATTTGATTCCTGCTCCGGGTGACTGTCTGTGAGGAGTGTGGTGTGTTCTCTCTGTGTCTGCGTGGGTTTCTTCTGGGTGACTGTCTGTGAGGAGTGTGGTGTGTTCTCCCTGTGTCTGCATAGGTTTCCTCCAGGTGACTGTCTGTGAGGAGTGTGGTGTGTTCTCCCTGTGTATGCATGGGTTTCCTCCGGGTGACTGTCTGTGAGGAGTGTAGTGTGTTCTCCCTGTGTCCGCTTGGGTTTCCTCCAGGTGCTCCAGTTTCCTCCAACAGTCCAAAAACACACGTTGGTTGGTGGATTTGCGACCCAAAAGTGTCTGTAGGTGTGAGTGTGTGAATGAAGGTGTGAGTGTATGTGTGTGTTGCCCTGTGAAAGACTGGCGCGACTTCCAGGGTGTATTCCTGCCTGTGGCCCAATGATTCCAGGTAGGCTCTGGACCCACCGCGACCCTGAACTGGATAAGGGTTACAGATAATGAATGAATGAAAGATCAGGTGTACAAGTGGCACTGCAGGTAGAGTGATGGACACACAGCTTTAGGGTCTAGGGGTCTTTGGTCCCACAGTCCAAAAGGGGCATAAATACACCAGGGAATTAATATTATATTTTTAAATATTTGTGATTTTTATTTTGTATTTGTCACCCTAACTTTTTCATCACTAACATAAAGGGGCTGTCATCACCATGACTACTAAGAGATGCTTTTCCCATCTGGCTCTGTCTTGCACAACATTATTATTCCAGCATCTACAACAGGAACAACAGTGGCACAATGAGTAGATGGACAGTGTGAGTAGGGAGCAGATTCAAATTGAGGATTTCTTACTGCAGTTTGATTTAATTTGATTGTCCATCAAAAAGGTCCAAGGGCCCTTTACACTGAGTTAACAGCATCAGTGCCAGGAACTGGTCCTTGAGAATTTTCTCCTTTCTGTAGCAGTGTTTCTCACTGAAGTAGCAGTGCTGACTGCCCATGACCTAGGGAAAGATTTGCCAGTTGGGGAACAGTATGTGTATCTTGTCTGCTATTGATTTCCTATAATTGTTAGTTGTTTGGCGGTGGTTAAATTGGTCTACTTAACAACAAGATAGGGCTAAAGTGAACAGAGAGAGAAATAGACACACAGAGGGAAAGAGAACGATGGCATGTTTGATGTAGGGTTTGTCAATGTTATTTTTGCATCTTAATTACTCTAATCTAAGCCACACATCTAATGATTCAAATGCAATTTGAAGCATCCTACACTCTGACAGTAATATTACAGTAAAAAAATATACACAAAGTTGGCATTTAGATTAATCTTTTATTAATAGCATGTTCTAGAATGTTTTAATTCCATTGTCTAACTAACTGAGCCACAGGTGGGCGAGGGTCTTCTCTAATTCTGATGCTGTTATTGAAAATAGTAGCATTTCTCCTCAGAAGGATTGCCACTCATGGGTAATAGAAAAATGGCGAGTTAAAAGATATGAGGAAGGACATGTTTTACAGCAACCTTGTCCCTGTTTAACATACAGAATCATATAGTTGCCATCAGCAAAATCTTGCAACGTTCCAGGAGAAGAAACTTTCCATTCCCTTCATAACATTTTAATAAAGGTCGATAGAACAAAAGTTATCCAGTACATTTAGGACCAGTTCTATCCGTCAATTCACTGTGCACCTGAACTAAAGATGGGAACACATGTATTTCAAACTAAATTAAGCCCATGACCATTTTGATCCAGTAAAAACGGATCTTTTTTATTATAATTTATTTTTAATAAAAAACATAATATGAAATCACCACCATTTTGAATCTACAATAATAGTGTAAGATGGTTCAATTATGTTCCCTAATTTAAGGTAAAGAATATGTACCTTTGAGGGTACCACTACAGGGAAATTTTTTCTAACAGTGTATTTAGGGTTCTGAGCAAAATCAGAAACAATCATTCAATGATTTCTTCTCCAGGAGATGTTTCTGAGGAGAAGAGAAAAGAGATTTATCCACTTGCACAGGGAAAGGAGTTCTAGGAATATCAATGGTGTCACGCCCTCGTCTTGTCATGTCTGTTTTCCCGACCATGTGCTCGATCTCAGCACATGGCTTTGTTTTGTTGTTGTTCTAGTCCCGCCTTTGTTCCGCCTCCTCGTTTGTCACCAGTTAGATTAGATTTGGTTGTTGAGATGTCCCTGTCCTTTTATACATATTTTCAGCATTAACCCAAAGGTGACTTTTACAGAAAATATAATTAATTATTGGGTGGTCTCTTACATTTGCACAGTGCTGCATTTATGAACATAAACTTCTACAAATGGGGTTCTGAGCTTATGAATAATCTAAATAGCATAACATTATCGCATTGTTGGTCCTTTATTACCTGCAATACTGAGACTTGTCGTTTGAGAAGGAATGTACATACGGTAGCCAATCATTTCACAGGAAACCACCCAGGCTTGCTGACCTATTTAAGAGTTGAAGCACATTCCTAATGTCAATGCATAGAGCAATTACTGGGTCAAAAAGCCAGAGGGAAGATTAGGTTCGTTCAGAGAAGTCCATTTGTTTATTTTTTCAGAAAGGCTGATGTGTCCTCTTTAGTGTTAACATGGCTCAGGAAACACACTTACCTTGAAATAACATAGGCCTTTTATCATTATCTGGAGGCTACCTTGAATCCAGGTCATAAGGACAGAGAATTAGGTCTTCATTATGGTGTGTGTACATTCTGGATGGTTGGTGAACCACTTAATAAAGACAGATGTTATACACATGCTGCTTCCTGAAGTGGACTACCAACACTAATGTACTGGACTACTTTCAGAGCCAGCATCACACATATTTACTCAGGTTTAGTGAAAAATCTCCATTTACTTCAAACACTACCAAATAATGAGATGAGCTGTGACCCAAGTCCATGAGTGTAATAACCACTCTATAGAAAGCACATTGTCCATTGTCCCATACTCACTTCTGTGGAACAGTGGAGAAAATGTGCATATATATATATATATATATATATATACACACACACACACAACAATGGTGAAATACACTGGATGCTCATGTGTCTTCAACACTTGGTCAAATAGTAGTTATCTCAGGCAAAAAGATGCAAAGAACTAGATATACAAAAAGCCACCTGAGTGTGCTATACATACCGTATAAAATACAAGGTGTGGATCAAGACTGGAGAAGGCTCAATCACTGAGACTTTGGAGTTTAACAATGTTGTGAAAGTGGAGGAAGGAGGTTTTTACCAGGAAGCTAACGTGTGAATCAAGTTTAAGTGCAGAGTACAGGATGACACATAAATTACAGGCCTCAGGAGTGGGAGACAGACTATCATCAACTGAACGTGAAAGGGAGCTGGTTTTATTGCTAATAAATTTAGAGCCTGAGAATGATTTCAGTTTATATTAACTTTCAAAATAATTGCATGAAAAGCTCATCCCCATGTTAATGCACTGCAGATGTGTCGATTTCACTTGCAGGTGTGTCAGTGTACCAGTCTCAGTCAGTTTTCAAATCACCCAACCAATATATAAATGTGAAAATAAATAAATCAATATAGAAAACCATTTTAAAAAATACACTTATATAAAAACAAAAATAGCTGAAAGTAAACTTCATGTATGAATTTATAAAAAAAAAAGATATAGATATAATAGAGTGTATTTATGTCCTGTTTCATGACAAAAAAATGTATTCATTTAATTACTTGTCTTTTTCTATAGAAGCCAGAGGGGGCTGGAAAAACTCTGAACCAATTTACTGGGTCATTTCTATGTAGCATCAGCATAACAGATAGCAGGGGTCCAGATCCAAGCAGAGAGAGTAATCACGGAAACCAGAGCACAGACAAAGAGAATAATCAGCACAAACAAGCAGCCTCCTGAGAGAATTTGATAGCATTCAGCTACAAAAACATTAGGCAAAATGTACATTACATTTAACTGAAACACGAAAAAGGTACAATTTTAAATGACTGTTCTTAAAGTTTGGGGATTTGAAGACTTCTCTGGAGTGAATGCATAATTGCACAGAGCATATGGAAGATTACATTTAAATGTGATTTGTGGTGCTTTCTCTTCTCAGATTGAATCTGTAGAGAATTCTGTAGAGTATTCAGTGTGGAGTATTCAGAGAGAGCTCAGTCAATGCTTGGTGAAGGAAGTATCTTCAGGGGTTGTAAGGGAATTGATTACATAATGCTGTAATTTTGTATGCAGATAAATTTTCACTGTCTGCAGAAAACTCGTGTGTATGGAATAGTGTGGTATCATGTCTACTTTTATCAACACTCTGGTTTGTAGAAAAATTGTACATATAAATGTGTTCCCTGTGGACAATGCCTTAACTGATCTTCACTCAGAAAATCAATAAAACATCATATGATCAGGGGTGTGCACATTTTGACTGCAGCTGTATATGACCAAAACCTGCTGCAACCTGGTGAATAAAAGGAACTATCCTGCTGCTCCCTGAGAGAGAGAGAGAGAGGGATGGGGAAATCAAGGGAGGGAGGAGTGAAACAGAGAAAGTGAGTGTTTTTCATTCACATACTGAAGAAGAAAATCAATGCACTGAACAGAGCTTTGGAGATACAATAATAGCCTTCCCTGCATATTTTGCTCTGTTTTTGTGATAATCATGAAAAACATCCAATGCCGTACTCTCTGCCTTGTAATTGAGTTCAAGAGCAGATCAAAGGCAAAATAACCTGCATTTTGCTTGGATAGTGCGAATTAGATTCAAAACCCTTGACCAAGGATTAACAGTTCAATAAAATTAACCTTACAATGAAACACCCTTCCATCAGGTAAGTGTTAATGGATTCATGGAAATATTTTTTTGGAAATACACTCATATCCACAGTTAGACTGTGAAAGAAAGAAATTCAGTCTGAAAAGCCCACACTCTACAATTTTCATGTATTCAACCTTTCCCCTGAGTGTCACTTGTGTTTACCACATTCTGTTCTGAGTCATTTTGAATGCTTCAAACTCTCTTTACTTCTTACAATAATAATAAAAAACTTTCTTTCACTATACAGTGAGTCATTCAAAATCAGTTCAGGCTGAAACCTATGTGGATCCAGCAAAACTGCTTAATACATTCCTTTTATATATGTCTATATCATCACTCTCCAAAGAAACATAAATCTCAACAATAGTAACTTTACTGGAAAAGGAAAAAACTTTCAGCAGAAATCAGTGTAAAATTGTGGAGTATTTCTATTGGTCATCATCAAATTTTCATAGAATGTAATGGACAGCTGCTGTGTTTAAATGATGTCGTAAACTAGACATACACAAAAAAGGCTATAGATGTTTTTTTTTTGGAGAGTGACAAAAATAAATGATAAATATGAAAAAAGTCATTCATTCATTCATTTTCTGTAACAACTTAATGGTCTTCAGCGTCTATACACCTTGAATGGGGCATCACACAATTAAACACACATCTATAGGCACTTTGATTCAGTTGATTAACAAACCCATCCACAAACATGTATTTTTTGACTGTGAGAGGAAACTGAAATACCCAGAGAAAACCCACACAGACACTGGGAGAACACACCAAACTCCTTGTTACTCAGTGCTGGAACTGCTACTCCTCAGCTGTCCAGTTTTAATGTCAGCGCTTGGTGTTTTGTGATGGTTGTAGAAAGCATTGTTAGAGGCCCTCCCCAAAAACTTGTCAGAAAGACCAGGTTGAAGAGTTTTGCTTTCAGTGTGCTTTGTGAACGAAAAAGCTTTTTAAATATGCCAATACCACATATGAACATGCCTGTTTCTGTCCAGGGCGGCATGGTGGCGCAGCAGGTAGTGTGGCAGTCACACAGCTCCAGGGGCCTGGAGGTTGTGGGTTGGAGTCCCGCTCCGGGTGACTGTTTGTGAGGAGTTGGTGTGTTGTCCATGTGGGTTTCCTCCGGGTGACTGTCTGTGAGGAGTTGGTGTGTTCTCCACGTGTCCGTGTGGGTTTCCTCCGGGTGACTGTCTGTGAGGAGTTGGTGTGTTCTCCCTGTGTCTGTGTGGGTTTCCTCCGGGTGACTGTCTGTGAGGAGTTGGTGTGTTCTCCCTGTGTCCGCATGGGTTTCCTCCGGGTGACTGTCTGTGAGGAGTTGGTGTGTTCTCCCTGTATCCGCGTGGGTTTCCTCCGGGTGACTGTCTGTGAGGAGTTGGTGTGTTCTTCCTGTGTCCCCGTGGGTTTCCTCTGGGTGCTCCGGTTTCCTCCCACAGTCCAAAAACACACGTTGGTAGGTGGATTGGCGACTCAAAAGTGTCCATAGGTGTGAATGTGTGTGTGTCTGTGTTGCCTGTGAAGGACTGGCACCCACTCCAGGGGGTATTCCTGTCTTGCGCTCAATGATTCCAGGTGGGCTCTGGACCCACCGCGACCCTGAACTGGATAAGCGGTTACAGATAATGGATGTTTGAATGTTTCTGTCCATGTTTCAACCTTAAAGTTTCATCTTCATTCTTGGTGTGAAAACATGGATATGTGCACTGACTGGGTATTAATAGGTATCACACATATGCTGTGTTTAACTCCCTTTATTTCTAGGTGTAAGCAATGGCCCTGTTCTGGCAATTTTTGTGGTCAATGGAATTTAAGGCTTTAATCGATATGTACTAACTAGGATACAATATGGAACTGAACACAAAGCACTTTTATAAGTTGCCTTGAATAAAAGTGTCTGCTAAATGTCTGTATGAACTGTCAAAACTAACACTGTGAACTAGAAACTATGCATTATCCATATATTGCACTGCAATGCAGAGGCCCCATAAAATACTTATCATACTTAACATAACACTGCAAGTACATTAAAGTCTACTTATCCAAAGTTACAAAGTGTAAAGCCAATGTCAGTTTTGTACCTCCATTAAATTACACAATCCTTATTGCTGAAGAATGACAAGAAAGACAATGGGATCACTTATGACTGTGTTGAACTGCTTCAGCCTTATGTCTATGGAACAAGGATGTTTTCTCTTTGCATTTTCATGTGGATGAAGATTTTTTGGAAAAATCCCCTGTGGTTTGGAAGAAAATGTGTTTGACACATAAGAACAGGTCTAACACATTTGTCAGAAATCTTTCTGAAACATTAGACAGCCTGTGTGACTGAAGCTCCTGCTCTCCGTGCCCCAAAAATAAACCCTACCTCAAAGTCACTTAGCTGCTTGAGGTCATCTAGGCCTGGTGGAAGAACACAGTAGGATGTTAACTGCTTTAATTGCACCATTATCTGGACGTTTCTGTTCTTGTTATGTTCCTCCACCCGTGTTTCAGAGACAAACAAAGCAACCCTAGCTGGCACCAACACACATCCCTAGCAATCAAAAAGCCTCTTGTCCAGAATCCTCCGGACACTGTAGGGAAAGTGACTGCCAAATAATCGCCCTCTCTGAGACCTTCAAAGCAAGCACTTACACAGAAATCCAAAGTGCGTGGCAGTGCTGAAGTCACAGAGCCATTTCCATCGCCCAGAACATGTGCTCGTCTATGCTGGCAAAGTGGATTCTGTGGAGGGAATTATAGTGAAATTGTGTATGATGGAATAAGAGAAAGTCTTGGTAGAGCTGGGAGTAAGAAGGAGATTGTAGGATGGTGAGGTAGTGACAGTAATTTTGAGGCTGAGTGGGATTGAAAAGATGTAGAAGCAAGTCGAGACACAAGTGAGGTCTGCCACCTGGGCACACTGATTTCTGTAGAAGAAGCAGAATTATGTACAGATCCCTGGAGGATGTTTTTTATAAGGGTATAACCTTTAAATAAACCTTACTTTAGTTTACTAAACCTGGCTTTCTTTGCTGTTATTTTATCTTTACTGGACTGTGGAGATCACTGATGAATCAAACATCTGGCTCACACTGGTGATGTGCCCATAACCACAACACTATGTTATTAACCATCAATGTATAAACAGTTAGATGTAAACAAGAAAATCAAAAAATGTCTTTATGGCCAGATAATCTTATACAGCTGAACAGTCTGGTTCCAGAAGTAAAAATCTTGTTCATGATCTCCATAGGGATTTTGATTGTTACCCATTATAATTTTAACAGCTAACATAGACTTCCCATGTCTGTCCAGAAAATTAATGGGATTCTTACTTCTGGAAACAAAGCTGCTAAAAAAGTGGGTGATTATTATTCAGCTCAATTTCTTTCCATTCAAAATCTGGACCCAAACAATAATAGCATTAATTCATTCCTTTTCTGAAACCGCTTTGTCCTGTTCAATGTTGTGATGCATTCAGAGCCTACACTGAATCTTCCACCTATCAACATGTGTTTTTGGACAGTGGGAGGAAACCTGAGCATCCTGAGGAAACTCATTCAGACAGCAGTTTAAAAATAGTTTTTGCTTTTAACACTTTTTATATTACACTGTTTGATTTCATGGACTAGCAAAGTCCTTTGTCTTTTTGCTGTTGCTGTCATAATGCAGGGTAATGATTGTGATGAAGTCGATATTTGTATGAAAGTGGGGTGCATGACTGACTAAGAAGGACCTAAAAAAAAAAGATAAAATCAATCTGAAAACGCACACAAATAACAGCAACGGCTGACAGAAAAAGATGTAGCTTGGACATTTTTGGTGATTTAGAAATCCTGAATGGATGCATTTTTTTACATCCCAAAAAGAGGATATGTCTGGTAAAAAAAAAAAAGGATGTATATTTCTTAATGTGGATTGTCGACTTGAAAGTGGCCGTAGGTGTGAATGTGTGTGTGTCTGTGTTGCCCTGTGAAGGACTGGCGTCCCCTCCAGGGTGTATTCCCGCCTTGCGCCCGATGATTCCATGTAGGCTCTGGACCCCCCGCGACCCTAAATTGGATAAGCGGTTACAGATAATGGATGGATGGATGGATGGATTTCTTAATGTTCTTAAACATTTAATTCTACTGATCAGCAAATTCCACTGTTTTAATGTGATGCTCTGGAGCAGTTGCCCACAAGCAAAAGGTCTCCAACCCAGTGCCAAGTGTCAGCTTGAGGGGTATAAACCTACCCAAGCATTGGGCAAGGCAGCTGTGAAACTGTATCTTTGGAATGAGTTGGTGTGGCATTTGAGATCCAGATTTCAGTTTTGTTTTTCCCATGGCTTAATACCATTAAATCCTCACTTCAATGACCCAACATAAAATATAAAGCTTTCTAAGAACATTAGACGCTGTTACTCCAGAAAAGAGGGGGACCACACTCATTTACAAGAGATGTCTACAAACTTTCTAGACAGGTAGTGTACACCCATATCCACTTCACAGCAGCATGTCCCACCTGGACAACAAAGCCTAACCCAGGCAGATGAAAGTGAATTAAACGAGCCTAAAAATGGGTTCTTTCACTCTTGGAGGAACAACCTGAACTGTGCAGAATTTCCTCATCTCTCTGATCATTCAGGGGATATAAAAATGGATGGGTGAAATGAAAGGAAACACTACATTCACCATAACTGGAGTAAAAACAAGGCTCACATGGTGGTGTTGGCCTCCTACAAAGCTGGAGGTGATTCAAACCCTTCGAAACCTCTCTCTAATGGCACCAAGTGTGACCCAGCAGGATGTGTGAGCCCACTAAGTGCATGTGCATCTAATAATCCTTTCAGCCCACAGCCTCCAGAGACGTAAATATGAAGGACACTTAATGGCATGGAGAGACTTCCATGTCATGTGCATATTGGATCACACATGACCATCACATAGAAACCTGCCCCCAGACTTTCTGCAGAGCTCCAATTTATTTTGTGGCTTGTTGAAGGAGAAGTGACTGGGGTCCCTGAAGAACGTACAGTGATAGGAATAAAAATTCATAGATGATTTCTTCCTCTCTCACAGAGAAACACAACAGTGCACAGCAGGTGAAACACGTGCCGAACACTGTGTCTTTTTCTTGGCAGGATGCTGTAGCACATCCCAAGAAGCTCATTTGCCAATCAGGAGCCAGCGTGAAAGCTTTTTGCACAACACAAGAGCCCCTCTGAACCCTGGGTACACGTGAAAGCACTGTCTCAGGTCAAGATGAATGGGCTCTTAAAACGGCACGTGTAACTGAGCTAAATTGGCATCCTTGGTTTAGGACATTAGATGGATTTTTTTGGACACCTGCTCAACCAACATTTCTTCTGCCTCCAGAAGTAGGACTACACTCTCAGAAAAACTGTCAGTGTTGTGTGAAATTGTTTCATATTTTATCTCATTTGTAAATGTTAAAGTTTAATTGATTTCATAATCATTTTTAATCCACTATGAAAATACAGATATTCAATATTCCTTCTAGAGAAGTGTGTGTAATGGACCTTCAATGTGCACAACTGGATTTCAAGATCCCTGCTGGATGTTTAGTGGGAGATTTAGGCTGTAGTTGTGAGTATTTGACTGCATTCAGTCAAGAGAACAGTGTTAAGGTCAGGTACTGATGTTGACTGATAAATTGCAGAGATCTACAACTTATTATAAAGATACTGGATGGAGCTCCACCTATCCAGATAATGCAGTTCCGGTACTATATTGCCCAGAGCTGGTGCAGATTTATACACTTCTGATGGACTCTTGGCATTGGACTTGGTGGTCTAGATTTTGGTGCAGCAGCTCCAGAGCATCGAATAATATAGGAATTGCTTATATATAGAAATTAAATAAGAAATGAATGTGTGGTTCAAAATTGATCATCCAACATCAGTAATCGGCATCACTACTGTTCTCATTGTTTAATGTAGACACATCATTCCATAACTATTCCAACATCTCATGTTGCAGGAACACTAAGTACTATTTTAATCTTAAAATTACTGTTTCAAATTATTTCAATTGGCTCGGCACTGCAGAAACTGCACTATGTATTTTTTGGAAGCAGGTAGAAGGCCCCCTCCACCTTGATTTCAGGACAGAGCTGTAAAAGTGCATTACTTGATGCAAATATTGGGGGATTCCAGGAGCCAAAATACCAAACCTTTACCTAGTGTCCTTTTAATTCTTGTCAGAGAAGTAAAGGCTATTACAGCAGTAAAACACAAATAAATACTTATTTATTACATTCATTTCAGAATGAAAGTGGAAGCTGTGGGAAAATACAAGCTGAAAGGAAGGAGACTGGGTGTGGTCCATCTCCTAAGATTTTGCTAAGTCATAACTACTGACCCCTTACACATCATTTGGGTGGGCCTCTAAAATGATACATGGCATTTTGCTTCTGAAGAGATGAGTGTCCATTTTCGCTTCTTTCCAGAAAGTATTATGTTTTCATAACAGGAATTATGAAAAATATTGATCCTGAGCATATCCACATTCAAGGTCCAAAGCTGTGGTAAACAGTCAGGTGTCCAGAGGCAGGTTATGTTCACATCCAGTGGAGAGTTCCCTTAATTATTTTCCATCATGGTCAAAGTTTTATGTTGTATATTATAAACAATGTTAAATGATAATCTATGTATGTTAATATAAGTCAAAAGTCTGGCTTTAAAATCATCATTTAAAAGCATACTACATTACAGCTAAGTCAGTCCTGCTTCAAAGCCTGTGTGAAATGTATGTGCCCAGTTCATTCTGCCCCATGTTCAAAGTGCAGTGCATTATTAAGATGCTTCAGCCCATGTCTAATTCCTTTGATGAGTTTCAGACCTACACTCTCAGTGCGCATCAAAGTGTGGCCATGTACTGAGTGGGCTATTCATCCTACAGCTCTGTTCTTATTTACCTTCCCATAGTGATTCCAGTGTGAAACCCAGTGCATTTGGCTTGAAATCCAGGCTGTTTGATTAATCCAAACACATTCAGGTAAACACACATGTTCTGTATTCGGAAATACCCTGCTGATGAGTCTCTGGACAAATAGTCAAGGAAAACATAGTTTGTAAATTATAATTACTGATCCAATCTTCATTAGCTCAATTTATGCAATTTCAATTATTCAATTTATGCATTTCTTACTTCTCATTGTGACTGTAATGAGATAAGCAGCCAGGTTCCTGGACATAGTTTTATATTAAACATCATTGGACATTCTTCACTAAACAGATTTTACTGGTCCAGGAAAAGGATTAACCTGTGCAATTCAAGCTAGTACACACAGAACAAGGAGATTTCCATCTATGAAGCCATAACATTGTCTGCTATGTTTTGATTTTACATTTGTTCAAGACTGGGAATAGATTACAGTAGTTATGAGTTAGTTCTGTGATGTGGTAAATAATATACTAATATTACAGTAACTAGTTGCACTTACCCATAATTGAAATGTAATTTCCTGTTGTTACTACAACATTCTCCAGTACGTTTTATAACACAGACACCCCAAAATACCCCATGTTCTGACCTGTTTTGTCCTTTAAATGCTCAGGCACAGTGCTACATAGAGTCATTAATACAGAGTGAAATTACAGTGAAAGTACACAGTGTTAGAACTGTAAAATGCAAACATTTCATTCAGTCTTAAAATTCAATTTATTCTTAACATCATGGAACAGCATCAGTTCCTTTGACTAATGAGAGAATTGATGTACAACCTACACAGAAAACTAGTCTTTGTTTCAGTGCTCAAGTAAAGCACAGGGCTGGGTTTCCCAAAAGCATTTCAGAACAAAGAATATTCTTAAGTGGTAGAGAAAGCATCACACTGATCACTATCTCTCCTTGTTAAGAAGATATTAACACTAACATGTTTTTGGGGAACTGGGTTTAGATCAGGAAAACCAATGAATAGGGTTCAAATACTCTGCTCAGGTGAAGTACAGATTAGGGACTTGGAGGTTGTGGGTTCGAGTCCCGCTCCGGGTGACTGTCTGTGAGGAGTTTGGTGTGTTCTCCCTGTGTCCGTGTGGGTTTCCTCCTGGTCACTGTCTGTGAGGAGTGTTGTGTGTTCTCTCTGTGTCTGTGTGGGTTTCCTCCAGGTGACTGTCTGTGAGGAGTGTGGTGTGTTCTCCCTGTGTCTGCATGGGTTTTCTCCGAGTGACTGTCTGTGAGGAGTGTGGTGTGTTCTCCCTGTGTCTGTGTGGGTTTCCTCCAGGCGACTGTCTGTGAGGAGTGAGGTGTGTTCTCCCTGTGTCTGTGTGGGTTTCCTCCGGACGACTGTCTGTGAGGAGTGTGGTGTGTTCTCTCTGTGTCTGCGAAGGTTTCCTCCGGGTGCTCCGGTTTCCTCCCACGGTCAAAAAACACATGTCGGTTAGTGGATTGGCGACACAAAAGTTTCTCTAGGTGTGTGTGTAGCCCGGTGCTATGACAGCTTCTATATATTCTGTGAAATTAATAATGTTATTAACAGTTTTTGGAAGGTCCAGACAAATCCAGTTTCAAATAAAATACAAACAGATGCAAGTATTTTATAGAAAATTGATTTAATTTTCAAAACTGTTATTTCTTAATAGTCTTGCCATTGATACAGTAAAGTTGTGCTCCAATGCACAAAGTAAACAAAACACCTTTGACACCAAAATCTGAACCATTCACTTTTAACCAAGTTATAAAGAGGACAAGCTATGCATGCAACTCTGCTCTGCTCTATATATAATTAATTGGTGTAACCTTTCAGTCTGTTCTCACCCCAATTGTATCACCAATTACTAAAAGCCTGGACACACCACTGCATTACCACATCTTACCTTTTGTAAACTCAGATGATATGAAATTACTTCCCATCACAAGCACAAATAGCATTATTAGACTTGATTACACTGGTTTGCTGCACAGAATTACGTGTAACTGTAGTAGTGTACTGGTTGCTGTTATGTAACCTTTACTATTCTTCTAAGAACGAAACACACTGTGTACAGCTGACACCTCTAATGAACGATTTCTACTTCTTCAAGGAGCAACTGATAATACAATACAAAACCCAAATGTGAACTATCATTAGTCACCAATAACCTCTATAGGAAAAACGATATTGGAAAAGTTGTTTTTTTCAGAAACCAAGAAAGTTAGGAACAGTTGAGTGATAGCTTTTTTGGTTTCTTGTATCTGAGGTAGGTTGTGATGAGCATGTTATGTAGTGGAGTTTAAAAGCACACCGATGTAGTCCAATCATTGTCCATTTTATCAGCTCCACTGACTATATAGGTGCACTTAGTTTTTCTACAATTACAGACTGTGATGCATTTGTTACTCTCCATACTTTATTTGCAGACTTTCCCCCTGATCTTCAATACTCAACATCCCCACAGCGCAAGGTGTTGGTGTACCTTGTTGAGGAAATATCCAAGACAGGAGCTCACCTGTCTCTCAACCTCTGTTTCTAGTCTTGTCAATATTCCAAGTGATTTTGTTTCTCCTCTCCTGTCATGCCCCCATCATTTGCCTGTTTCTCTCCATGCCCTCTTATCTCTTTATGTAAACAGTTCTTCTTCTCCCTTGTATTTCCATGTAGGTTGGTTCATATCTTGGTGGTTCATAGTGTGTGATGAGGTCTTGCAAGTATTCAGGGGCAAGACTATGTAAGGATTTATACGTGAGTAAAAGAATTTTGTAATCAATACGGAATTTAACTGGAAGCCAGTGAAGGGCCGATAATACTGGGCTGATATGATCAGATTTTCTAGTTTTAGTGAGGACCCTGGCTGCAGCATTTTGAATTAACTGGAGTTTACTCAAGTTTCTGCTGGAGCATCCTGATAAAAGTGCATTGCAATAATTTAATCTTGATGTAATAAAAGCGTGAACTAATTTTTCCGCATCTGGGAGGGATAAGGAATTTCTTAACTTAGCGAGGTTCCGAAGATGTAGGAAAGCTGTTCTTGTAATGTTACCTATATGCTGATCAAATGATAGATCTGAATCAATTATAACACCCAGATTTTTAGCTGATGAGCTAGGGAGAACAGGGAAGTCAAAATTATGTATTAAGTCTAATACCTTATTTATAGCATGTTTTGGACCTAGAAGGAGAACCTCGGTTTTGTCGCTGTTTAGCAGAAAGAAATTGTATGACATCCAATGTTTCACTTCTTTAATACAGTCCTCCATTTTCTTTAGTGTAGGTTTGTCATCTGGTTTGGCTGATATGTATAACTGTGTGTCATCTGCGTAACTGTGGAAGGTAATGCCATGCCTGCTAATAACTCTGCCCAGTGGCAGCATGTATAATATGAATAGTAAAGGTCCTAAAATGGAGCCTTGGGGAACTCCAAATCTCATTTTTGTATGAGTAGAAGAAACATTATTTACGTTTACAAACTGATAGCTATCTGTGAGGTAAGACTTAAACCATTATAGGGCTGTTCCTGTTATTTCAACCATGTTTTTTAATCTTTCTAGCAGAATAGTATGATCAATTGTATCGAAAGCTGAGGTCTAGTAGAACTAGCATGAATACGCAGCCTCGATCAGAGGCAAGAAGAAGGTCGTTTGTTATCTTAACTAAAGCTGTTTCGGTGCTATGGTGTGGCCTAGAACCAGATTGAAATTTTTCATATATGTTATTCTTATGCAAGTATGACCTAAGTTGTTGGGCCACAACTTTTTCTAAGATGTTAGATAGGAAGGGAAGGTTAGAGATGGGTCTGTAATTGGATAGTACACTAGGATCAAAATTCGGTTTCTTGATCAGGGGTTTAATAACTGCTAGTTTAAATGCTTTGGGTATGTGACCTAGTCTAAGGGACGAATTTATGATTGTTAAAATGGGATTGATTATGACTGGTAATACTTCTTTAAATAGTTTTGTTGGTATTGCATCAAGTGTGCAGGTCGTACAATTTGACGAGTAGATAATTTTCTCCAGTTCTAGCTGTGGTAGTGGGTCCTCTAGTCTTTCTTCTATGTTTTGTTCTATATCATCCACACCAGATGACAGACAGGCTGGCTTTAGTAATATGGTATTTATTGTTTGTCTAATATTTTCAATCTTATTGTTAAAAGTCCATAAAAGCATTGCTGGTGTGAATGGCTGGGATCTGTGGATCAGTAGCTGCCCGATTGTTTGTATGTTTAGAGATTACATTAAAGAGTGCTCTAGGATTGTGTTTATTATTTTCAATCAGTGAGGACAGATGTGTTGAACTTGCATTGACGAGTGCCCTTCTATATTGGATAAGGCTGTTTTTCCAGGCACAGTGAAATACTTCCAGTTTAGTCGACCGCCATTTCCGCTCTAATTTCCTTACGGTTTGTTTTAGGGTGAGTGTTTCTTCATTATACCAGGGAGGGGTTTTTTTCTGTTGTAGCTTTTTACGCTTAAGCGGTGCTACACTATCTAAAGTTGATCGAAGTGTGTTATCTAAGTAGCCCGTTAGTCTGTCCAGCTCCAGTGGGTCCGCTGAACTACTAACTGAGGTCAATAAATCAGTGATGTTTTCAGTAAATTTAGGGGCTTTAGATGGGGTTAGTGAGTGCTTTAGATAATAATGAATCTAGACAGAAACATAGTAAAATAAACAATACGTACCAAATACGACAAATGAGACTAGGAATGAAACTTAATAGAACATACTAAAAGAAACAAAATACAAAACAATGGGACAGTGACCAAGACAACGAGCAACAAGAGCTAAACTAAACAAGCAAATACAGGAGAAGCACTAGGAAAATAAAGAGAGAGACAGAGTAAGAAACAGAGCAAACAAAAACAAAAGCCTACACCATGGAAAAATAAGAGAAACACAGAAGAAACAGGAATAGAGTCAGAAAAACTAAAACAGCAGACCACAAACAAGAAAATTACCATAAACGACTACAACGTGACTGGGCTTATAAAGACTGACTAATAAGACACACCTGAGACTGTCACAACAGAGAAGGCGCAACCACTGAGGGAGAAGTAAAGCATATGAAAATCTTAAACAGACAGAGCACAAAAAAGGCATAATCAACAAGAGAAAAAAGAATGAATCAAAACCAGGAAGGAAATACAAGACCAAGACAGCGAGGGATAGTAACTAAACCTGACACACTGACAATGATGATGTATGTTGTGGTTTGTAGTCCGGGCAAATAGCCTCGATTTAAGGCATGCAGATTCTGGGCTGGATGTTTGGCAAAACCCAATGCACTGTAATCTGTGTATGTAAGAAATGTAATCTCTTCATGACTGACAATTACTACAGTAATTACTACAGTAAACAAAAATATATGTGTATGTTGTAAGACATTCTGAGGAACTAATTTTTCTGGCACATCAAACATTACAATACAGAGTAGTTATGTCCAAATGTTTCATTCGACTATCAATAAGTGAATTCATCCATGGATGCACCCACTGTGAACACAGGCTTTCAACTGTGTGCATTGCTCTGTATCTCCATACAAAAGGCATGGAACACTGTAGAACAGCTCCATCTGATTCTAAGGTCACCATGACCATGTCAAGCATTGTCTAGACAGGTATAAAGTCAACAAGAACTGAGCACGGAGCTGTTACACGGAGCCTTAGGAATGATGTAGCTCCATCCAAATACATTTGGGATGAACTGGACAGCGGTTTGTGACCCAGAACTAATTATCCAACATCAGTACCTGACATCACTTAAATCCTTGTGGCCTAATGCCATCAAATCCTCACAGAGAAGTTCCGAAATCCTGGTTAAAACTTTCCCAGGATTGCTGCAAGCAAAGGGGAGAAGCATATTAACACACATTAATGTATTATACACAAACACTATTGTGGATGATCTCGGGTATCTTGAACTAAAGTTTACAGACACATTAAGAATAATCTCAGTCACAGACACACTGTCTATGAGTAGCTGGAGATTCTGATATCTTTAGTGCAGCCAGTAAGCCACAGATAATGAATGAATGAAGAAAAAAATTCAGGTTGACAAGTGTGACATCAGTACCCGTCAAGCTGAAGGAACACAGTCATTCATTCATTCATTCATTCATTATCTGTAACCCTTTTCCAGTTCAGGGTCGCGGTGGGTCCAGAGCCTACCTGGAATCATTGGGCGCAAGGCAGGAATACACCCTGGAGGGGGCGCCAGTCCTTCACAGGGTAACACACACTCACACATTCACTCACACCCTCACACCTACGGACACTTTTGAGTCCCCAATCCACCTACCAACGTGTGTTTTTGGACTGTGGGAGGAAACCGGAGCACCCGGAGGAAACCCACACAGACACAAGGAGAACATACCACACGCTTCACAGACAGTCACCCAGAGGAAACCCACGCAGACTCAGGGAGAACACACCACACTCCTCACAGACAGTCACCCAGAGGAAACCCACGCGGACACAAGGAGAACACACCACACTCCTCACAGACAGTCACCCGGAGGAAACCCACGCAGACTCAGGGAGAACACACCACACTCCTCACAGACAGTCACCCGGAGGAAACCCACGCGGACACAAGGAGAACACACCACACTCCTCACAGACAGTCAACCGGAGGAAACCCACGCAGACACAGGGAGAACAGACCACACTCCTCACAGACAGTCACCCGGAGGAAACCCACACGGACACAGGGAGAACACACCACACTGCTCACAGACATAACCCGGAGGAAACCCACGCAGACACAGGGAGAACACACCACACTCCTCACAGACAGTCACGTGGAGGAAACCAACACAGACACAGGGAGAACACACCACACTCCTCACAGACAGTCACCTGGAGGAAACCCACACAGACACAGGGAGAACACACCACACTCCTCACAGACAGTCATCCGGAGCGGGGAATCGAACCCACAACCTCTAGGTTCATGGAGCTGTGTGACTGTGACACTACCTGCTGCGCCATCGTGCCAACCTTGAATACTATTAAACATCTCAAAATTTTTATTGCACTTATACTTACAAGCCATACCTACAATTTACCTATTTACACTTAAATGATGAATTGATTTAGAGCTTTAAGGATATATCAAAGGAGCTATTGGTATCAAGTAAGCATCAAATACTATGCTGTGCTCACCAGCAATGTTCTTTCCGCAGCTTAATAGCACATTCAAGAGGAACCAGTTTCTTCTGCCTCAGGAAAGAAATATTTAACAAAACTGTCTAAAAAGTCCAGTACGTCTAATAGACATGAACATACAAGTAGCTCCACATTTGGTCAAACCTGAGAAGCTCTGATGTACTGAGGTTAGCGTGCCAAAAGAAAGCCCAGTGGAATTCAACTAAAAGCATTAATTACCTTCAAGGGTGACCAGTCCTGACCACATATTTACACTTCTCTGTAACCAAAGAGACATCATGTTCACTCAGGTCCAGTTTGCTCAACAGGACACAAGGACCTCTTCTTTTGGATGGGGCTACGTTTCCATTTTAAAAGCGTTCCACATGGCTCAGACATCTGTTATTGCAAAGTGTTGCCAACTCCACGAAGACTAATCCGTCAACAACTGAAAATTAACTTTCAAACAGATCGCTCGTCTGATGTTTCATACCCTATTCCCTCAGTAGCTGAAACAGCCACATAAAAAGCCAGGCTGTGCCCATATATTCTGACCGAGAGAACTGCTATGCACTTTCATGGGTAGACTCACCATTGCAACTAATGACACACATGAAATGCATGATTCATATTACAGGAGGGCAACTGGGGGATCTGACCCTAATTAAGATTTGACTCTACTGTATAAGTTAATGTAAGTAGCTAATACACTTTATGGTCTTCTGAGATTGTGAATTTGATTGTGTTAACATGTAGTTTCTAACTTTTGCCAGAAGTTATGTTAACTGACTTTAGCTGATAGTATGCTCTTTCATTTCCAGTGTAGGTCTGGCAATTTATTAGCAATATAAATGTCATTTTATTTATTTATGTAATATTGTTTAATTTTAGCTAACACCGGGGCTTAGTCAAGAGCAGTGAGAAAATGTAGGATTTGTGGAGATACATTTTGACATCAATATATGGTTTATTATTTAATGTTAAAGAAATGAAGTCTAACTGTATTAGTTCAAATGTGTGACTACTTTCTTGAACTCAGATTAGATTTTATTCACAGAGTCAGTATGGACTGTAAAGCACATGCCAGCACTGTACTTGCCTCCTATTTTTTCCTGGAGAAAATGTTTGCTATATTACAATGCTAATGTGTCCATTGCCACATGGTATTTGTGTTAAAACCTCTCAGATCACAGAATAGTTTCAGAACAATGGGTTCAATACAGTGGTTCATACAAAAAGCCAGACCAAACTAAATCATTTAGATTGCTTTGTAGAAATTATTAGTTAACAGAATGGAGAAATGCAGCCTATTATTTCACCAGAAAATGAGGGGTTAGAAATAGCTGTAATTGCTAAGTACAGAGAAATCGAGACGTTATTCTACAGCAAAAGCTTCAGGAAAATAACAGCCCTGAACTCCATGTCTCAGGGGTCAATGAGAACTACTTTTCATTTATATACACTACTGCAACTTATACTGATCAGCCACAAGATTAAAACCCCTGATCATTGCAGGGAATACCACTGACTATTTCATTATAGTGACACCTGAGTGGCTTTGAAAAAGCCAATTTGTGATGAACTCTTTTGATCAGAGCTTCTCCAAAATGACAGGTCTTTTGGAGTGTTCCCAGTACACTTCAGTTAGTAATACCAAAACCGGTACAAGTAATTACAACTGGGGAACCTCAACAGGATCATGGGTGCCCAAGTCTCATTGGTGCATGTGGGGTGTAGCCCGTTTGGTTCAGTCCCACAGAACTGTAGTAAAAAAGGATTTGACTGAAAGGTGTAGAAACACATTGTATTGCAGCTTGCTGTGGGGCTGTGTTTGTGTAACCACTTTCCATATACTTCTTGGACATGAATAAGCCTTGGCTGCCTCTTGGGCAAGACTCCTAAAATTGGGCCTCATTCGTGAAATGCGAGCAGAATGAATTTGCATGTTTATAAGTTGTTGTTTTTTTCTTCTTTTTGTTTGTTTTTTTGTTTTGTAAATGTCCAAATTCATTAAAATGTTCATAGTCTCAAAATGTTTGTAGGTATGAACAAATTGTACACCTGCTGATGGAATTGTGTAAAGTGTGTTTAATGTTTAGTTTTTTATTCATTCATTCATTGCCTGTAACCCTTATTCAGTTTCAGGGTTGTGGTGTGTCCAGAGCCTATCCGGAATCACTGAGCACAAGGCGGGAAAACACACTGCAGGGGGCGCCAGTCCTTCGCAGGGTGACACACACATTCACTCACTCAGTGTGTGTTTTTTGGACCATGGGAGGAAACTGGAACACTCAGAGGAACCCCAATCGGACAAGGGGAGGGCACACTCCTCACAGACAGTCACCCGGAGTGGGGCTCAAACCCACAAACCCAGGCCCCACAGTGTAATTAAAAGTATTTCACTCAGCTACCAAAAAGTTGTCTTCCTAATACAGCTTGTTACGCAGTCTGTAACCAGTAGTTATAGGGCAATTGTTTGCTAAAATACTTTTACTCGTGATCAGGTGCTTAAAGGAACAGTAGGTAAGGATGGCCTTTTTGCTTCCTGGATTCCCTTTACCTCTTTGCAATACTTTTGTTAAATCATCACACACAACACACACACACACACACACACATACAGTAACCTAATGAAATGAATGAAAATAACATAATGATAAGGTTTTACATCTGTTGCAACACCCACAACTCTGTATTGTAGCAGGCCAAGCTTACAAAAGAAAATATGCATATAAACACATGAAAATAAAAGGTGCAGATTTGAATTCACTTCAATAAAATGTAGATTGCAGCTCAGAACATTTGTTTTCTGTTGATTTTCTGTTGAGATTTTGAAGGCTTTTTTGCTGTGATTCCTCAGTCTAAGAGCTTCCTTATATTGTGGTCATTTGAAGTTCATGGGCATGGATATATCATTATAATGGTATTAGTGTTCATTAACATACAATATTCTACTAATTAATCCAGGGTTTTATGCAGCGTTCATGAATCTGGCAGATTTTTTTTTGTCCATTAATGTCCATTGTACTTGTAACTTAATCACCGTTTGCTTGTGTTTTTATGAGGGTTTCAGGAATGAGGCTTACAGTTTGAACATGAATCACCCAGCTTTGCACATTGTGTCTTATCTTCAGTCAAAACAGCAAAATAAAGATCTGTTTTTAGCCCGCACAGTAGCAGGTGGCTCTTCATGAAGCATGTAAATAAAAAAAAAAACAGCATTTTTGCTCTACTCAGGTCTCTGTCCATAAATCCACATGCCCTGCCGTGCTTAGCCACAAGGAAAGAACACACACGCAAAAACACAAACCTCAAATAAATAAAATGCCGGATATTGATCAAACAGTTCAGAGATGCCACAGAGGTGACAGCAGCATTTGATGGTGACTGAGTGGACACGGTCGATAACCTCACAGGTGAACAATAACTGTAAAACTGTCCGGTAATGGACTTGTGTGACACACTTAGGGACCATTTCAGAATGCTGCTTTCATCCTTTACACCATTACAGTCTGAAGGTGCAGAAGGTGATAGTGCTCTTGTTTGAAAGAACTGTTCTTACTCCTAGTGCACCAGAAAAGACAGTGTGTCTTCTGAGAGGAAAAACTAGTCTAAATGTTGTTTGCGAGGTCACAAGTTCAAACCCTGGTGATCTGGGTTAGTAGTATGGTTTGTTTATGTGAGAGCACAAAGACGAGGTTAAACAGGGCAAAATAAATACAGTGAGTTTAAGGCTGAACTGCAAGCAGCTCATTAAACTTTAAATGAACAGGGCTGTTTAGACAGGAGGAGAGCACTGCTGTGGCGCTTGTGATATTTTGACAATAGCAGGTCAGAGACATTTCTTTAAGACCCCAGAACTGCATACTCTTGTAGAAAAAGGGTATATGTCCCATTTAACACTGTTTTACTAGTAAATCTAAAACACCTGTCTAACACACTGAATTTCTGTCCTTTTTGTTACATCACATGTAGATGGTGCTACTGTAGCGAAGACTCTGCTAAACTACAATGTACAAACAAACAGTCACTATACTGGAAAAATATTAAATCAATGCACTTAATTTTTAAACAGTGAAAGCAGAATGTTTTCCGCAGAGTTCTGAGACCTCCACTTAAAAACAAAAGAATGCAGATTTTATGTCAAAACTGAATCCATTCAGGGGCGGCACGGTGGTGAAGCGGGTAGGTGTCGCAGTCACGCAGCTCCAGGAACCTAGAGGTTGTGGGTTCGATTCCCCGCTCCGGGTGACTGTCTGTGAGGAGTGTGGTGTGATCTCCGTGTGTCTGTGTGGGTTTCCTCCAGGTGACTGTCTGTGAGGAGTGTTGTGTGTTCTCCCCGTGTCTGCGTGGGTTTCCTCCGGGTGACTGTCTGTGAGGAGTGTGGTGTGTTCTCCCTGTGTCTGCATGGGTTTCCTCCGGGTGCTCCAGTTTCCTCCGACAGTCCAAAAACACACGTTGGTAGGTGGATTGGCGACTCAAAAAGTGTCCGTAATTGTGAGTGTGTGAGTGAATGTGTGAGTGTGTGTGTTACCCTGTGAAGAACTGGGACCCAATGATTCCAGGTAGGCTCTGGACCCACCGCAACCCTAGCGGTAACAAATAATGAATGAATGAATGAATCCATTGATACTTGGCCATACTCCTTACTTCAAATACTGTAGAAATTGCAGGACCGTGGGGTAAATAAAATGCAGTGCACACATCAGACTGAAATTCAACAGCATGAGGAATGATTTGTGTATACCCGTTCACCCAATATAACCTCTGAAATGAATGCCATTTGATTGGAGTTTGTTCCTCTTTGCAATTCAACCAAACGCTTACCATCACACATACGAATATTTCTGTGAGAATTTCATTGCGTTCAGCCATGAGAACATGCGAGAATAGCAAGGTCAGGTGCTAGATGACAAAAAGCAGTAAAGTAGCCAACACTTTGCACTGGGCACAGTGAGGTTCGGATCATGTGCGACTTCTTCAGAGCGCATCATTCTGTTGATCAGTGTTTTTGTGCAGTGGGTACACACTGACTACACATAACAGGTAGCTGTGTGCTGATTACTTTTCAAGGTGGACTGTTTCAGTTCAGGTTTGTTTACCAGAGAAGAAGTTGAGTGATGTGAGAAAAGTTCTGCTTTTCATTTCAGTGCATGTTGTGCATATCACTATGGAAATGCAGTGAATTTCTCTGCTGTTTCTTCTCCAATCCCCTCCATGAACTGCAGAAACAGTGGGGAGGCTGTTACTGTGTGTCTGAACTATGGAACATGACTTCATTGAAGAAGTGTGGATTATCCATTCAATATTCATTGCTAAACACTTGTTCCGTTTCAATCAATACAAGGTTGTTATGGCTGAAGATACGATGCATATAGACAGGTGCATTTTGTGCTGAGGCCTCTATTCAGGCTTCTATTACAGCCTGCAGTGCTCAACCAAAAGGAAAGAAACCGGAGGAAGCAATCTCACAATCCCTGTAATCAAGTCTGTATTTTGTAACATGGAAATTAACTTTTGTCCTCAACTTTGTAGACACCCTTATAATAAATGTACTCAGCTACTTTATTGTGTACCAGTTTTCGACACAGAAATTCAGTCATGCATGCACAGCTCATATAGTCTATATAGAAAAATATAAGCCAAAATTGGATATTCTGGAAAAGCTCAACACCGTGCTCAATGCCAAATGTCAGCTAGAGTGGTATAAACCTGAAAGTTTAAAAAAGGGCCAGGAATACAAATTTTACCAGGTTTTTAAAAAAAATGCTCCACTCAAAACAGTTTATTGGATACTTGAGGAGAAAAAAATATGAAAAGAAAGAAAAATAAAATAACAGAAATATTTCCAACATTCCTTTCCTCCAGGGTGTATTCCCGCCTTGCGCACCAATGATTCCAGGTAGGCTCTGGACCCACCGCGACCCTGAACTGGATAAGCGGTTACAGATAATGAATGAATGAATTAATCAATGAAAAATAGCACAGTAAAATTGATCCAAAATAAATTACTTTGCATCTTACTCTGAAAGTCCTCCTGTGGAGGTGGGGTTAGTTTGTTTGAGATATGAGCTGTGAATGAGCTATCAATGAAATGAAATATAATCAGTTTCACACTGCGGCCATGTTCTAAGAGCAATGAAATATATTAGATGTTTATTAAACCAATATTAGAAATGTAACCTGTAATCATCTCTTCCCAAAAACTGTTATGAAACCAGCACCACTACTCTCCCACACCCAGAGATAAGAACCTGTTGGTACTGACCTTCTCTGAGGCAATCAACCAGACAAAAAATTAACACATCACCTCTGAAATACATGTCCTAGATTAGGACTCCTCATAATTCAGCTTAGCCTGCACATATTGCAAACACAGATCACACTTGTGAAATATACAATATACGTATATGAAATGAAATTTGATACTGAGGAGCAGTGGTATATGAGCTTAACATCAACATACTCCATAGTGCCATGTGAGGGATTAGAGGGATATAAATCCTGAGCTTTGGAGCGGTGGAACTGCATGATGCACATAGAGTTTGGCCATATATCGTACACCAACATTCTGTTTTGACATCTCTCCAGCTCAAAATAAACCACTCCATGTGTTTCTCTGAGAGATGGTCAATTCCATGAATAAAAGGTAAGCAAAGATCAATGAATGTTTATTCGGTTTATTCCATGAATGAAAGAATGTGAGCTCCGTAATTCCTCATCTCATTTCCCTTTTCCCTTTTCATATCAAAGCCTGGGTGGCCCATTTGCAGGTGCATTTGAGAGCCTTCTCTTCCACTTTGAAGCCTATTTGATGTAGCAATGTGGGCCAAACACGTCTCTGTGATCAGACATACATTTGTGGAAATGTAACATATTTCCCTTTGCAAACAGATGGAGGGACACATCAACGAGCTCCATTCTTGTTTTGAATATTTCTGCCTCTGCTGGAACATATTACATCCCATTCACAAGGTGTATTACTACCAACAACGTACCACCAAAGCATACTCCTTCTGAGGAAATATGTTATATCTTAATCTGGTAAATTTTGACCTAGAAATCTGCAGAACATGGCTTTGATGTGCACAGGACAGAGAGGGCAGTGCATTACATTCAAAACAGAGAGGGCAAAGCATGCAGAAGTTACTGATGGGGGGGCGGTAGTTGCAAATGATCTCCCATTATGCCCTGCGTCCTCAGTAAAACAAGCCCTTTCTATTTGTTGCTATTGTTGTTGTTTCATATCGTGCATTGTTTTAGTGTGGTTTTGTTGTGGTGTTTAGTGCTCACTGTTTTTGCCTCCTGCCCCCTGCATACTGTGAGTTTAGACTTGCGCTTGGGCTTTAATAAGTCTTTCTAATGACAGTTCTGAAATGCCTCTTCTCACAAAGAGCTTTTTATAAAAACAACAGAGAGTAATGGACTCTTCCTCAAATTCTGTGTGGTTCTGAAACGTAACATAATTAAATTGTTTATAATATATTGGAATTTTTCTTACCTTCTCTCTGTATCTGTCTCTGACCACTGCCATTTACACTGTGTCACAATCTATGATGAATGGAACAATGGAAATGATCCAAAATAACTAGTAACTAACACTGAATATTAATACAATTATATACTTTCAGTAACAACACAGGAACACAACAATGCACACTCTCTCTCTCTCTCACACACACACACACACACACACACACCTATCTCAATGACCTGAGGAAAGGATCGATCCCAAGATACCTACAGTCCAAGCACAACTGGCCTTGCTCTCTCTGGGTGGGTAGAATTGCTTTCCCTCCCTTGCCCATTATTACATGCCCAGTGCATGCTAACAATGATGTCTGTGAGATGTCATACAAATGTAGACAGCATTCTCCAAGAGAGCTGAGCTGTCCAAAGCTGCTGTGATTGCAGCAGTTTGAAAAAAGCTGTTAGGTGGCTTCATTTTATCAGAGAAAACATGTGCTCCCCTACTAACATCTCTACATCAGTGTACAGCTCCTTTATGATTTTAAAGCTTAGAGACTTAAATGAAGTGGCGGTATATTTGTTGCCATTCTGAAAGGATCTTGCTGATTTTTGCATGAAGCTCATTCAAAGAACAGGAGTCAAATCAAGCAACACAAAGCAGCACTTTATTAATGCTTACATACAAAGCCGACAAAGCAAAAATATACAAATAATGAGTATAGAAAACAAGACAATTATCACTGCACAGGTTTGCTATTCAGCTCAAATGAATGGGTTTCACATCCATATATTGTACATTAATGATCTTCTATAAATGAACATTCAGGTCAGATCACATTAAAGGACTTCTATAATTGGACATTCACATCATTTACATTAATGACCTTTCTACTGGAATCAAGTCTGATAGTGAATGTGTTTTTAGTGTATACACTAATGTTATAATATTTGTGTAGTGAATAGTTGAAAGCAGTCAAACACTGTGAGGGCCTGTTAAACACTAAAATAATTAACACTGTGAATGTGGTGACATAAGGCAAATAATACATTACATCTACATTCATTTTTTACATTAAAATGGCCACTGTATGTAAATATTTAAATAATTATATTTATTCATTCATTGTCTGTAAGCACTTATCCAGTTCGCAGTGGGTCCGGATCCTACCTGGAATGACTGGGCGCAAGGCAGGAACACACCCTGGAGCTGGTCCATCATAGGGTGACACACACTCACACGTTCACTCACACTCACACCTCTGGACACTTTTGAGACACCAAATCACCTACCAATGTGTGTTTTTGGACCGTGGGAGGAAACCGGCACAGACACAGGGAGAACACGCCACACTCCTCAAAGACAGTCACCCGGAGGAAACCCACGCGGACACAGGGAGAACACACCACACTCCTCACAGACAGTCACCCGGAGGAAACCCACGCAGACACAGGGAGATCACACCACACTCCTCACAGACAGTCACCCGGAGGAAACCCACCAAACACAGGGAGATCACACAACACTCCTCACAGACAGTCACCCGGAGGAAACCCACGCAGACACAGGGAGATCACACCACACTCCTCACAGACAGTCACCCGGAGGAAACCCACGCAGACACAGGGAGATCACACCACACTCCTCACAGACAGTCACCCAGAGGAAACCCACGCAGACACAGGGAGATCACACCACACTCCTCACAGACAGTCACCTGGAGCGGGACTTGAACCCGCAACCTCCAGGTCCCTGGAGCTGTGTGTCTGCGCCACCTTGCCGCCCTAAATAACTATATACAGACATAAAACACAATTTAATTCCAAATCACATATCTTACTGCCTAAAGGTAACAGTGTGTTCCCTCTGATTAAAGTACACATAAGTCATAGAAATAAGTCTCCAGCAAATTTCTCTAATGATTCTCTTACTTATCAGGATAGGATCATTATACTGGCACCTAGTGACTTGGCTGTGTCTAAGATTTCTCTCCTAAACGTTTTTTTAAATCTGTCAGTTATTTCTAACTTCTTCATTCGGGGTTTTTTTCATCTTGAGCACTGCACTTGCACAAATGAAAATGTAATATTTATTATAATAATGACATTATTTTTTATAATACTGATATAATAAATTACAATTTACATAAATATTATTTGCTATCTTACTTTTAGGAATTAAAAATAGCACATATAATAATGTGTTTTCTCAGTTTAAACTACTGTCACTTCCATTTATTCATTCACTCCATTCCATTTCACATTAGTCTGGGACCACTCAGATAAACACAGAGAGTTTATTAAATCCTACGCATTGTGTATCAAACTGAGGGACGCTTTAAATATGTTTCAATTTTTTTTTCTAGCATGGCACCTTAGGCCCTCTGTATTACAGTAGTGCACACTAGTCACAGTTACATCTGTTAAACCTGTAGCACTGAAATGTACTGATAGAAACAGTTTGCTCAGATTAACATCTGACACATCAGACAACAATGTAATCCAATACATCATCATTAAATATTGGTCAGAATGAGACCCAAATCAATGTAATGGCTGTTTATAACATGCATCATCATCATCAACTCCTTTGACTGAAGGGTCCAGGGTTTGTGTGCTTTTTTTGTTGTTGCTTGTTTGTTTTTTTACCTGCAGTCAGAGAGACTTTTAAAGCTCAGATAAACCGAACTGAGTATAGTAGCCTCCTCAGGCACAGAGTACTTCCTCTGCTTTTGTGAGAAACAGTGACAGAGTTTGGGCACCTCTCCGCTGAAGAGCAGGTAAATGCAGGGGTTTGCACAGCTGTTCAGACTTGCCAGCAACATCAGGATAGTGAACGTAGCAGCTGCAGTTCAATACGGAACAACATTAGTGAATATTTCATGCCAAATTCATGACAAATTATTTCTTATTTAATAAATAAATAAATACATTTAAAAATGGTTAAATTTATATAGTGAGTTTCTCATACCCAAGGTAGAAAACAACGTGCTAATATTGACTAAAATAGAAAAAATAATTAAATAGAATAATTTTTATTTTATAAATGGACATAATGGACTTCTATAAATTGTAGAAGGTTTACATTAACTATACTATCTATATCTCCAAAGACTGAGAGTTTTCCATTCACTTACAATCAGTGGGTGCTTGGCTGTCCCACACTGACCACAGCTGGACCGTGAAGAATGGCGACCAGCAGAAGATGTATGCAAGTACGATCACCACACTCATCCTAACAGTTTTGGCACGAGCTTTAGAGACACCAGAGGCTCGTGTCTGGCTGTGTGCCTCGCCACTGGCTCTGACCGCACGGCAGATCTGGACCTGGCACACCAGCACCGCACCAACGGGCACCACAAACACAGCCAGAGCCGTCCACGTTACGTATGCCTGCAGACCCCATGGCTCTGTAAACTCCGCCCAGCAGTCGAAAACCCCCGGAGCCACCTGCAGACAAATAGACAACATGTCCAGACAAAACGTCTACGTACATAAATAAGGAGTCAAAGCATGTCACTGCGGTGTTAAAATACATTTAGACATGGGCGATGATGATATTTACATGTGGAACTGACACCACTTCTTTTCAAACTGCTACTAACATCACAGCTTTTGAGCTTTACATGCTTGGAGGAGAATATTAAATGTCTTGTTTGCTGTGTCAACTAACAGACCCAGACTTTGCCATATTAGCTAGCACAGTGTTGAGTGATGGGTGGCCATCTTACCCACCCAAATTATAAACTCTTTACCCGAGTTAGCAGCAGAGGGTTATACAACAAATCAGGATTTCAGAATTAGCCCAATCACTTAAGCCTAAATTAAAATGCACCCAATAGGAAAAAAGCAGAGGGACATTCATAGTGAACAGTCCTTAAATCTGGACTTAAGTCATCTAGCTAACTCATAAATCCTGCCTTGTACGACAACCTACAGGGATCAAACTTCATTAATTCATTCATTCATTGTCTGTAAGTGCTTATCCAGTTCAGGGTCGCGGTGGGTCCAGAGCCGACCTGGAATCACTGGGCGCAAGGTAGGAATACACCCTGGAGGGGGCGCCAGTTCTCCACAGGGCAACACACACTCACACATTCACTCACACTTACACCTAGGGACACTTTTGAGTCGCCAATCCACCTAACCAACATGTGTTTTTAAAGCATGGGAGGAAACCGGAGCACCCGGAAGAAACCCACGCAGACACAGAGAGAACACACCACATTCCTCACAGACAGTCACCCCGAGGAAACCCACGCAGACACAGGGAGAACACACCACACTCCTCACAGACAGTCACCCGGAGGAAACCCACGCAGACACAAAGAGAACACACCACATTCCTCACAGACAGTCACCCCGAGGAAACCCACGCAGACACAGGGAGAACACACCACATTCCTCACAGACAGTCACCCAGAGGAAACCCACGCAGACACAGGGAGAACACACCACACTCCTCACAGACCGTCACCCGGAGGAAACCCACGCAGACACAGGGAGAACACACCACACTCCTCACAGACAGTCACCTGGAGGAAACCCACGCAGACACAGGGAGAACACACCACACTCCTCACAGTCACCCAGAGTAGGACTTGAATTCACAACCCCAGGACCCTGAAGCTGTGTTACTGCGACACTACCTGCAGGTGCCCTGAATTAAATCTTCAAATGGTAATACCAATGCTTTGACAGTTGCACCATTCCAGATGCTAATAAAAAGATCTTAACCAACCAATGTATAGGTGTGGCAGTAGTTGAGAGCAGTAAAACTAATTAAACTTGCTATATTTAAAATGTGGATAGTAGATAAATGCAAATGCATTAGGTGAGGAGTGAGCTATGTTCTTATGAGTGTAAGTCAACATAACATAGGGGCAATTGAACCCTGCTTTCCATACACACACCTGCACACGTGAGAAGATGAACACCTGAGGCAGACCCCCGGCCAGAGCCACACCCCATGCTGCACACACTGGAGCCGTGCAGCTCGCTCGACCACCTCGCCGCAGTCTCGCCATCGGGTCACACACGGCGCCGTAGCGGTCCACTGTCATCGCCACAATCATGTAGGCAGACGCAAACATGCCCACCACCTGCAGTCACGGTAAAAAGAAATGTTCTCACCTCACTTCACTCTCATTTTTCCCTTGGAGAAATCCAGCTTAGACTTAGATTTCCCAAATATGGGCAAGAAGCCTGGTGATAAAATGACAGCATGGCTACAGTGGTCTATTGGCCCCATTCATGGAGAACAATTCATGTTAAATTGAAATGCAATGCAATGAATGCAAGGCATAATTTCAATTTCACTGATTCACATCATTTGGCCTCTTTAGTGAAAAAATGTGTGCAGATTAGCATTTAAAAACATAAGGAAGAAGTTGTTTTGCCTTCAGCTTTGTGGTACTTGTAACGTGCGTGACTCATTGTGTTCCAGTGAATGCAAGTTATATTAAAGATTTGACAATCAAAAGGCACTTGTCTTGAAGTACATTCATCCTGCTGAGGGAAAAAAATACCTTGCTGATCTAAACGGCTCTTAGCTGGTTTATTCTGGTCTGGTTTTATTCTAGAGTCACACACAAAATATTGTTGTGTGTGTGTGTGTTTTTGTGGTGGTGTATCTGAAGCGGACATGAATGTGAAAAAAGTGAAATGCAATGTGTGATTATGATTGCTTTTAAACAGTGATGAAACCAGAATGAAAATTAGCTTCCAATTACACTGATTTAACAAGGTTTGTAATTCTGCATGATATAAGCTGTGCACTGACAACATGTCAATGTGTATTTCATTTATTTCTGACATGAATCAACTCTTTTACATATTTTTAATGAATATCCTAAAGTATACTTCAGTAAAGAGGCATGAAAACCATGTAACAGAGGCTTAGCTTTTCATTTTGGAGCCTGTTCTACACATTACCATGGGAAAGTGTCCATTGCATTTCACCAAAACTCTTCTTCAAATGTATTTCCAAGTGTGTTTCATAGGTGTCAGAAACCCTATATATTCACTCATTCTAAAAGGAGGAATATTTTGTCCACAACCAGAAATTTAAATTTATAAAGATTTAATCAAAAAGGTCTGTTTTATCTCAGCTGTGTTTTAATACTTTATTTTGGTGAGTGAAGCTCTGATATTTTGACTCCTTTCTCATGTGGAGTGATATCTATTAGTTTTTTCTGTGTACAGCATGAGACATAACATACACATGTATCAGTTTACCATCTCTCAGTCTGAGCATGTGTTTTTGAATGCGATATGAAAGAACAAGAGAGAAATCTGAGGGTGGTTATTATACTGATAAATGTTTTAGAATTCCCATCTCAGAAAAACAGTACATGCTAACAGCTGGACACATGCAAAACCTCCTTTATTATTTTAGGACACAGAACATCACCCTTCTCTATGCAACGCAGCATAGCAAGATAACACATCTATACACAGTGTACCATATATATTGTATATACACAGTATATATAATATATAACTACAATATAACTATATACACTATAACATACTGTGTATATACAGATGTGTACCACCTTCCACTGCAAGTATATATTTTAACATTGATTGCACACAGAAATATTTTGTGAAAACATGCTATAAAAATTTGAAAATACAAACACACTATATGTCCAACAGTATCCAGACACCTCTTCTAATCCGTGAACTCAATTTCCTTTTGCTGCAGGGATTCAGTTGTTTCACACCACTTCTACAATCTCTAGAATTATGCATCAGTCGCTAAAGTTAACCATGGCTCAGTGAAACTAAACCCTCACATCATTGTTCCTATGTTGAGTGCAAAGCATTTCCAGAAGAGAAGAAGCTGCCACTGAATCCACTGCCAAACAGTTAACAACCATCAATCCATAAGAAATGCTGCTAAGCAGATGTCCACAAAATGTCTGAAACAAAATGTATTCACATTTCCTTGGGGAAAAGTGAAGGAACTCTAAACCAGCGTGAAAACTCTTTGGATCTTTAAGACCACTGGGTGGCAGAGGTTTGTAGTCACATGCTCGTCCAGGGAGGTATTCCAAAAAAGCAGAATTCCTCAATTAGCCAAAGTCAAGCCTCTCCAATAGGAGCTGAGTTGAAGGACATCCCTATTGGACTGTCATCAACTTTGGGCTTAAGTTAGCTGGCTAACAGAGAAATTCTGCTTTGTGGAAAACCCTCAAGATGTTCACTCTGAGATTAAGTGTACTCATAAACAGTTCACCTCTCTTTGCAGCAGTAAGAGCTTCTGCTCTTCTGGGAAGCATTTACACTAGATGCTGGAACATTGCTGTGAGGATTTGACTGCACTCAAACGCAAGTGTATTAGAAAAGAATGTGTTTCGCATGTTACAAGACCCAATGCTGTTATACCCCCAGTGTTATACCCCTCTAGGCAGCACTTGGCATTGGGCATGGACGACACTGACATGGCAAGATCTTAGGCTCATGTGCAGCTGCTTCAATTTATCCCATGTCGTTTCAAAAAGAGGTTTCCAAACACTTGTGGACATGTAGTGCACGTTTACACAGTAGATACCTGAAGATACTTGACCGCGCGGCACACGGGGTCCGGCCCCACGAAGCGGTCCGTGATTTCCCACACGAGCTGCGGACACACCTGGAAGAAGGCCACACCCAGGTCCGCCACGCACAGGTGCAGCACGAACACGCGCATGCGCGAGAGGCGCTCACGACGCCGCAGCAGCAGCAGCATGAGCGCGGAGTTGAGGAGCGCGGCGGCAATGAAGATGAGCGCGAGGAGAGCGATCTCAACACGGGCGAGCTGCTCGTCTCTCGGGTCGCTGAGCTCCAGGCTCTGGTCACTGAGGTTTAACACTGACATCGCGCTCAGCTGAAGAGACGGTTCCTTCCCTGGAGCTTCATTCCGCGGTGGTGTCAGAGCTTGGAGAAAAGTTTCTGCTCCATACAATAGTGAGTTCTTCTGTTTTCACTAGAAATTAACATACATCTCAATATAACGCCCACCTTTGCTAGTTCTGAGGTTTTGGAAATAAAAAGCTCTCCGCATCACACACCGTGCGTGAACTTGACTTTATAAAGCGGAGAAACAGAGGGCGGGTTTAACGCGGAGGGAGAATAAAGCGCCAGCCAATCACAGCACATGAGGGCGGGGTTTGATAAAATAACGGTTGGAAACACAATGGTTTAGGAGCACTACCCTTCTACTTACCACACCGAAGATAAGATACATTCACTGCTGACACAAAACTGAGGGCTGTGTGTGTGTGTGTGACAGGAATATTTCATATTGCGGGGAAAAAAACCTGTATACACATTCACATTATAGGGACGTGTGGGGACCTCCAGCTCGTACCTACAATTTAGATGATATTTTAAAGTAATATTTTATGATTGAGGTTATGGTTAGGTTAGTACTTATGGAGAAAAAATAATGGTCACTCTCCTCAAAATGAGTAGAAATGCCCCCACAATTCATAGATACAAGATTGTGTGTGTGTGTGTGTGTGTGTGTGTGTGAGAGAGAGAGAGAGAGAGAGAGAGAAACTGCATAAACTAATCAACCAAAAATTAAAAATGACCTTGTTTCTACGCTCATTGTCCATTTTATCAGCTCCACTGACTTATTCCACATTTACAGACTTAAGATAAGATTAACAGAGCAGTATTTAACATTCGTTAGGACCCACATACCGTATTAATTTATTAGCGTTTGTCAAGCTAAAGCCGTTTTTTTAAAGTAGCAATACCAAATACACTGTATGACCAACCCCAGACGGCGAGCATATATTGGTCCTCTGGCATAAAAAGGCTGTCACACCACTGACTGTAGACCACTGCTGGTCCACCATCGCACCACTCAGATTACTGTCCTGTACAGGATAGAACTCATTTATAATCTCCTCAAACAGATTTTACATTCACAGAGACTTTTATTCTGGAAAACACACTAATACAAATATTACCAACAACTCTGAGAGATATAATAATGAGTATAAGCCTGATATAAAATTATTCTGATAAAATTGTTGACACTGTACTGGATTAAGATTATTTACTAATCTTTTATATAAAAATATTATATTTAATCACCAGTGGCTAGATCATTGCTGTGAGGATCTGATGGTTTACTGGACCACGCTCAAAACTAGACACAGGGAGAGTAAGCCCTGAGAATGTTATGGAGTTTTGTGAGGCTTTGCTGTGAGCACAGAAGCCTGATCCCCACTGTCCCTCAGCAGTCATGGAAGAGCAAGAGGCGACGTTTCTTAGGAAACTGAATGGAGTTTTCTGTAATTTATCTTAATGCTAAAGATGCATTAATTTATGTTACAACCCATGCTTTAATTGCTTTTATTTCATACATTAGGTACCTCTTTAAGCCCTTTTCCAATTGACCACACTTGACTTTGGGCTTAAGTTATTTACATATATTTACATATAGCTCTACAAGCTCAGGAGGAAGTGAAAAACACATCAAACTAAAAAACAGATTCCCTCAAATCTCTGTTGATTCATTGTCTGAATACAATTTCTGTTTCTCTAGACCAAGAGGGTATTAACCCGTTAACCAGCTAACTTAAGTCCAAAGTTGAAGACTGTCCAATAGGCATCAACCTCAGCTCTGTAACTATTTGTCAGATTTGACTTTGGGCTTAAGTTAGTTGGCTGAGAATTCAGGTGTGTTAAACCAAATCCACAAAGATGGTGTGGGTGCTGGTTTTCTTTCCAACCAAGCAGAAGCGGCACCTCATTCCACCTGTTTTTGATCAATGGATCCTGGCTTTCAGTAGATTGGGGCTTCTGCTTGGTTGAAAGGAAAACCTTTGTGGATTTGGTTTGAGAGCCCTGCTCTAGACCATAGAGACAACAATAACGCAAACAGTTTTTTGTTTTATTTACTCCAAAACATGACATGAAGTTTTATATAGCTCTGGAAGACCACTGTACTTTTCATCCTTCGCTCTTCATAAAGAATCAATGCCCAACATCGCATTGGAGGAACAGCTCTGCCCAGATAAAGTACTCCTCATCCTCAAACAAGTAATAACACCACCTCTACATTGAGAGGGCAAAATGTCACAATAAATTATAACTGAAAAGCAGATATTGCTGAAATCAGATGAGTCACTTACATTGCTCTCCAAATTGGCAAAAAAAATGGATGAACATAAAATGCCAAACAAAATCGCTAATGAGGAAGAACAGAGCTAGGTTTAGACTGCTGTGCTGTGGTATGAAAAGAGAAGCATGCAGAGCTTTTGTATATGTCCATGACTCCTGTTGTTTTACTCTTGCTCATTTCTCCACCATTTTCTAGTTCTTACCAGATCCTTGGAGCCCAGCTGTTCTGAGGCACTGTCAGCATTTCTACAAAAATGCCAACAAGCAGAAAGCTCATGGGCTTCAGATTATTATCAATGTTCTTATCCCTCAGCCAGCTGGGGCAGCAGGGAGCTCGCCAACAGTCTGTACAGAACCCGAAAATTATTAACCTCATATACAGCCAATATTTCTGCCCGTCTCATCTCTGTGTTAGCTGTACATTATTATATGGAGGTAGGAGTGCATCACTAGTGCTGATCTCCTGAATGAATAAGGCATTACAGCAGATTACACACAGCAAACCAATTCAACACTGGTTCTATTGATGTCAGATCAGGAGCTGCTGATACTGCTGAGGAGCTCTTCCTTGCTGAGCTGATAGTGGCTCTTCTTCCACACATCGCGAAGCTCCTGCAGAGTTGTGCCGATCTCTTTCCCTGAGGTAATGCCCAGGCGCCGTAGGTCATGGCCACTGACTGGGAAGCGAGGGATGGACCAGCGTTTCAGCTCAGCCAGGAGCTTCCCCTCACCCTGGTACTTCAGCAGCTCCAGAACTTTGCTGTGAGCATCAGGCTCTCGACTCTACAAACACAGTCAGATTCAAGCCTCCTCAGTTAGGGTCGTTCATTTAGACAAACAACTCACTGAAACTGCCATTTCACATTGGGGAAGGTTTTTTGTTTTTTTTTTTAAAGAGTTTATTGTCCTGTGTCTCCGAGACAGATACTACCGTACAGATTGTATGTTTCCTTTCAGCACATGCAAAATGTAGTGTATATATCTAGCAGTATTAAGTATCAGCTAAATTATAAAAACGATGTCTGAACTTCAGACCGATCAGTCTCTACTGAAATTTCTTTAAGAATGGCTGTCTCTCAAGTTCTCTTTGCTGTATTAACACCAGACTTGAACACAGTGCTCTACCTTTCAGATGCAAACATTGGACCAAGGGTTTCAATTTAATACAACTGTAAATGGTACAAATTTGTATAAGCTGTAACAGAGTTCTGTGGCCTTGTGTATGTCAAATAACAACTGTTAATATGTATAAAAAACACTCAGGGCAATATGTTAAGTCAAAATATGCATATGCAGCGTACATTCAGTGTACTTACGTCAATGATGAAATCTGTGAATGGTTTGAGGCTGTCATGCTCATCTTGGTTCTTAACAAGGTCTCGTCTGTGTTTCACCAAAAAAAGGCCCAGGGTTTTCTCCTCTCTGGAGATCTTTAGCCTCAAATCCAGCCTCTCTACATCATCTGAGCCTCGGAACAGAGCGGAGAGCACAGTCATGGGCTTGGGAGACATGCCTTCTGCCTTTTCACATACCTGCTTCATGTCCTCAACACTGCCCTCTGCTGGGAGACCTGGAGAACAAATCACAAGACTGCGGCTTTGGTAAAGTGTATAATATACAATGAGGATCCAATACAAATCAAATTTTTAATTTTTAAAAATAATTTAATTAATAATAATAAATTAATTAATAAAAAATTAATTAATTTCAACTTTCTCCCCAGCATGAGTAACAGAGTACCCAGTAAAAAATAATTCATTCAATCATTTTCTGTAACCACTTTATCCTGTCCAACAAATTTCAACAAATTGAATCCCCTCTGCAGTAGTTACAAACTCTAATCTTCTGGGAAGTTTTCATAGTAGATGTTGGAACATTTCTCTGAGGAATTTCAACTCAATAACTATAGGTGCAATGGCAAGTTTGGACACAGAGAGAACACCATTCAACACATTAGGGAAGAACTGTGCTCCCTATTCATACCCTTGATTTCAAATTAATCTCTACATAAATAAATGTAACTTTCAATCAACAGTAGAGCTCCAGCCAAACTGTGAGCATATCTCACCCATGTATTGAGCCAGTCCAAGCTCATAAATGAGCTCCAGCAAGTGTGACACATGGTTCCCCGTCAGCATCTTCTTCAGCTCCACCCAAATCCTTTCTCCTGAGATTCCTGCCAGGCCACGAGCATTCTCCTTAATTGCCTCCAGAGTTTCTGGATCATGCTGCCCTGGATCAGACGCCACACGGCCAAAGAACCTGTAAAGTGAAGCCACAACAACTAAGTAAAGTATTTGAAAAGTAATATTTAATTGCAGAAGGTAGGTGTTACAGTCACACAGCCCCAGGGTCCTTGAGGTTTTGGGTTCGAGTCCCGCTCCGGGTGATTGTCTGTGAGGAGTGTGATGTGTTCTCCCTGTGTCCGCATGGGTTTCCTCCGGGTGACTGTCTGTGAGGAGTGTGATGTGTTCTCCCTGTGTCTGTGGGTTGCCTCCAGGTGACTGTCTGTGAGGAGTGTGGTGTGATCTCCCTGTGTCTGCGTGGGTTTCCTCCAGGTGACTGTCTGTGAGGAGTGTGCTGTGTTCTCCCTATGTCTGCGTGGGTTTCCTCCGTGTGCTCCGGTTTCCTCCCACAGTCCAAAAACACACGTTGGTAGGGGGATTGGCGACTCAAAAGTGTCCGTAGATGTGAGTGAATGTGTTGCCCTGTGAAGGACTGGCGCCCCCTCCAGGGTGTGTTCCTGCCTTGGACCCAGTGATTCCGGGTTGGCTCCAGACCCACCACAACCCTGAACTAGATAAGCAGTTACAGAGAATGAATGAATATTTAATTGACACCACGAGGCTTTTAATATCCCATTACCCCTCAGCATTGCAACATGCATAAAGCTACATATGCACATGGGCATTGACACAAATCACTGGTAGTTTCATTAAGCGCTATAAGGAAAATTACCACTGTAAACATTTCCTGATGAATAAACTCATAACCATTCATGCGGTGTGATGATTTGTTACATTTCAAAATACTGGAGCCCTATCACACTGTTCTAAAATATTTGCCTCATGGATAATGTACTAGATACAAATAAAGTGTTTAAATATTTCACTCATCCTGCTGTGGCCCTACAGCTTCAAAATGTAGCACCGTCAATTGATATCTTCAGACCGAAATGCAGGAGCAATGTACGGTTACTGTGTTATTTAGAAAGAAACTGCAAACTGAAGGATGTGCCAAGCTGCTTATTATTATTTATAATAAAGGTGATATATCCTAGATTTTAAACATTAATATAGTAACAAACAACTAGTTTCTATTGAAAGATATAGTGGAGTAAGGATGTCCTGAGCAGAAAAAGAAGTCACACACCCTCTGTGTGTGTTCTCTGCTCTTTGTTTATATATTCAGGCCAGTTGTACATGCATGTAAATCCCTCCCTGGCGAAACACTGGGGACAGCATTGTACATGCACTGTACATGGCAGAGGGCAGTATGAAATGTTCAGGTGAAAGGGACTGTCCAAAAATTAGACAAAACAAGGACTGTTTTTTATCAAAAAGGGCTGTGGAATGCCTCCAACAGGCAAAAATAATGGCTCAGTTGTGCTCATCTTTGTTTAACAGCCTCTTTCTCTGGGCTTCACAACACTGAGCTGACACTGAGATTGTTTTAGCTTAATGTACTAAAACAATGACACAGGAAAACCAAACTTCTCTCACTTATTACTGCTCGCGAGTAAATGTGCTGAAATAAAGAATCTATAATATAATAATAATATTGTACAGTAAGTTTTCCTGCCCATTGTAAAATTGTATTAAGCTTTAATTATAAAAGTGTTTTTTTCAGCAAAATGTCTTGTGATAATTTAACACAACCACACCTGAAATATCTTAAAATTCGCAGGTAGTCCTCCTGGATCCTAAGGGCAGCACTTCCAACAAAACAAACCTTTCTGTTCTGAAGATCTTCATAACCTTGGAAATAATCATAGAGTGTCCCATCCAAACCTGAGAGGAAAGCAACAGCACACCATCACACAAGGAATCCCACATTTATTTCAGCATATAATAATTAGTGTCTAACATGTTACTGAATGCGGAAGTGAGCTACAATAACAACTGCCGTATCTCGAGTACCAAGGAACATGGAGTTAATGGTGAGGTCTCTGCGTTCGGCATCTTTTTGCCAATCTGTGGTGAACTCTACTTCAGCGTGTCGTCCATCTGTCTGCACGTCCACTCGCAGCGTGGTCACCTCAAAGTTCTCATTATGCACCTGCACGAGGTATAAACAATAGCACAAACTCATACTGTTAACACACCTCTCCCAGTTTCACGTTAAAAGCAGTACAGTGTTCTGGAGTAACTTTATTTCATTCCACAGTCAACACGTGTTTGTGTGGATTAGTGGGTACCACTGCTGCCCTCTAAATGGCAGACTCTAGTTCCATTTCCAAAGTGACAGGAATACCATGTTATACCAGTTAAAGTCCTTAGGCAAGACCCTGCTACTCCTATAACACAATTAACACTGTTAGTAGCTCTGGAAAAGAAAGTCTGCAAATGCCTTAAAAGTAAATGTGGTGAAAGAGGGGAGGGGGGAAAAAACACTTCATTTTAGTGCATCTAATGGACTATGCATGTGTCCATTATAAGCCCACTGCCGCAGTACTACGGAAAATACAAAGTGGTCTCTGAGGCCCTGGACATCTCTCACCCTGGCAGTGATGGTCCCATGTTTCTCTCCTTTGTTGTTGATCATTCTGATCCCTGCACTCTGGAACATGTGCTTCATTTCTTCTGGTGTTGCTGTCGTGGCAAAATCCACATCTTCAGGTCTCTGTCCTGAGAGTAGGTCCCTCACCGCTCCCCCAGCGATCCTCAGCTCAAACTGGTGCTTCTCAAAAATCTCTGGAAGAGTCATTTAAGTGTTTAAATATTTCTTAATAATAAAAGTGGTGCCACATACACCTCATTAAAGAAGCATTAGAATCAGGTTTTATTTCACAAAGGAAGTAACAATATGTGTTTTGTCAAGTGCACTACTGTGCGTGTGAGTGGGCAACAGAATACAGGCTTAAAAACAGCCAAAGACATGCGTTTTTTTTACATTATGTTCTTTTTGTTCTATTATAATATTTTGGAAAAAAATTATATGTGATTTAATTCATTGTCAGTAAACAAAGGTACACTCTTGGATTATTTATGCTTCTCTAGATAAGAGTATGTTTACATTCCTGAATGAATTAATGTACCGTGTTGAATCTCACCTGCCAGGCTGTTCAATCCATCAGTGAACAGTGACTCAAATTCCTTGGTTTTCAGCTTCATAGTGAATAAATATCGGTGACTCCAAGTGGGATGAATTCTGTTTAGTAATTTATGGCTGAGGAATATTCTTCCCCACATCTAAGAAAGAACAAACAGTCATATGTTAGAACTGAGCTTTAATACAGTCATAAATTAAACAGACACACATAAATAATTGTTAAAATGGGTTTTATTCTTTCCTAGCATATGACCTTCACAAAATAAATAACTGTGATCATTACTCATTTTGCAATTTTCCGCCAGTTTAAAATGCTACCAGAGTGCACAAGTTATGACTTTCCTGTGTTTCTACTGAAAGAATCTGAATTAGCCTAACAGTAAGACAAAATCTGGACAAATCCCAGTTTTTAAATGCATTGAAAGAGTTAAAATATAATTCCACAATAACCTGGAAAGAAACACAAGTATCAAGTGAGGTTAAATTTATTTTTATAGCACATTTATAAAACACCAGGTGTCTTCTATTTTGCATTTGAACTTAAACTATAGCTAAATTTAGACATGGAGGACGAATTGAATAATTAAAAACTACAAAGAAAATAAATAAATAAAAATACTAATTTTCTTAAATATGCACAGTAAAAGGATTAAGGAAAAAAATCAACAATAACACAAAAATTAATAAACACAAAGGGCAGGACAGAAATAAACCCAGGCAGAACAGACGAATAAAGTGTGATCTGCGTGTTGCCCTCTCCATTCAGTTTCCAATTTCTAAAGATACGTACTGTTTCTAAATCATTTTCTGCTGGTTTTCCTCGGTGTCTGCATACTATAATATCGCGGTAATAATACACTACACGCGGTAGAATAATAAACCAAATCCTGCATTCATATTTGCCTGACACTAACATCCAAACCTGTCACGTTAATGGTGGGCTCAGTCCCAAATAGCTTCATATTCCCTACTTGGTGCACTACGCAAATCTTGGAACCATGGCTTATATCGTTACACAGATCATTTTAAAACTAAAATCCAAATATAAGTTCAAATTCGAGTTCTCCACTCCACACCTACCCGTGCAGTTGAGTTTGGAACCCGTTAATTCATGCCCTACATAGTGCACTATTTAGGGAGCAGGGAGAGATTTGACATATACACTTGGTGAACATCAAATATAAACGCAAATAATGTTTAAAATCTTAGCTTTACTGGCTGCTGTGTGACTGCTGTAGCATCTGGCCAGATAAACGACACCACCAGTCGTTTTCATGAGCGGATAATACCGGACTAAACAAAGTAAAAATGTAAGTTATACCTGTAAAATAAAAGTGTGTTTCACTGAGCCGCCATCAATCCGCCATCACAGCTCTCTTCTACGTCCTCAAACACGAGAGCGCGCTGAGCGAAACCGTCCAATGAGGTGTCCCTACCTCACTAAGAGGGGCGGGATCAAGGAAGAAGGTGTCTTTTCAGGCGATTCCAATATTTATTTCCATTTTTAATATTCAGAGTGAAAAATCGTTTATATGGTTTTCTGTATTTAGATTAATTTTACAACATAATGCTTTTGCCGTTTTCAGTCATAATAATATAAATTATCCTTAAGGTTTTTATATATTTTTCTCAGTTTGTCAGTGTATTAAATACAATGGAAATAATAATTCATCCATCCATTATCTGTAACCCTTATCCAAATCAGGGTCGCGGTGAGTCCAGAGCCTACCTGGAATCATTGGGCGCAAGGCGGGAATACACCCTGGAGGGGGCGGAAATAATAATGTGCTATTTTATTATTATTAGCAGTAGTAATTGTAGTAGTAGTAGTAGTAGTAGTAGTAGTAGTAGTAATAGTAGTAGTATTTGTAGAAGAACTGTACCATTATCAATGCCATTAAGCAAATTCTCTACATTTAACCCATACTTGGTCGTAAACACACAACACTTACACATACTGGTCACTACATGTAGCTAAACACACTAGGGGAAGTGAACACACCAGAGCAGTGGACTTCAACCATGCCAGCAGCTGGTGAGCAATTTGGGGATTAGACGCCTTACTCAAAGGCACGTTAGCCATGAATGAATAATAATACAGTAATTACTCCACCCAATACCAAAGTAATTAGGTGTCAAACCTGTTCATTCATGACCTACATAATGCAGTATAGAAAGCAGGGAGAGATCTGAATTAAACAAACTTGAATAATAATAGTGCTATTGTTATTATCAGACATAGAAGCCACAGTAGTGTGGTGGTGCCGTGTCCTCTGCTGATGTTGGTCCACTGTGTCCAAGGTCAACGCAGCCGTCTACCAGGAAGTTTTAGAGCACTTCATGCTTCCTGATGCTGTCCAACTTTATGGAGATGCAGATTTCATTTTCCAACAGGACTTGGCACCTGCACACAGTGCCAAAGCTACCAGTACCTGGTTTAAGGACCTGTTCTTAATTGGCCATCAAACTCACCTGACCTTAACCCCATAGAAAATCTATAGGGTATTGTGAAGAAGAAGATGCAATAAGCCAGACCCAACAATGCAGAAGAGCTGAAGGCCACTATCAGAGCAACCTGGGCTCTGTAACCTGGGCAGTGCCACAGACTGATCGACTCCATGCCATGCCGCATTGCTGCAGTAATTCAGTATTGAGTGTTGTACGTGTTCATACTTTTCAGTTGGCCAGCATTTTAAAAATCCTTTTTTTTGTATTGGTCTTAAGTAATATTCTAATTTTCTGAGATACTGAATTTTTTTTTTATTAGTTGTCAGTTGTAATCATCAAATTAAAAGAAATAAACACAAAATATATCTGTCTGTGTGTAATGAATGAGTATAATACACAAGTTTCACTTTTTGAATGGAATTACTATCTAAATAAATACTAAAAAAAAAAACTATTTCATGATGTTCTAATTTTATGACCAGCATCTGCATATTTAATCTTTTTAAAATGAACGCATGAACATTTTATTTGGAGATTATGTAATTACCCTTTCTCAGCCTAGTGTGATTTTCTTTTATTTTAAAACAGCACTAAGTTCTTAAGTAAGCAAGAAATGTGCAGAAAAATGTTATTGTGTAGGTTGTAATAACTCTATTTCCCAGAGCTGGTTAATTTGATGATTGTGAGTTTATTTTCAAAAAAATATTCAAAGAGAACACCATCATAATTCTGTTAATCTATCAATAAAAGGCCTGAAAAAGTCTTATCAGTGCAGTGAGTCATGCCTCTCAATATCATTACTCAGTTTATCATCCCACTGACCCAGAACTACCTTTTTTGAACCTGTGGTTGTAACATTAATAAATACTTGATGCTTGATGTGCTCCAGTACGCTGCCTAAACCAAAAGACCGCTCTGAATGTAGATTAAATGATAAAGGCTTTACAGTGTGACATACATCAGCAAAAGTATATTAGGAGATGTTCTCGCTTTATTCAGTAATGCCACATATTTCTGTCCTAGCAAAAAAATCAAACCTTGGGGGTAGCTGGGATCAAAATTTTGCACGTTTGACCCCCAGGACTGGAACAAAGAGCCTCTCCTCCCTCAACATCCATAGCACATGCGCACTTAAACAAGGCACCTGGCCCCCAAAGGGGCAAAATGGCTGGATGTCCACTGCTCTGTCTGTGTGTGTTTGTGTGTGCCCAATGGTAGTGGTTAGGGGACTGGGCGTGTAACAGGAAGGTTGCCGGTTCGATCCCCAGAGCCAACAGGTCATGACAGAAGTGCCCTTGAGCAAGGCACCTAATCCCCAACTGCTCCCCGGGCGCCGTGGCTAGGGCTGCCCACCTCTCTGGGTGTGTGTGCTCACTGACCCCTAGTGTTCACTAGTGTGTGTGTAAATGTGCCTTTCACTGCATGAATCGGGCTAAATGTGGAGAACAAATTCCTCTCTGTGCAAGTAGAGGGCCCAATAAAGTGATTCTAATTCTAGTGTTTGTGTGTGCTAAAAATGGCTCACTAGTGTGTGTTTTGTGTGTGATCAATGCCCCTACTGTGCGTGTGTGCTAAAAATGGCTCACTAGTGTGTGTATGTGTGTGCTAAAATGGCTCACTAGTGTGTGGGTGTGTGGGTGTGTTTTGTGTGTGATCAATGCCCCTACTGTGTGTGTGTGTGTGTGTGTTAAAATGGCTCACTAGTGTGTGTATATGTGAGTGATCAATGCCCCGATTGTGTGTGTGTGCTAACAATTGCTAGTGTGTGTGCATGTGTGTTTCACGGATGTGTTAAATGCAAATACTCAATTTCCCAAAGGGGTTAATAAAGTAACACTTCTCCCTCTTCTTTAAAAGATATGATGATCTCCAGTGAGCTATTCACCCCCTCGGGCTGTTTTCCTATCGCGAGACTTCCGGGAGACTCACTCTTTAACTTACGTTGTATCGCGAGATTTGCCGGACACCCGCTCCACGTCTGAGCGTCTGGTGGACGGACTGTGTTTAGGCTCTGGTTTAGTTGGAGTTGGAGTTGGAGTTGGGGTTCAGATCAGGGTGATTTCTAATGGCGAAGGTGGAGCTGAGTCCTTTAAGATCGTGGGATGATTTCTTCCCGGGGTCTGAGCGCTTTTCTAAGCCGGATCTTAAAGACTTACAGAAATGGAACAACAGAGTCGTCAGTAACCTGCTGTATTACCAAACCAACTACCTGACCCTGGCCGTGCTGGTGTTTCTCGTCGTGGGGTGAGTGTCAGGGTGTGATACATTGTGAACTGACATTCTGTATGAAGTGTTTAATCTGAGAAACTGAACACTCCTCCTTTCGATCCACAGCTGTGTTCATTTGTGCTTCTCCTACATCCGGTTCGACTGTGCTGTTTGTTTAACTTTGTTTTTTTATTATAAGGTTTGGCTCTTTTTATAAAGTCATGTAGGCTGTTTTATATAACACTTATATAACCACACGCGCAATATGCTTAAGTTTTATGAAAAATAAAATTAAAAAGTAAAGCAGAAAATGCTACAGAAGTAGTGCAGGTGTTTCCTCCCATTTCTCAGTCTCGCCAAAGAAGACCCAGACTCCAGTGAGAATGACAAAAATCTTTACTTTTAGTCTAGAGCGTGAAAATAAGATTTTAAATATAATAATAATAATAATAGCCATTCTATATCTTACTGGTTTGTTTATACTCCTGTAGCCAACTTGGCATTGGCCATGGAGACTTTAGGCTCATGTGCATCTGCTCCACTCCCCCCCCACCCCCCTCACCCCAATTCTATTGATTAGTGCTTTTCAATGGAGATTATAAAAGCTGTTTGTTTGTGCTGTGCTTGCCCTAAATATGAACTTTGACTTCTCTGTATCACGTCTCATGCACAGGACTGAGACAAACAAACATCTGAAAGTGCTCCCACAACTGTGTGATGTATTAGGCCGAGTGTTGGATTGTTCTAACATTTCTTCCCATTTTGGAAGCATTAGATAATTGTAGGATCTAAATTTATCCAGGCGCGGTGCCGTTTTAACCCCGATGACACATGGTTGCTAGGAGCTGCTGTCTGCTCTAATGCCTGATCCTCTGGGGTAGAGGGGGCTGTGAAGGATGTCCAGCTGCTGGCAAATTTCAAGCAGAATGATTTGCAAACAAATCTAATCTGCAGTGTTTTCTATTCGACTGTAAATATCAGCTTAATATTTTATAAATTTATTTGAATTCACTTCTTTATTTTGTTGTTGATTACATTTTCAACTAATTTCAAAACACCAGCCTTTGGTCTTTCTTTAACTGCCTTCATCCCAAGCTCATTACATCCTGAGATGTGCTATTCAATAATGACATGGGAAGAAATATAAATGTCTAAATTCTAACAGAGTATGAGTGAGCAGTGGGAGCCTGAACTCACTGGCCAGGCCCTGGTTATAGCTATTTGGAACTAAATAGTAAAGGCACATGAGCATAAATACACTGCCTGATATTTCATAGTATATGTATAGGTGGGACCAACAGTGGGCACTGTCCCTCTGGTCTGTGTGGATCCCAGTTACTGAGTCCTGTGATAGGGACACCGTCCTGAACAAATGGCGCTGTCTTTTGGATGAGAATTTGAACTGAGGCCAGGGCATTTCCTCAAAAAGCGTGGAGCGTGACTCCAATGCCTCATCGTCTCCATCTTCAAATCAGACTAGACTAGAGCTTAATCTGTTCCTCTAGTCTCGTCCTTGCCTAATAACTAAAGTGTGGTGAGCCTGCAGGATCTGCACATTAGTGTTGGTGGAGGTGACTCCCTCCAGTGTCCCAAGGAATGTACACCACTTTTGGTTCATATCCTCACCACTGAGAGCAAATCTGATTTTTGTATTTTTTCCTCAAGCAACTAATTGCTAGCAGCCTTTGGCCAGTAGATGTCCCCGTTGTCAAATTCACACTGAATTGTGTCTCTAAATTTCCATCTGTCCTCAGGTTTATGAATCCTCTGGGGATGTTCACTGGAGCTGCGGTGGTGGTGTCAGTGTTCCTTGGATTTCTGTGGGTCGGGGACAACAAGGCAGCCATCAACAACTTTAAAAAGGAGAACCCCACACTGTTTGTGTTTTTAGTGATGCTGGCCAGCTACCTCCTCATGTCTCTCTTTGGAGGAGTCATGGTCTTCTTGATGGGGATCAAGCTTCCACTGATTTGTGAGTTTAATACACTCTCATATTCTGTGTTTTTTTTAATTTATTTTTTTTTGTGGTTCAGCCAGTATGTGGAGGCCCTCTTTAATCTTTTGTTTAATGTTGCAAATGAGCCATGTTACTTAAAGTCTCATTAGACTTGACTTGGGCGGGGTTGGAAAGTCTCTATCTTCCCACATATCTGTTCCGCTTAAGCACAGTTCACATGCTCTTCACAAGATGAGATTAGAGTTGGATTAGATTAGTTTTTAAGCATGTTTTAGAAGGCATTTGGATACATGTGTACTTAAAGGAATTCAATGTAAGAATTGGCTTTTTTGGTCTCCTGGGCACCCCCTATCTGCTGCTGAGTGTAATTCATGTTTACACTACTGACGTGAAATCAAGTCTCACATGCATCTCTCTCCCTTGCTCGTTAGCTCACTCAATTAAACATGACTAGCTCTCGCACACTCTCCCTGTCTCTCTCTCTCTCTCTCTCTCTCTCTCTCTCTCTCATCGAGTGATGTTTACAAAAGTAGCGAACATCTCTCTGGGCTTCAGCTGATGTTGAGCCGGGGAATTTGTGTAATCTAATAAAATAATGTTGACTACAAGATAAAACCCATATATCCCTCATAATACACACTTTACTGTGTTATTACATCCATAAATTGTAACTTTGGTGGTACACTAGCTGTTATAACCACAGCAACTGACAGTAAAGCACTCGTTACCAGAGTTGATGTCCAGTGCTTAAAAACTGAGCTAATCTGGCTAAAGTTAGCACTCGCCCTCGTTCATCATTAATTCTCAAAACCAGATTATAACACTGTCCTCAACAAAGCTTGGGTTCCACCAACACAAAGTGTAACTTCAGTCATTTAATCCAATTTAATCCAGCGAAAAGCACTTATGACCAAAATGGATGTCTACCGTGAGCTAATCCGGCTAAAGTTAGCAGCTGCAAACCCTGGCTCACTGCTCAGTAACTCTCAGAAACTGATTATAACACTTTTGTCAACAAAATTATCTCTAACTATCACCGCAACACATGAAAAAAGGGCAACAAATACTGCTCCAGCTTGTGTCCTCAGGTCTGTTTCAGCTCACTCTACTGTGTAAATTCAGTCCTGTATTAACTCTTGTACTCTCTCTCTCTCTCTCTCTCTCTCTCTCTCTCTCTCTCTCTCTCTCATATAATGTTTGTACCAGGAATACAGAGCTAGATTCTTCTTGTACCTACACAACCATCCACCTGTGAGCTACGTGCCCTAAAGTATTATGACTGCATTCTCCCTATTACAGCTCAGAGGAACATTACAATCATTTAGAAACGGTAATTTTACATAGTGTTCCTTTAAAAATGCTTAGCACTAGTGTTCTTAGCACTTAAGTAATTTTAGGCCACAGATCTACATAGAAAACCATTTTGAAACCTGGTCATTCTTCTGTAATCAAGGGTAATAGCTGGTAGTTTGTTATGCCCCCACACCCCACATTACTGCAATAATGCTTTACACTAGATGCTGGAACTTATCAGTTAGATTGCAGTCAGACATGAAGACTTAATGAAAAAAGGTACAGAATGGAGCTCCATCTCTCTGGAGAACACAGTTCAAACTAGTAGAGTCCAAATACTAGGGGCTTTAAAGCCCTTTAGGCCTGGCATTGGTCATGGAGGCCTTGGTCTCGTCAGCTGCTCTAGGGTGTCCTATCCTGTTCCTGCTTGAGCTGGCCTTCGAACCCTGTTCTACTGGGCTGTGGAGTGCAGCAGTATTATCCATTGCACTATGCAACACTGTTATTAATTTGAATGTTATCTTTCTACATATTTTCATAGGGTCCAAAAGAAAAATGCAGTCATTTGCAATCCTCTTCATTTTTTTTTCTCCAGTGATATTCGCTCATGCCTCTCTGCGTCTGCGCAACATGAAGAACAAGCTGGAGAACAAGATGGAGAGCGCAGGACTGAAGAAAACGCCCATGGGCATTTTACTGGAGGCTCTGGGGCAACAGGAAGAGAACCTGAGCAAGATTCAAGACTTTCTGGAGAACAAGCTCAAGGAATGATGCAGCTCTGGAACTTTCTGCCACTCCACATAGCTGTGAATGACTGTATATCTTTTATTTTCCTCTGATCCCGGTATGAGGTCTCTGTACTCTCTATGCAATGAAAATCCAGCTGTGCAAACTGCTGGATCTTCCAAAGATGTGTGAAGTTTACACAGTGGTTCAACTGGAACATTATGACATGTTATAAAGCGCACTTTTCTGTCATGTTTAGAGCAACATGATGAATGTTGAATGATCCTGTGATCACTGTGAACTGTAAGAACCTTTGTGGGGTACAAGATCTGAACGTTACAAATCTTAAACCTTCTTGAATGCAAACACACTCATAATGAAGGTTCTTTCTCCTGTTTTCCACATGAGCAAATACTCTTGAGAAAGTTCTCGGAGCAATGAGTTTAATATGACTTTCCTTCACTAGGAGGCAGGGGTGGAAATTGGCCAGAAACCACAAGAGCACTGTGAAATGTGAAAGCTTCTAAAAAAACACTCCGCAATCCGTAGTGTCACTGAAACATCAGCTCTATTCAGTTCAATCTATTTTAACGAGCTATTCATGTGTTTGAGGGAGAATACCCACTTGTGCGCCAGACTTTTATTCACATTTTCTTCTCCACACTAAAGTTACATGAAACTGCTGCATAATTTAATGTGGAAAGAGAAAAAATAATGTTTCCAAACTCAGCTGAAATAAACACCAAGTAATATCTTTACTTTAAAATTACAGCTTCAGCAATCATGATGTTCTACTGAAACCAGTATTTGGGAGAATATAACCCTCTAGTCACTACTCCAGGCTCAACACTACAGAAGCTAAATTATGTAACTTCTGGAGGAGGGTAGGAAACTCCTCCCCCACTCCCCATTAATTTCAGTACAGTGCTGTAAAAATGAATTGCACTAGAGGGAGCTTTTTTTCTTTTTAAAAAGTATCTCCTGTGAACGTACCACCACACGTCTCTTATCTCCACTCCTTCAACACTCAGGGTTATATGAAGTAGATTGCAGTAACCCTTAAGGCACATTCCAGTGCACAACTTACAGATAGCATAATGTTTTAAGACATTTTCCATGAAGTATAATAATGACTAAAACGTTCCTCCCTTTAAAGTAGGCCATGTCCACCTCTGCCTTTAGGTTTACCTTAGATTTTGTTTCATCTTTATGTATGGTGCTGGGTAAACGCCACTGAGAGCAGTCTTCCATCATAAACACAGCCGCTGTCTTAACTTGTCTTTTGGATAGAAGACAGAGTAGACGCATGGCTGAGAGAAATCTGTGCGATTTATTGTTTATGCTTCAGTGCAAATGAATTGTGGACAGTAGTATGCCCTGCTCCAACAGGAGAATAACAGATTAAACCTCATGTCTCAGTATTCTTCTGGATCAGTGGGTTACAACATATTGTTGCTGTCAGAATGAAACCGCTTATCTGCAAAATATTAAGTTTAAAGGAGAAGGAAAATGTCCTTGTCATTTAAAAATGATTTTGAAATATTTTTTTCAGCCGTTACTCATGGAATGTACAGCACAAAAGGTCACTAGTTCTCATATTGCACAAAAAGAGCTTGAGAAAAATCAAGAACAGCAACAAACAAAGAAAACCCAAAAGGTTTTGGCACAATCGTGATGAATTACTAGATCAAAACTATTGGTCATAAACATTTGATTTGTCAGTTTGTGTTAAATTAAGGGTAAATAGCAAATGTGTTTCATAAACCTGAAAAGATCTATGCAATTCATTTATATTGTACTTTAAGAGAAATGTAACATGTTTTAAAGTCCTAATAAAGATAGCTTATTAAAAGAAAAAAAGTCTGAATTACTGAAAATATCCTGCGTAATTCACCCAGTGGTTTGATGTGAATTGATTGATGGTAAAATAAACATTCCAGTTTCTTTACAGTGGTGGTGATAGGAACCAAAGGGCTGTTCATCAGAGTTAAAGGCTAAGCACCGCTTAATGGACCTCCATGAATATTTCACATTATTTTAGTTACTGACAGATATAAGTATGAATTAAAATGAAAATAGCAGCTTAATGTGCTTTAAAACTGACAATTTTATTAAATTGACGGAAAAACCCGAGCTCGCTACGGAAATTCTTGAACACAACCGTGACGTCACTGGTGGACAACAGCTGAACAACGCCGCGGTAAAACACCGTTATGACTGACTGTTATGACAGTATCTAGCGATAGCTAAATAACCAACATTATTCATGACAATAGCCTCGCAATGAGCTAAACTCAAATTTAGAGGTACCGTTATTCCTGTAAATGTGATCGAAGTCGAATTCATCCGACACTATAAACCTCCGTAATGCAGCTACGTAGCCGAGTATAATCTGAGCCACCGAGTTTAGCAAGTCAAGCTAACGTTAACTAACACCAACTAAAACAGGCGAAGTGAGTGTCCTTACCCTGTTTACCTCCATGTTACAGAGGCTCTTGAACACCTTTCGTTGGTGTCCTTACATGCCCATATTGTTGGAAAAGCGCCAGTGAAATGAGCTACAGATAACGGAGTGAGCGGATGGTCCTTTCCAAAATGCCCGTTTAAAGTTGACAAATTTAGTCCATTTTCTGGATATTTTGGGCCATTTGTGAACAGGTGTCCCACTGTACACTGAATTATTGCAGACCAAAAACAACACACCTTTTCGTCATTTTGCATTAAATTAAGTGGTACTTCTAGAGTTGTTGCCTACCATCTACGTCACAGGCAAGAGACCTATTAGAGTTTCCGAACACCGTTGGGGGGCAACGGTCTTTTAAACCTTATTTCTTGAATTAGTAAGAAATAACACGTTTTCTGACTATCAATAAACACAAGTTAGGAACTGTAATTCCACTGTATTTATTTGTTTGACACTTTCATATAGCTGGTGCTTAGCCTTTAAGCCCAGAGCTGAGGGCTGGTTAATGAGTGTGTTCCTGTGCTCTTTCATATTTGTTTCATTTGGCTAAACAAAGAAATGCTGCTTTAAGTAACCACCAGGGGTCGCCATTTCTACCATACAAATAATTTACCACATCCTCCAGTGCAATTACTCGTCTTCTGAGTTTAATATTCGCTGCAGAAAATGGCGACTCCCTTGAGCCCATTTAGTCTTTTACCCTTCTGCTTGGATTTGAAAAAATGAATTTTAGAGAAACAATCTTGTCTCAGAATGTTTCATAGATTGGAGCATATCTGTAGCTATTTAGTGTATTATCTCCATTTAACACAGACGTCTGCCTCCCATCACCACCACTGTGTACAGTTCTGTTTCAGCACGTTTCTCGTGCACCTCACAACAAACCTTTCACAAAGACTTCACTAAGTCTTTAAGGTGTAATTATGTGAAACTGTTAAAATGTCTGGAAAATCCCTTTTATTGCAACAGGAGTTAATAATAGAAGATCAGATGTTTCAGAAGAAAAGCTGAATCCACAGTGGCTCCTTTCCCTGTGGTTAAGCCCATGACAGCATCATGTGGGAGATTGATAGGGTCCCTCCTCTTCGTCCCTCTCTTCCTCCTCTCCTTCTCCCCCTCTCTCTCACACACATACTCTGACTCACCCTCTTCTCCCCGGTCAATAGCTGCAGTAGATTACTGAGGCCTGTTAAGTGTTCTGCTGAGTTTTGAGCACACTCATCTGCAGTTATTCATATGAGTCCTGTTCTAAACTGCTGTGTTAGCAGCTCCAAGCTTCATACGCTTTCATTTTAAACACAAGCCAGATGTGAGCGCCATTCTGTTGTTTCAAATATATCAACACATAACTCATTTTTGTTAGTATGATGTCGGAAGTTCAGATACTCTCAGTTCTTTATTAAAACACATCAAAAGTGCTTCGCCAGTGCCATCACTTATTGACCACTTTGGGGCCTTTGTTTAAAATCAAACGGACCCAAGTTCATCCACAATTTCTTTTAATATCAAAGGTATTAATACTGAGCTTGTTCCCACTTTGCTGCAGAAACAGTGTTTATTCCTCTGCAAAAACCATTACATTAGCTGTTACAACATGGCTGTGAGGATTTGATGGTGGTGGACAGAAACAAAGTAAATGCAATTTAGTTACATTTCTTAAGAATGTACATGCATTAAAAACATCAAAAGAAGCACAAAGAAAGCACACCATTCACGGTGTAGTACACACTCATCTGTGAACCTGTTTAAAGCAAGCTTTTATTCAACAAATTTGTAAATTAAATACATTTATAAATAAAATAAAATGTATTTATTATTAAAAAATGTAAATTAAAAAGTTTGCCTGTTTATAAAACATTATTTCACAGCCACTTAGTTCTCTCTAATGGAAGCCCTTACCTTCAGTGTTTGTGCTTATGATCAATTGAATAGACATCAGTGTCAGACTAATTAATGACATGCTTTTAAAGACGGGTAGCCGAGAGTTACACTAGAGTCTTTTCACTTACAATACATTGATTAATCAAGAGTTTTGTTAAAGAAAGAATAGCAATGGTACATTAGAGTCATGATAAATCATGGTACTTTTATTTTCAATACCGAAGTTCACTGGAAGGCAAAATCTTTTTTAATTTGAAAATCTAAAGTGCAGACTTTTACTGGAGCAATATTTCACCTGGATTATCACTGGTGCGAGTGGATCAGACACAGCAGTGCTGCTGGAGTTTTTAAAGCCCTCAGTGTCTGGACTGAGAACAGTTCACCGACCACAAACATCCAGCCGACAGCGTACTGTGTCACTGATGAAGGACTAGAGGACGACCGACACACACTGACTTCACATCTACAAGGTGGACCAACGGGGGAGGAGTGTCTCACAGAGTGGACAGTGAGTGGACACAGGGTTTAAAAACTCCAGCAGCACTGCTGTGTCTGATCCACTCACTAACACACCACCACCACGTCAGTGTCACTGCAGCACTGAGAATGATCCACCACCACATCACACCTGTAAATATGAATCATCATTTTAACACAGTATTAGAATCAGATCTAGGGTTGAGGTTCATTAAATGTCAAGCAGGTTACAGAAAATATGAAGTAACAAAGGAGCAGAACTGATAAGGAGATAGAAGGCGGTGTGTGGAAAGCTTTACTCATCCTGACTCCTATTTGAGACAGTGTGGGTGTGTGCGTGCTGCCTGTGGATGAGTAACACTTCGTCTGAGAGAAAACTAACAAGGCTCTCCTCTACTCTCCAGCAGCAGCTGTTAGAGGAATCCAGGCTGAATCTCCAAACAGCCGCATGGTTTTAATACTGTCCCTAAATGACTTCCACTGAAACAGTGCCATCAAACCACGCGCTGGCAGGTGGGCTTATTTTTAGATTTCGAAGCCCTTTAAACAGCTATTTGATTTCTTCTGGATCTATTCTGTCCTATGTTTTTTCTGAGTTAGAGCATAAACTGATCAGCCAGAACATTAAAAAAAGCTCTTTGTTCCTATATACATTGCCCATTCTCTGAGCTCCACTGACTCAACTTTCTCTTAACGTGTGGGCTGTAATTAGAAGTGTACTAAAGTACCATGTACTTTCCTGCAACTTTTCCACTAACTGCCAAATATAGTGTATATTTAGCCTAATTTTCGACTATCTGACTTTTAAGTGTGGTGTAAATATAGCTTAGAAACCTCTATTCTCCACTATTAACTGTTGGGAATAGTGTAAATATAGCTTAGTACCCTTAGTTTTCCACTAATGGCTGCATATTTTGTAAATATAGCGTAGTAACCTCTTATTTCCTGTAAGTATGATGTAATTATATTACTGTTGTGGTCAGTTACATTTCCAGAATTGATTTTATCTAGTCGTGATTGTGTATTTTGGTCTCACTACCAGCGTTACCATTTTACACAGGCAGCCGGTGTTTCATTAGAGCTCTGGATCTAAGACTCCCTCCTCCTCCCTGAAAGGTTGAGGGTGACCTCATGAGCACTGACCTTCAGGTGGAGATGAGTCTGTCATCACTGCAACATACTACACCTTAACAGAGTTCACCTCCTGAAGACCAGAGAAGTAGTGGACCATGTTTAGCCGTCGCTGTGGTATACCTGCAGGGGTCAGCTCATCACATCTCAGTAGTGAACCAGAAAATCTCTGACGAAAAGGTGTATGTAATACTTTAGATCATATTTATTTAATATAAACATCATGCTTGTTTTGAAAGATAACTGTAACGTAGTGCACTGACTGTGGGTAACACTCCAGCACTACAGTTAACGCAGTGTGAGTGGGTTTCTTCCAGTTTCTAAGGTGTTCTCCCTGTCGAAAAACACGTTAGTAGGTGGATTCGCTTTGATAAACTGTGCACAGAAGTGTGTGTGTGTGTGTGTGTGAGAACGCCTGGGTGAGTGTGTCAAATTGTCTAACCTCCCTAAAGTTACATAGTGCAGTTTCTACAGTGCTGAGCTCAGTGTAGCAACGACACATGCTCTTTCCTCTGTATTACAGATCAGTGGAGAATAGATACTGAAGCTGTCATTTTAAAGTAAATAATAACACAATGTTCATTTTATTGAAGTTATACTACATTCAGCTCTGAGCCCTAAACTCAGAACCCTGTACTGACTCAATACCTCATATTATGGCTGTGGTTTTCATTCCCTTTTGAGTACTACTCTTAAGAATAGTCACTTATACTGAGCACTGAAGAAAGACACATGCACACAGATAAGCACACACACACACACACACACACACACACACACACACATCTGTGTTTAACAGCTCTCGCCTCGGGGAAGAGCTGCTTGTGAAGGTGAGACAAATAGAAGCTCATTGTTTGCTTTAAAGTCCAGAGTCAGCTGGGGTCGTCCTCCCAGATTTCTCTGTGCAGCTGCTGCCCTGATGGAGGAACGAGGAGGGGGAGAGCCACAGCTGCAGTAAAAACACCCCAGCATGCACTGGACGAACTGGAGAAGTGGAGTGGAGCAGAGGTCACCAGGAAAACAAGCAGAGTTCACTGTAGTGCACTGGGAGAACTGGGAGAGGGTTCTCATGGAGAATGAGCACCGTTCACTGCAGTTTTCTTTTCAGAGTTCATGGCAATGTGTCTTTGACTTTAACCTTTAGAAAGAGGCAGTGAAATATGATGTGTTGTCTTTAAGGGGAAGCTAAATTTTCACGATTTACATCAGTTTTGAGGAATAAAAATGATTCCTGTAGAGTACACATACAGTAAAATTGTATGCATAGTAGATTCTGGCACTTATTCAGCACTGTAAACACACCAGGCCTGGCTTAGGCTTTGCTTATCTGTAAGAGGAATGAGTGTTGTGATCTGAGAGGGTGTGTCTTTCAGGTTCTTCTGGTTTTACAGAACACTGAATCATCAAAGTCCAACCAGTTTTCTGACCCTCACAGCCGATTAGACTGTAAATCTGACATGGTTTAAACGTAGGGAAATGTGCATAGCATTAAATACCCTCTTTAAAAGAATGGTATAAAAAGTTTCACACTGCTGAATAAAGAGGATAATAAGAGGATACCAGTAAACAAGGAAACTATGAACACAAACTGCGCTTCATTAGAAAGACAAACTGCTCATAGCGGAGGAAGGGTGCATGTGAAAGAGATAAACAAGCTTTTTTATTTTTTTATATATATATTTTTTTGAATATTATCAGCATTATCTCCACTTCCTTCTCACAGTACAGTTTGGTCTATAATTTGTCACAGGGTTAGAGGGCACTGTTACTGTTTAGAAAACAAAAATCCAATTATATATTGACTCTAAAGCTGTTTTGGAGTAATTCATTTCAACATCGTTTGCTGAATCCATGATTCACCTCTAAAATTGTCAGAGGACGAACTCGGCTTATTTAACGACTCACATACACACCACGGATATCTGTGGGAAGGGGGGTGTGGGGGTAAAACTGTTACAAAATGCCACACTGCAAATGGTCAGGGCTGTACTCCAAAGAGGTTTTAGTTGTGTGTCTTTAAAGTTTTAATAAACAGGATTTAAGAAACAGCATTTCATTATTGGAGTAAAATCTCCATTGATTAGGTGTAAAGTAAAGTACAGTAAACATTTGTCGTTTTTGAGCATTGAGCATTTTTTTATTCAAATGGATTTCATCAATACAAATGACTAAGAACCAGCTTAACAAATCAGATTACTATATATATTACATGCTTCTCAAAAACACGGAAAAAATTCTCTCTAAAAATGAGGACAGTAAGAAAGTCTATTTACAAAATTCACATATACATCAACAACTCTCTGCTGGAGAGAGACTGCAAACACCAGGCCTTAGTTCCCAGTATCAGACGCAGTCAGATTATTATAAACACACCAGGGCTGTAACCTAGCCTTATTGTATTTAAAAATACGGAAATATATCTTTAGTATCAGGAAGGAGAGTGTGGACTTCAGGGAATGAAAGGAATTTAGAAAATTAAGTGGATGAAAGTTCAGGCAGTATGTGTCTAATGCTATTTAGTGTGCCATGATGTTGGAAAGGAAAATGTTAACAGGTGCAGATTAGTTGTCCTTTCAAAGTGGATGAGCAAAGCAATACAGTTCCTCTCAGATAATGAGGGTTATGAATGATTCAGGAAATAAAAACAGTTCTCTAGTGGTGGAACAATATGGGAAACTTATGATTTAACGCCATGATTCTGTGATCAGGTTCACATCCGGAACTGAAACAATGCCTCTTCATTTCTGATTATAACATGATTCCTGTGTTTGTTGTTAGCGGTGTTAGCCCAAACTGGCACAGCTGCAAGTCAAATGTTAAAGGATTCTTTGTCTGTAGTTCTGACTGCTGAACAACTTTCAAGTGTCCCAGACAAAACTACAGAAGACAAGTCAGCCTTGTTTGACCTTTGAAGCGAGAAAGATCTGAGGGAGACATTTAATTCACATCACAAAAATCACATAAGGCTTCCTTTAGAACTTCAGCTTGCGTTAACAGTGTTCGACATGATTTACTTAATTCCCCATATATGGACCATCGATGTTTGCTACATGACACCAGACGAAAGGAGAATTGTTTAGTGTTTGTTTGGAGAAATGAGCCTCTCACTCTGAAAACAGGAATCAGCAAAAATGGTTTAGAATAAAGTTGAAGTCTGAAGATAAAGATTTGTAATGACATACCAACAAAAGAATATTTAAATACTTGCACTAATCGGGCCAGCCCTAAGTGTCAGCTTAGTTGAATATGAATGTAGCTTACAATCTACACTGCACTCAAAGTCGAGTATGTTCCACGATTACACACGTTTAAACTGAAATCTGTATTTCATTTTGGGTGCTTTAGTTCATCTCTGAGAACCACAGTCTGTACACAAATCCTGCTGTTGTTTTGTTAATCGATTCGGAATCTTTCACCAGAGTGGGGTGATGGGTGTAGGTGTCAATTCTTTTCCCACTCCTCTGATTATTGGCTGAGGTGATGAAGCCCTGAAGAAAACAATACTGACTGAACAAGCCATTTCCTCACAGCTGTGTTCGAAGCAAGTCAGAGTTCAGTGTGTGTGCATAAAATCTTGGTAAAACTGACTTTGCCAAGAGAAAAGATAACATCACACGCAATATAAGGGTTAAGATCTCAAGTTCTTGAGCTAGAGTTGACTGCAAAAATGTCCATGTGGGGCTTTTCACACAACAGAAAACCAGCTGGGTTCGAATCCTTCATATTAATATTTGCATGTGTCCATGCGGTGGATTTAGTACTTTAATATCCTTCTGTGGTACTAAGGAACTAGTTCTTTTTTTTTTGGCTCAAATATCATGTTCCCAGTTTCAGTCGGTATTAACAAATCCCAAAGAAAACTCCGCAGGCGTGTCGCAAGGGCAGATGACGTCCTGCATCACAAGTGCTAGGGCCAACCTCACTCCAAAACAGCGTTCAGGTTTAAATCCATCTGAGGGAAGGAACCATACTCCTCTTTAAAAGTCACATGGCGCTTGCCTGGTAACATTCCTTTGCTTTTGAAGCACCGGAACTGGTCACTTATAGAAAAGCAAACTGAGATGGATGTGAAAAAGGCACGCAGAAGCATGAGGAAGGCTTTTCCTCAGTCTAGACTATAGTCCCAGGTTTAGAGTCTTCATGCCAGTAAAGAGTCTGGTCCTCAGAGTCAAAACTGTCCACCGGGCTGCTGACGTGTGCGTCCGCTTGGCTCACGTCTATATACGACCTGAAATACAGAGAGGAATGATTAGAAGTGTGCATCAGGAAATAAAAGTTCTTACTATAGAACATTTTAACCCCTTGTGTTCTGCATTAAATCGCAGGAAATGTGGGGCCAGAGATACTGTTCTACAAATAGGTGAGGTACATTCATTGTTTAGTAAGCTATTTTACTCCAGATGTTGAGAGATTTAGTAAATCTGGCACACACAGGAAGAATAAGAAAGCCTGATTGTTCTTACAGTCAACAGCCAGGCTCTGAAGCAGTTAGCTAATTTAAAAGGGCCCATATTGATGAAAAAAGCTATTGTCCTGTCATTTTGTAGTATGTATTCACTGTTAAATGTTTAGAAGATAATTCACAGTCCACAAATGGAACGTAACCTGCAAAACTGGCTGTTTTTGTGAAGTTTAAAAAGAACACAACAACCTCACTTTAATACACACACACACATATATATATATATATATATAAAAAACTATTTAGCCTGCTCTAGTGTAACCTTCATCATGAAGTCATGAGTAGTGTTTCAGCTTGGAATTAGGTGCAATCCAGAGATACCTGAACTAAAATAAATATATATATAAAAAGTAATGTTATAAAAACCTTCATTTGAAAGTATAAATGAAGACTGGCCGATGGTATTAATAAAAATACCCCATACTAATGGGTGTTACTTGTATGAGAACGAGATGGATAAATAAGACATGGGCCCTTTAAGGATTTTATACAAGCAAAGCACTTAGCAGCTTAGTCTGTTGTTGAACAAGGGGTTAAAATATTCACAAACCAGAAGCAGGACATGTACAAACAGCACACAGCAATCAACACAAAGTGCAGGGGTCACGTGTTCTCCCTCACAAGACCCCCCGTCCCCCCTCACCACCCACCCACCTCCCCCCAACGTCTCCACACCACACACACAGAAACACCCACCACCAGTGAGCACACAAATCTCTCCAGCAGAAAAACACTGTGTGAAGCTGCCGGACAGGTTTGGTGCTTGAGGAAATAAAGAAGTGCTGTGAGTGGCTGGTTGATTGAGCAGCTTGGTTAGACAGCGAGTGTGAGGAGGGTTGGGAATGCAGCTCACCACATTTTTTAGTGCTGTGAGTCTCACACTAGCACTGAGTGAAAAAATAGTCCTGGTCGTAGCCACTGGCCACAGCACCAGGCAAATCTAAAGGTCCTGGAGCTGGGCTCCTCCTACCAAGCGCAGGTGGAGCTGTGTCCATGAGGGGCCCGGGGGGCGGGGCTAGCAGACGGGGGCCTCGGCTGGCATGAGAGGGATGGTGGTTAGTCAGATAAAGCAGATAAAAGTGTGTGTGTGTGTGTGTGTGTGTGTTAGGGGTGGGCAATATGTCAATGCTATCATTATTTTGTTAGGGATGCACTGATATGAAATAAAAATACTGACATAAATATAAAATAAAAAACATAAATGATATAAATATCAATATAAAATACTGATACAAAAGATGTGCTGTTGCTAAATTTGTGTTATTGTTATCATGTTTCTATTGATTTGTTAATCATGACAATTCAACCAGGTGTAAACAACATTTTGCATTTTTAAATGATGAAACAAAACCAGAAATAGAAGGTTTTGTTTTTAACAGGGAAAATACATTTGTAGATAGATATGAGAGCAGTAAAATGAATAAAACACATAGTTTTACGCACAGTAAGCCAGCACCATCTAAACGTTCCAGGGTACAGTAAATACAATAGGAAGTTTTGGTTTTAAAATCTGATGCTGGTGGTACACTACTGATCATCTGCTGATACAGACATGAACCCAACATCTTAGTGCATCCCTAGACGTTGTGGCACATTATATTACAAAAATATTTGTAATAATTTTTGACGTTTGTCAGGTATTTCTAGAACAACTGTATACAGACACAGATCAATTATAGAGAATGACAACCAGTGTATGATGACTGTGTAAATGACTGACCCAACTGCATTTTTTAAAAATGTGGCACTATTGTCTGTCTACATTGTTATTTTTGCCATAGCGCCCACCCTAAGTACATTTTCTGTCTCCATGCAAAAAAAACCCAAATAAGAAAAACAAAACATGAGTATGTGAGTCTTGACACTATGCCATGTTAAACTGTCTGGAGAAACACAGAAACACTTAGAAAAGCCATGCAGTTACATTTTACATACAGAGGAAAACCAACTCAAGAGTCCACAAATATCAACACAGATGAGTCTTCAGAATCTCACTTCACAAAACTGGAGCCAAACACACCAAAGCAGCTGAAACCACATGGCTGCAACACACTGTTCTACTTACTATCAAGGGCTACATTTAGCAAAGGAAGCTTTATTAAGTCTTTCATTTCTGGAGCCACCAGAGGGATGCAGGACAGAGCCAGACAGATCCGCCCCATAGAGGAGAGAGGGAGGAGGAGGGAGGCAGGAGGAAAAAGAGCAAGTGTAAGAGGACAAGGGAGGAGAAGGGCAGTGCCAGGAGGGTTTAGGGTGGGGACTGGAGACGTGTCTATACGAGAGACAGAAAGCAAGAAATGAGATAGATAGAGAGAGAGATAGAGAGAGAGAGAGAGAGAGAGAGAGAGAGATGTAGACTTTGGGGAGAATAAAGTGTGAAGGCAAGTTCTGTGAAATATGTTTTTGATTTATAACTTCTAATTAAAGTTATAAATCAAAACCAATCTGAATTATTGGCACTACTGCACCTGTAGCAGATCAAACTCATTTCCTAACCCACTTCCTAATGCACACACAAAAAAAAGAAGTGTATAAACCTGCGAGTTAAGCTGCATTCACAAGAATATTTTGGTGTCTATCTCGTGATAAATCTTGCCATATGATGTGTGACAAAAATCAAGAATGAATGGCATGAAGCTTTGTGCTGTTTGACATCTGAAGCAACATTCTTTGACATCATTTCTCAGCCAATAGGAGATGGCTTGAGGCGGGGCTTCAGTTGGTCAAGTCTATAATTAGAAAGATGGAAAAGAAACTAAAAGGTTTCATTTTTGGCCCATTGTTCGTGTGTTTGTTTTCCTCTCCCTTAAGTAGCATCTGCAGCTTCTCAGACTGCTGTTACCAATAAAAATATGCTTTATCTGCCTCACTTCCTTGTTTGAAAAGCCGTTTATTTCTCCCGAAAGCAGCTAATCTATTCAGAAATAGTTTCAATGAGTTTATTGGGAATATGAACAAACACCAATCTCCAGCCAGATAACTATTTTACAGATACAGATATATTATTGTTAACTGGTGCTATCAAGCATTGTTGTGACAAAGAAACAATCCAATACGACTTGTCTTCTGCCAAAGGTCCTTCACACAGTGGAGCTTCTTGACCCTCTGTTTAAAACAGATCCTTTAAGAGTTAAACCAGTTTAACAAACATACCTGCTGTGTGTTGGGTGGCTGTACTGGACTGAGCTGTAGCTGTAAGAGTGTTGTGGATGAAGAGTCATGCTGTATTCAGACAAGCCCACAGCCAGGTGGCTTCGCCAGTTACTCGCATTAGCTGCAGAAGGCACTGGAAAGTAAGAGGAGTGGAATTAACAAGGTGCCTGAAAAAGACGTGTGTCACGTGTTATGAGTGCCAGAGTCCACATAAGTGAAGCCGGATCTTTTCATTGTAATGAGTTCATAGTGATCGCAGGACTTTCTCATGGTGCTGTGATTTTTCATACAGTGACTGGGTTTTAGAAAGATATCCATTGATGGCTTTTAACCAATACTGCAGTAATGTAATTATCTATAGTTTATCTATTACTTTTAGCTTGAGACTAGAACTCTGATTGTGTGCCAGACTGCTAGTTCCGTTCATAGACTTCATGTTATTAGATAAAATAGCAGCTTAGGCATTTCCAAAACTGGATTTTCAAAATCAACTAATCGCTCAGCCATATCATACAAATATAGTTTGATAGAGCCTTATTACAGAAGTTACCACACTTGGACGATGATAAGAAACAAAGTAAATTGTGCTTGGATAATTAATTTAATTCCAAACATCACTGGTTCCACAAATATTAGTGGAAAACACTTGTGTGATTCAATGTTCCTTTCTGGTTGTACACTTTCCTTTAGAATTTCAGTCTTACTGAAAGGTTAAGCCTAAGCGAGCTCTGAAATGGCTCACCTGATGTGTATGAGGTGGCGCGGTCAGCAAAGCTGTAAGACGGCTGAGTGGTCCTGTAGGTGTGGCTGTGTGGTGTGGCTCTGTCATAGTCATAGGAGGGATGTCTATATCCGGTGTTGCGATTATACCAGCCTCGCAAGTGCTCAGCCACCATGGCTTTCTGCATGTTCTTTGCTACGTTCTCGTTCCTGGAGGGTGGACGAGGCCTCGACTGCCTGACAGTGGCATAGGGATTCTGGTTCATGCTGTCAATGTCATCCTGGCCATAGACTCTGTAAGGGTCTTGTGTGGGATACGCTGGGACGTGGTACGAGGGATTGACGTTGTAGTGTCCCTCCATCTCGTTCTCATACAAGTAACCCCCGTTAGTATAGGGTTCGGGCTCAGGCTCGGTGTAGCAGGGGTATCCAGTGACGTAGTATGCAGTGGTGGTGGGCCGGGCTTGTGGTTGGTAGCTGTAACCTCGTGAATCATTCTGGGCCAGGTTAGGCATGCTGCCCGTGTTGGCGTAAATATTGCCTTTGCGGCGCTGGTGGCGATTGCGAGCTCTCGAGTGGGCACAGTACTCCGAGCTGGACTGGCTGGTGTGAGAGGAAACATCATCCAGGACCTCTGTGCTGTTGCTGCGTCGAGCTGGGGGCACAATTTTGAAGACGGGCTCCGGGCCGTCCGTCTCTGATGGGAAGAGAGACTGAGATTCTAAACTACCGCTCCGCTGGCGGAAATGATGAGGGCCATCATCCTCGGACCTGCTCACACAGACAAACAGATAAATCAGACTAATTCAGTTAAGTAACAGCTGTCATAGAACTAATTCAGACACCGTTTACTAAAGCCAATCATCCATGTTTTTATTTTATTATGTTTTATTTAATATTCATACAAGTCCATGAAGATCACACAGCAGAAATCAACAGTATACAGTTGTAAATTGTATAAAAGTTGCGTATAAGTGGAACAACCTGTCCTCTATATTTTATAGTCTATAAACTCTAGGACCAACACTGAGAACCATTTTTGGCCTGTGTTTAACTAATCCAACATTGCTCCAATATTTTCTCTTAAAATGAATGATCAAATCATTTAACAGTAGTGTTGTCAAGGTGGGTAAGGACAAGGAAAGTGAGGAAGTACCTGAGCTGGATACTGCTGAAGGCATTGCGGGTGAGTTGGGGGGTGGGAGGCATGCTCCTGGAGTCACAGGGCGTTCTGGAGTTCTGGTAGTAGTGACTATTGTGTGCCGATAAGGCGTCTCGGTGGCTATAAGGGTAAGGTTCCTGGACTTCACCATAATTTAATCTACAACACAGATAAGAACAAGGCTTTCACAACAATCACTTCCTCTAAGGTGGAGTAGTTCTCGTTAAGGAAACAAACCTTAATCACTTGGGGAGGAATAAATAAAAACAAATATACAGTGTGATATATTTTCATGACCCAATGAACAACAAAAAATACTCTTCTTTTATAAACATAAATAAAAACACAAAATATACTTATTATTATTAGAATTGCAGGCTACTCAGAGCCCGACTTTCAATAAAGTGTAAATTCCCAGTTCTTTGTTCCTGTGCAAGATAGCACATTTTCTCTCCACCCTTGTACATTTATTGTTGTCTGTGTTTTAACAGCCACGCCACAACATGCTTTACTCCTCACGCTCTATTTTTAACCCCACGTTCTGATAAGAGATTTAAGTAGAGGCCCAAGCAGGAATGCAGGGTTTGTTTCTTAGAGACAAGCCTCAGCTGGCTCAAGAGAGGATGAGACGAGGAGTGAGGCAGTGAGAGATGGGACTAAGCCAGGGCAGGGTGTTTGTGCTGGGCTTGTCTCACCCGTTGGAGTCCTGATGCTCATCTTTGGAAAAGGCCCTGCGATCCGAGTGGTAGGGAAGGTCCAGGGTGTCTGATAGGCGTGGAGAATACTGAACTGAACGAGAACGCTGCCTCTGTGTTATCAGTGACTCATCTGTGGGTTAAGAGAGAAAACAAGGCGCTCAAGTTCCCGTACACTTTTTTCTGCTGAATTACTTCTCCCCCGAGGCCCACTTATAATGTGTTTGGATTTTAACGTGCCAGTAACTGCTGAAATCCAAATGAAACTACATAAACATTAGTTTCTATATACAGGCAATATACTTTTGGGATATAGGTTATATTCTGAAAATTTATATTCAAACACTGCATTAAAAAAACATAGAAAATTGACATTTTGCTTGATATTGTTCCTAAAGGAGGATTTTATAAAGTGATAAGATAAAAGGTCTTTTAAATATAATACAAACAATAAATAAATAAATAAATACACTGGTGTTATCCTTACCATCATCCAGATTAAGGCTATCTGAGAGAGAACTGAGATCTGCTACACTCACATCATCTGTGAACATCAGAGAAGACCAGGTGTTAATGTCCATTGTTTTCAGTTAAATCATATTTTTACTCAAACCATTATAACTTGTTTTTAATGTAATCTTTTTCTCTACAATAATTTCAAAATACCAGCAGCCATTTTCACTGTGCGAATATGAATAACAAAATTTTATCACTCAATTAATAATAATAATAATAAAACATTCTATAAAAAAAGTTCTAACTCTCATGCGACATTTTTTTTGTTATGAAACCACCACCACAAGTCATCAGTAAGGTAAACATCAGTCACATCCGTTACATCTGTTATGTAAGAGAACATTTTGTATGCTTCAAATACTATACTCCAAAATCCTTTACTCTGTGAACTATCTTGCTAGCTGATTCCAAAGCAGTGAACCAGACGAGTACAGGCTTGAATCATTTCCCCCAAACTCCTTATTAGTAGCCTGTTAAATTAAGCGATATAAATCATCTTCTCCTGCCCCTTTTGGGTGTTTAATTAGAAAAACAAGTCTGTACCAGCAATGATGAGGGAGGCTCTTTGTGTTGGCACCTTGCCCGTCTTGACTCTGTATTCATTAATCTCATTCTCGATCTCCTGAAGCTTCTTCATAGCATCCAAGCAGTTCCTTCTCCGCTTCTTTTTCACCGTTTTACAAAGTTCAGATTCACTGGCAAGCTTCTTAGCCGCTTCTACAATCTTCTGCTGCAGAGCAAACCTGCTTTCTAAGTTCCTTAAGTGTGGGTCCTGAGGGCAAAGAAATTTAGAGTCAGCATAAAGTAGCATGACATTACACCATTTTAGCAAACTGCTATCAAACAAACAGCTTCACTGGTGACTTGTACTGTACAATTATACAGACGTAATTCAAATTGTATTGCCTAAATAAAAACTTTGCACAAGAGAAGACAGACATACTTCATCATAAGGGAATAGGTCATCTAGTTTGAAGGCAGTTCCTACACGTTTCCGTATTGCAGGGGGCTTCTCTCCTGACTCTAGAGGGTATTCTTTAGGCAATTTCCCTGTCAGCTCCTGTTGGGGGAAGGAGGGGTAAAAATAATTTTTTAAAAACACCCAAAAAAAAAACACAAACCTACACACCAAACAATGTTTGTAAATCATACTTTAGATACAAAGATACAATCTACTACAAAGAGATGAAACAGGCACTCACTGCTTCTCTGAGGCAGATCTTTTTAAGCTCATTGAGCTTCTGCGTCAGAAGATCCTGAATGTTCTTCTCCTTCTTCTTCAGCTCTGCAATCTTCTCTTTCTTCAGTTCCTCACTTACCTCAGAATCTGCAGAGCCTGGAGACACAAAACAACATCAAATAGGATACAATCTCCATCTCCAAGTCTATAATTCTGATAATTATGTTGAACTTGGAGACAGTCCAAGCTCAGCTGATTACTTCAAATACAGTAAAAATTAATGGGAGGAGATCCTCAGTTCAAAGGTTTTCTCTGAGGACCAATATTACATTGTCAGTGAGTTTATTACCTGCAGAAACCAAGCTTCCATTGCTGGCCATGATGAGCTGATCTTTCTCTACACTGAGCAGCTTACTGATCCTGGGGGCTGCAATCTCTGTGAGGTCCATGGCGATATCCCCCAAACTCTTGGCTGTGGCTATTTTAGTCTTTACATAAAGATGGAAATGGAAAGAGAAATTAAAAAAAAAAAAAAAAACTGTTGAGGACAGATAGTCATTACATTACATTAATGGATTTGGCAGTGCTATATAAAAGTCCAATCAGTGAGTTACTGACTGAGAGGAAGAGTTCCATCAATCAGCTGGACGGCTATTCCTGGACCAGCGCTGCACATTTGTTTCTTACCAATGAAAGCTCTTTTTGAGAAGATCAGAGCTAGTCAATGTTCATTAAACACATACCCTCCTGAGTATTTAAACGTAACCTACACTCCTTAATACAGAGTCTAACGTGTGAAGATTTCCAACTTTGATTTTTTTTTTTTTTTTTTTTTTTAAATCTGATGATTAAACCACATGTAAACTAAAAAATATAAATAAAAGTATTAAACTAACAATATCACCCATGACACATAGAATATATCTGCCGATTACGATCCTGCATACACATTGAGTACACTATAACAACATACTGAACATGGAGTGAACTTTAACACTGATCAGACAGGTGCATTACTGACAGACATAAGGCTAATGCTACAGCAAGAATACTCACTTTACTTTGCTTGCGATCCAGATAAAACTGGTGCTGACTGATGGCCATGGCCCAGATGGTCTTGATCAGAGAATGGCTGGCATACCACGAGTGGATTGCCTGTCCGGATTGTCCGAAAGTACGCTTCGATGATGCCTTCCTGTATTTTAACACAGACACATGGTTTGAGGAGGCATTTATGACCTAATTGGATTTAATTAGCATAGTACAGCACTATGCTACAAACAATGACAATGCAGCTACTTAAACAATAAGAAGGTACAATATATGCACTAATTTTTTCAGTTTGTTGTAACAGTTTATTTTGCTAATCCACCCTAGATGCTTATGTTGCTTTTTTATACTAACCCTAAATGTGACTGAAATTAGGGCCTTCATCTCCATATGTGATATTAATCCTAATCTTCCTCCTGAACACAAATCCCAATCCTAACACTAACAATGCTGCAAATCTAGAGGTTTTCTTTTAACTCAGAGTTTGAAAATGATTCCTTTTCACATACTGCAAGGCTTCGTGTGAAAAGTTAAATGCCACAATGTGTACACATCAATTCTAGACATTATATAGGCTGTAGCTGGATATCAGCACTGACCTTGAGCTGCTGCAGTTATAGTACACTGCTTTAAACTTTCTTTCCATAGTGTCTAGATCTAACTTTGTGATTGCTTTGTTGACGCTGCGCAACATTAAAAGTGGAGCCGATACATTAAATGGCTTTGCATCAGTGACTTCTAATTACAGTTCTAAATACAGTGTAGCCAGAAGCAGCCTCCTAGGAACTAGGAGCACTGCAGAGTGAGGAGCTAAACTGCTGCAGTCTTTAACCACATAAAAACAGACTCATAGGAGTTAGCATCTTCTCAAATGAATATACAGCAGGAGTTACACATGGTAAAATAAACATTTCAGTGCTAGAATGTTTCCTCACCTCTGAGGGTCGTTGACTTCGACTGCAAACTTCTTCTCACGGAAATACAAGTTCTCAAGCTGCTTCCAGCGAAATATCTACAGGTGAACAGGAACAGAGCAGGTTTATGAAGTGTCAAAACCATCACAATAACTGCTTTGTGGAACATTTTCTGTAGGTAAACAAGAAGTGTTTGATACTAAATTAATGAAAAACAAACAACCTTTTAGTCCACAAACCCAAGCCCTCTACATTGTGGAAGTGATGAAGGATATAGCACCGAACTCATACACAATTCACCAGACGCTACTATTGACAAACCATCCCCTACAACAGCAGTGCTAGTGGACTGAATATCGATACGCTTAGCTGGAAACAGAGAACAAAAGCAGCTGATACAAGGTCAGTTTAACACTACTGGTGCTTTAATACAACTGAAGAACAGCCAGGGTCGAAGCCTTTCAATATCTGCCTGAAGGCAGGGAGCTGAAAACAGAGCTGTGGAAAAAAAGCACAGCAAAACATCTGCTGCTCAGAAAGTTCTTTCCCTGTGAACACATCTCCAGCTCTCCCAGGCTCTGAGCAGCTACAGTGCAATATCCAGCAGCTACTATCAGTGTGCGGGGGAGAGGATTTATGAGGAATGTTAATAAACATTCCCTGCCAGGTACCGGCAAGTCACTGCCATGAAAACGATGAAGGATCACCAGAGAACAGCCTAAGCCCAGAGGAAATAATAGAGGATAAGCTGACAACCAGGAAAAAGACTCCAGGTACTCTCATTAGACACAGAACCAAAGTTAATTTCAAATGAACTGTAACCAAATCACTAGGAAGTTCTATCAAGTTTCTGAGTATTGAGTCATTCTCTTTTTTCAAGGAATACGAATGTCTGCCACAGTTCCCTCTTTCCAGGTAGCGTTTATGGTAACTGTGCTCATACACATTTCCCAAAGATAACAACCTTGCTCAAGGACTGATAAAATGAAGCTCTTACCGTCAAAGGTAGGAAGTCTGAACAATGACAAAAAAAAAAAAATACACATATATCCCTGGAGAATAAGACAGGTTCTTCTGAGTCCTGTGGTAGCCTTTCCCACAGGGTTGGGGCTTCTTTGAACAATACTCTCTTGTCTGCTCTCTCAGAGAGAAAGAGAGAAAGAGAGAGAGAGAGAGAGAGAGAGAGAGAGAGAGAGAGAAGGTGTTGCAAGAGTTTCAGCAGAACGAGTCCCTCCTCTTCGCTCCTCCTCCACGTGACGTCATCTAACCTACCTCCAGCAGACTGACAACTTTTAGTAGAGTACACGTTTCTCAGCCTCTCCCTCTCTCTATACTCAAGCTTACCCTTTATTCCCCCCTCCTCTACCTCTCCCATTCGCTCCCTCTCTGGCTGTGACTTTAACTTCTAGTCAGACCTGACGAACAGGTTACACACAATCACAAGCCTACTAGTCTCTCTTGGGAATGAATTTTCATTCTTTTCATTCAGGCTATATTCTTTTTCACGCACCCAAGTCTCAGCACACCCTTGTACAGCTACTCATTAAGCTTTGTGCTCTGTTTCCTGTGTGGAAAGTTTTCCACGCTCCAAATTGGATACCACCTCCTGTTGATCTGAAGTGCTAACTCCCCGGCCCTTCCCGATAGCCTTCTGAGGCAAATATGTGTGGAATCTACAACTTTCTTTTAATCATTAATAGCTGGCCATGGCACTCCTCACCTCTCTGCAAAAACAAGTCCCAGCAGTTAAAGCACAGCTCCGGCTGACAGCCGAGAATGTCTCACCCCTTATCAGAGGCCACAGGAGATCAGCACCTATCTCTATTGAAAGCCACTCTATTCAGCGTACAGATAAAAACACAGGCCTTTAAAGATGATAAGGTTGAATGCAAAACATAACAAAAGAACCAAATAATTAGGAAACTGAATCAACCCCAACTTATGTTCAAATAACGTTTAAATAAAGTATAGCGCCAATAGTGTCAGAAAGTTTTCAGAACTGACAAGTTTCTTGAGGGGGGAGAGGGGAAGAAAAAAAAAAAGGAAAAAAAAAACAATATAAAGGTCTTTTCATTAAACCGTGTGGTATCCGGAGAATCTTGTAAAAAACCAAGGCAGTTTCCGCGTTACGACTGTTTACTGTAGACCAGGAAAACAAATCAAACAGCTGATCATTTTCCTACAACCAAAAGGTGTTCTGTAAATATATATATATATATATATATATATATATATATATAGAGAGAGAGAGAGAGAGAGAGAGAGTGTGTGTGTGTGTGAGAACAGGGGGGGGGGTGCTCTCAGTATCAGTATTAAAATTCTGGTCTTGTGAATATCCTATGGACTGGATTAACTGAGTAACACTTGCTTTACTAAATGGATAGGATCTTGACAAAGCAAGTTTAATTTTAAAACACTGTTTGTACACTACAATCATTCAAAGTGATTTACAAATGAGAAACTACAACGATAATTCTAATATATATTTTAAAACATGTAGGTAAAATGAAATAAATCATAAATAAATAATTTATAATCTTGATAATGTGTAGATGACACACACTAAAAAGTAAGTATTTTAAACTGAGCTCTTTTCATCCTGGATTTAAAAGTGTCTCCTAATGCTCTCTGATAACTGCTTCGAATAAAGAGAGGTATAGTAGGTAAACGGTGCTTCTCCATGTTTAGCCTTTACCATAGGCAGGACTAACCGACTAGTTCCTAAAGAGTTCACATCTCTGTAGCATATCTGACAAATATGCTGGACATACACATTTAAGACATTTATAAACCTGTAATAGTCCCTTGAAGTCTAATCTGTAACTGACTGGTATCTAGTGTAAACGTTTAAAAACAGGGGTTATGTGTTCTCTTCTATTACTTCTAGTGAGATTTCTGGCAGCTGAATTTTGAAGGCGTGTACAAGTTTCTCTAGGTCCGGTTTAATAAGAAAATCTCTACTCTTGTTAATATTAAGGTGACAGGACACAGAGACGTTGGTAACGGCTCTGACATGACGGCTAAAACAGATCCAGAGGCCATTAGATGTAACTTATGCATATTTCACTCACTCTGGAGGAGACAAACGCCAAATCAAATTTGTATAGCGCTTTTTACTACTGATGTTATCACTAAAGCAGCTTCACATAATTCTGGTAAGACAACGCTGACCTAAGGCCACCATGCTCAATGCCAAGTGTGGGCTAGAGGATAATGCTCACAAACACAGCGCTGTAGAGCAGAGAAACTGCCCCCTGGAGGGATCATGCTCATTTCAAGGAGTTCTGATCCAGAATGTATCCTCCAACATCGGTAACTGATCTGGCTTATGTCCGTTAACAAATGAATATGTTTCAAGGGCTGGTGTTTGATGGGACACTAGGTGAGTGTGGATGAGTGAATGAGCGAGTGATGTTTTTCACCCACCCGAACAGCTCTGTCTACCTTCTGACACAGCACACAGCCACACTGTATTTACAAAGCAAACATCACATGAAACTTTAGTACATAAGTAGATGACCTAAGGCATCTTCAGCCTATCATCACAACTCTGTGCCAGGTCACTTTGGTTCAGCGCTGTGCAGGACACGTCAAACAATTAGTTCTGGTATTTTTGATGTGAAAATCTTGATGAATTACATTTCAGAATCAAATCGCAGAAAACCGAGAATATTAGCATTGTCCTGATTACACAAAATGACAAGCCATTACCATTTGCAACAACAAATGAGGACAAATGAATTATGTTGATGTTCTGCAGCGCACGTCTGAGACGCTACCATGAGTCACATGACCACAGTCATGAAGCATTCAAAAAATATGTCACAGATTCTAACACGCCTTACACCACACTGAACTTCCACCTACAATGGAAAGGCGGAAATGAAACATCCAACCTAAAAAACTGAAGGGGAATGTAAAATATGCAGAAAGCCAGGATGACAAGATACGACTTGAAAAAGTCCTAAGTAACAAACACAAGCCTGAATATAATCTTAAATGTAAATATAAAAAATGCACTTATATTGAAACTGCCAAAGCAGTTACATAATATGTCCATATAAATGTATCCCCCAATGAAAATACATAAATATATATTAAATAAATATAGAATGTGCATCTACTTTCACTTAAAATAAAGGGCTGATTTCCCAGACAGGGATTAAGCTGAGTCTTGGACTATATCCTCCTTTGAATGGAAAAATCACAATTCAGACCAGGACTAGGCTTAATCCTTTTCTGGGAAACCATCCCACAGAGAATGTAAATAAAATATTTATTGTTTTATGGTTACTTCATTCATTTTCTGTAACTGCTCATCCAGTTCAGGATCTGGAAGGGGTCTGGAGTCCACCCAGAATCACTGGGCGCAAGGCGGGAACACACTCTGGAGAGGATGCCAGTCCTTTGCAGGGTGACACACACACACACACACCTACGGACACTTTTGAGTCGCCAATACACCTACCAACGTGTATTTTTGGACCATGGGAGTAAACAGGAGCACCTGGAGGAAACCCACACGGACACAGGGAGAACACACCACACTCCTCACAGACAGTCACCTGGAGGAAACCCACACAGACTCAGGGAGAACACAACCACACTCCTCACAGACAGTCACCCAGAGGAAACCCACGCAGACACAGGGAGAACACACCAAACTCCTCACAGACAGTCACCCGGAGGAAACCCACGCAGACACAGGGAGAACACACCAAACTCCTCACAGACAGTCACCCAGAGCGGGACTCGAACCCATAACCTCCAGGTCCCCGGAGCTATGTGACTGTGAAACTACCCGCCCAATATGGTTACTATTGCAGTAAAGTTAAATTCATAGATATATTTAATGCAGCTGCCTACCCTCATCTAATCATTCTTTTAGAGCATGAAAATACATAAAATACCAGTTTGACTTTTCTATCACATCTAAAAATATGTCAGATACCGATAATTTCTAAAGTAATTCTCTGCTGATACTTTATAATTCCGATGCCATGCCTAAAATATCACATCATTTTTTCCTGAGAACCTACTTGTCTGAGCTTGTCCTATTTCTGTGACCACAGATGTGGGATTAGAGTCACATACACACACACGCCACACCCATTTCATCATGGCACTGTATTAAAGATCCTCTCGTCGTCACCCAAAACATTCAGTTACTACAACAGGACAGTGTGTATTTGGCCTCAGACCACAATGATTCAAATCAAATAAGAACGTCTAAACAGTCAATTCATTAATAGTCACTGGATAAATAAGACCAAAACTCTGTATTTACAAAGGAAATCAATAATAAAACTAATACACTAAAAACAGAATTACAGTGGCAAATAATTATAATAGATCTTGAATAATGCTGCATTATTCAATAAGAGCTGCTGAATGCTCTTATTAATCCAATACAGATTACTAATAAAATGGCTGGGTAAGGTGTTAAGATTTCAAGGAATGCAAAATGAAAATAAATCACTTTTTCAGTGTATGTCCTTGTTAAATCCAGCACCTGAGAGCACAGAAATAAGAGCACTGATTAAACAAGACAGAAAGAAAATGAACCCAGTGAAAAATGGCTGAAAATTATCCATTAAAATAACAGGGCAGTTCAGAAGGTAAGAATGCTGCTGTGGTGTTTGATCTTTGTAGTATTTTGACCAAAGCATGTCACTGACTTTTCATGTTTTAAGACTCCAGAACTGGGATCAATTTAGAGAAGAAGAGGTAGGATTCGTCCCCTTTAAACAAGTCTTTGTTTATGTGTTTGTTTATCAGAGGAGCAGCACGTGTAGCTGATGCTGGGCTAACTTTCAAATATGTCTGCACTCCCTTATTTTTGCAGAATTACTATCTTTCAGATTTTTTCCATAAGGCAGGTATCCATGTTTAGGTACTGGTACTGACCCAGATGTTAATTGGCCCATAATTTGCATATCCATGCATTGCTTGAAAACCACATGCATTTATTTGATGTTATGTAATGCTTGTTTACTTATGTGATGTGTGTGGTTTTAATAATTATATCATTATAATTAACTGTATTACTCCAGTGTCAAACTTAAGAAAACAACAGATACATGCAGCAAGAATACTTTGGGCAAACAACTGAGTTGAGAGGATGTGAACCCGGTTTTCCAATGAGATCATAACCTCTCGCAATAAAAAAAAAAAAAAAGAAAAAAAGAAAAGGCATCACGGTACAGTAGGCACTTTCATGCCACATCATTTCACAGGGTGACGGGAAAAAAGTGGTGTTTAAAAGCTTTTTAATCTGACGACCCCCAATAGATCCCTCATGTGAAGCTGGCCTGGGTGCGAGACCCTTCCTCTGCTCCCTGAGCACCCCCACTAAGCTAATTGTGTTTTATTGCTTGATCAATTGTTTGGGCTGAGAGAGGAGCACAATGAGGGTGGTGGGGGGATTTGCATAATGAGTTTGGTCCACTGGTAGCGGGGAGTCGGGGGAGCAGACAAAGGCCAGCTACTGCTGACAGCAAGCACAATCCACACTGGCAAGAAGCTCTGACAGTAGCTGTGTACTCCCCCCGCAAAAAAAAAACCTGAGTAAAACACTGAAGAGGGAGGAGCAAGAGAGGCAGCGACAGAAGAAAGGGTGGCAAAGAGAAGAAAGAAGAGGGAGAGGAAATATAAAAGAGGGGACAGATCCAGCATGAGGCCCATCATGCCCCCCACCCATGTTCTTGTACTAACTTTGGCAGGAGAAGAGCTGGCTGAAAAAGAAAATTAAGGGTGGGGAAAGAACCAGGCCCTATTTATACATCAACTTTGCCAGGGCGATTCCCAAATGTGTCTCTATTGCTCTTGTAGTTAAGAATGAGTGAAATATTTAAAATAGATAACAAACAAAAATACAAATATAAACTGGTCAACATTTACTGGCTCTCCACAGTCTAAAGTACTATTCAGGTGGGATTAGTTACGCAAGAAGGTGGGGCAATGTAATTTTACAGCAGGACGCCTATAACATTTATGACCGGATAAGAAATCTGGGTCTAAATTACAGAGAGGGGAGTGGCTCCTCACTTTACGCATTGCAGTCATGCTGAAAAAGTTCAGCTGCTCACAAGTGGAAAACATTGAAACATCTGATTTAATCAGAATTTCATTTACGCCAGTCCTCTATCCTACTATGCTGATGGAATGCAATGTATAATTAGCAATACATGTATAGACACTAAGTCTTACATATATCAATAATTTAATAAGAATGTCATTATTTAATTACTATAATAAACATAAATAAGTACATGAATAATAATTTCAAACTATAGAGAATACATCAACCTATATATATATATATATAGGTGATATTAATGAAAAAATGTGATAAATTAATAAATACAGACACAGAGCGTGGCATTAAATACTGGTTAAAAATAACTAATATCGAGTCGTCTCTCCAGTGTCAGTAATAAATATTTTTAAGCAATACTCTGCCAACATATGAAATTATTCTGGTATTCTCATTATTCTCAGTCGGTTCTCAGGGTATTTTTATTTGGATCACTGAAGATTATAGCGCTGTACTGTGCTCATGTTTAAAGGTGCAGCTGTGTTTCTGCACACTGTGTTTCCTAAACTAGTTCCTTCAGGTAGAGTGAGCCTGTAATGCCTGTCTGTAGAGGAAACAGGAAACATGTCTGAGAACATCACATTCTTCTCAAAATCATAATCCAGCCACTAATTCTTTTCCACTCAAACCTGAGCTTTTCAAGGAAGTGTTAAAAAAAATTATTCTGGTCTGAGTTAATGCAGCACTAATTAATTCTGTGCCCAGGCAATTGATAGTGTGCAAAGAAACATTAGTTCATTATTAATGGTGTTTATTGGTGAACGTGGAATGTATGTATGGTCTGGAGATTGGCTCCCCAGGGCAAGTAGTCACTTAGGATACAGTCATTGTGTTGTTTTTAGTGGCCAAAACGTGAAATGACAGGGTCATGGGCACCAAGCCAAGTCATTGGCTCCTGTCTGTTGTCGTGGATCCCTAATATCTATGGTATGGTTAAAGCCCCAAGAACTTGAGGTGCCAGATTCAGAAAAAAGCTAAAGTCTGTGTGAAATATAAACTAGTGAGACAGCATAAATGGGCCAAACCCTCCTTCAGTCGCCTGTCTTTGGCTGGAACAGATTCAGCCCGAGCCCCTGGCTCCAGCTCTGCTCCCCACAGCGTTTAACAATTACACCATCAGCTGAAGGGCTGGGCCGCAGAAAGAGACATGCCCATTAATGCCTTGCCACTGAGTTTGGCACGCACACTGATATACACAGACATACACACACAGAGATGCACAGTGACAAACACAGGATCACCCACACAGACACACCCAGCTGTGCTCTACCAAGTGTTGGCCTAATGGATGCCAGGTAAGCACAAACTGTAATGAGTGGGTCCTGGGGTAAAAGGCAGACCCTCAGCCAAATGAAAAATAGGATAGTGTACATACAACCAGAAGGGAAGTGCAGGAAGACAAAAACTGTCAGAATGAACAAGTGTACAGAGGAGATGAAGATCCTAGTTTACAGAAACAATATATACTATGAATTCTACACTGAAAAGAAAAAAAGTGTATGTGAAGTAATCTTAAATTTAGATAATGATCGTCATTATTTAACTGCGTTTTACATGCACATACAACACTTTAAGCAAACAAACAGACAGAGCAGATATTATCTTCACACAGCTCTGTGTTGATTGCACCATGGGCATAGTTTCTCGTGTCAACAGGTTGTTCACACTTTGCTGTCACTCTCACTGTTTACTCCAGATTCCCTGGCTTCCCTAGCCCTTTTCTCACAGTTTCTCTTTGTGAGTTTATTTACAGGTTGGTGAAATATTAACTTGAGAAGATAAAGTTTTATAAAAGTGACAGAGAAAACTCAGAGCACTGTACCTTTCTAGGCTTCAGCTTGTCCTGTTGGTCATATTGTGCAATGCCTTTGTAGCTAATTCCCAACCACCACGGGATCCCCTGCTTGTCCTGTGAAAAGTGGACAGTTTAAGAGGCATAGTTTAAAAAAAAAAAAAAATAAATAAATAAAAAAAGGGAAGCTGGAATGTTACTGAAGCCATTTCCCCATTAACCAAATAAAAAGATCAAACACACACTGTGGCTAGTCAATTTAGAAGCATCATTTGAACTTAGAGTTAATGAGCTAACTCAGCAAAACTCATACACCGCTACCAGCAGGTACACTATAAAGCCAAATGTTTGTAGAAATCTGTATGTGCAACATTTCTTCAGAAAACAAGGGTATCACTAGAGCTTTTCTTCCCCTTTGATACAGTAACAGCTTCTAATTTTCTGGGAAGACTTTACACTACAGGCTGAAACATTGCTGTGAAAATTTGATATCATTCAGCCACAAGAGCATTAGTGAGATGTGGTATTGATCCTGAATGCTCCATCAAGTGCTGTTGTTTGTGCTGTTCCAGAGCATCATATTTTTCATCAACGGCACATAGAATCAGACTTCTGTTTTTCCCAAAAACCAGCTGAAACATTGACTTTTTCATTCATTGTCTCTAACCCTTATCCAGTTAGAGACAATCCTGGAATCACTGGGCGCAAGGTGGGAATACACCCTGGAGGAGGCGCCAGTCCTTCACAGGGCAAACATGGATTTGTCTAACCACACAAAAAAAATGGCTCCACTGTCTTTGGGTCCATCTTAGATGACTTCAGGCTTGATGGTCAAGCACATTCATCAGCAGTTTCCCTGGCTTTTACACATTGAGATTTCCCCAGACCCCCTGAATCTTTCATGATATCATGAAGCATCGATGGTGAAAGATCTAAATTCTTTGCAGTCTTGCATTGAAAAACATTTGACGATTCTTTCACAAATTTTGTAATAAAGTGACGAGACAAGACCTATTGCTGCAAAGACCCTTTGGTAAGCCTTTTATACCCTTTATATTAATCTGCTTATAGGCTGCTTTAACATTGTGAATTTTACCTCTGTAGGACTAATAAAGGAATATAACCATCTATTGCATCAGAACACAAAGACATGTTTTTTAAATAAATATTTCACTCTTATTTTGCCCTGTACAGAGTTTTTAAAACAATTAAATCAGACTCATGTTTTAATTACATTTTACAAAAAATAGGCACTACAAAAAAAAAAAAAAAAGGGAAAATAAAAAGCTAAATGACACATACCTTCACTTCATAGTAATGAACCCCATACGTAGGTTGAGATTCCACCAACAAAAGATACCTGTTGATTAAAAAAGCAGAGGTTATTCATCAGAAATGGGAAAGGAGTGTCTATTAAAAAGGGTAGTTCTGATAGCACCATAAGTTCAATGGGTTTAAAGAAATTCATAGGCTTTCTGTTCAAGTACAAGATAAATTACTGTCAGAGCTTTCAAGGTGAGAAAGTCTATTTATCGATGAGCCCTGGGATATAACTCTTGCTGGTGCACACGACCTTGTGTTACGGAGGGAAAAAATAAGACATGAAGGTGGATTGTAAAGCCTACAGTCATTGCTTTGCTACAGGCAACGTGGTTTAATTAAAGGTAAATTTCACAGATTTTTCAAACTCATTATTAACATGCTAAAAAGCCAAGAAAGTTTTGATATGAAAGGGTTGCATTGATGGTGACTGGAGCCAGATTTCTCTGGCCTCTTCAAGTTAAAACACATTAATATATAACAGTGACTGATGCCACTTAGCAATAAGGTTCTTGCCTACAATATGTAACTAAATCCATTCATGACGGAGAGGTACAAGCAGAGTGCAAATGTACCAATTTCAACAACACATAAAAAAAGACAACAACAAACATGAAGGTTTAGGTTTTGGACCGTAATTAAAAGACTGTTGTTGTTGTTGTTGTAGGTTTATATCACCACCACTATAAAATATCTATGGTCCTTTATAATGCACCATTTCACAAAAAACACTCTGATGGTGTTTGTTTACATCTTTGTGACTGAATTATGCAATTCTTCTGCAAATGTACAGTGTGGGAGACAGATAAGTGACCCTTTTACAAATAACTTCACTTTGGCTGTGGTCCAAATGATGGGCCTTTTATCCCTCAGTGCACTCAGGGTGATGATGGTAAGATAAATTATGAGTGTGCTTACTTTACAATGGCTTTTCCTCTGGTGAACCCCTTCAGTGTTTTGTAATGCTCAATTACCCTGTCTTCACTAGAGAGAGAGAAAAAGAAAGACAGGGAAATAGACACAAACCAGGAGAGAGAAATTAGTCACAATTCACACAGGCAAAGTGAACAGTAATTGAGGACTAGGCCAAAGTGTGAATATGCCATTTGTAATGACATTGCTCTTTAACCAGCCAGACACACAAGTGCAGCGTGTTCACCCGTGAAATGCCATCTGGCCAACAGTCCTGTCAATCATAACTTCTGCTTTCTGCCTGGCATCTTCACTAATTACACTCCACTCCACCCAATAGAAAATGGCTTTAAGGCTGGAGCTTCACAGCTGCTTCTACACACGTGTCTGTATTCACCCACACGCATTCCTCCACAGACAGACACACAATCTAATCACTTGTCCAATCCAGCTGCTAGTCCTCCAGAAGAGTCACTAATTCAGGCCTTGATATCAGTACACTACTGTTCTAAACAGGTGCCACCATAGCATCTAGGTAATGATGATTTGGCAAGCTGTGTCCTTTTATATACATCTCAGACTTAATCTAACAACTCATACATGGAAAGAGTCAACTTAATCAATTATTTTGTTGTCTCTAGATTTTACATATATAATTTTATTTATGTGTTCTGTTTAAATACACAAACTGATTAACTGAATGATAGACAAAACATGCTAAAATTGGTAGCAGAGAAAATATTATAAACAACATTTTGCATTATAGCAGATACTTGTATTAAAAATTAGAGGTAATTACTACAGACAGAAAAAAAGACAACAGTACTTGGTACCACCCAGTGCTCCAACATTCATATTTATATCACAGTCCCAGCAGTCATTAATAACTAGCCAAGACTTGGCTTAATTATCCTGCTAGTTACAGAGGCGTAAACTCATTGCATCTGGCTGTTTTAAAGGCACACTGACCATTTTAGATGTTATAATTAAAGACTGTTAGTGAGAAAATTAAGGCTTTTTTAAAATGAACAGTAAACTGCTGTGCAAAAAGGTTTAAAATGGTTACTCCTCTTTGAAATGTCACTTACCAGTAAGTCAGCGAAGGGTGTTCCTTTAAAACGGCTGTGGGGAACGTGGGGAGCTTCTTCAAGTCTGATCTTGCACTTTCATCACTAAAAAAATAGAACATCTCATTAACAAGAAAGCAAGACCATGCAATAACTTTATCCCAAACTGCGTTACAAGACTACTGTGTAGAAATCGTAGCCCACCAAGACCTTGTTTAAGTTTCAGTTAAAATGGTCATTAAATGAGTGCAGTCAGCCCTACGTATCCTTCGGAGATTGGTTCCATGAGCCCTGCTGATACCAAAATCCACAAATCCCTTATATAAAATGTAATATTTACTGGGGCTGGCCCAGAATATTCAGCTATTCAGATATGGGTTCATTAGGTAGGTATTGGGTTTTTAATTTTAAGATTATGATATTTGTTCTTTTTGATAAACGTGGTTATAGATAAAGGCAATGCTACACTTCAGCCGAATATGGGAGTCGAAACTTCGAAGCCCTAAAAATGGTATTTGGGACAGCCAAATTCACATAAAACCTACTCACGTGCTCCTATTAATCTCTAGTTCACGTATAATTCCTTAAACATTATAAATGTCGTTTTTAAATAATTGTACTCCCTGTGTAGTGCACTTCTCAAGGGGATATAGATCGTCCATTAGATAATATTAATACAACATAATTTATATTTATTAATATGTAGGAATCTGAAATCTAGTTACATCTGAATGTATACATTGTTGGTATTTTTGACTTGTAATGTAATGTAATTCACTATATTGGGAGTGAAGCACCAGCCAGAGACAAGCATGCTGTGTGATGTCAGCTTTGATGAAAACCTCCAGTTACATCATCCACAGAACAGTGCCAACGGTGTTTTCAATAATCTCCACCTTGGAGTTCTGTTTTCAGTGACCTACAATGTGGTTTTCGTGTGGCCACAAGGCCAATATGTAGACAATAACCTCAGTGTAAATAAACAGCTGTGTGGACAGGGCCTCAGTATAATGACAAACCAAAGCGTATTAACTTTGTCATATTTTAAATACAGTAGCCCACATAAAAAAATAATCTTAGTGTATTTTGAGTAAACTGTTTTTTATTTATGGTCATATTTTGAGGTTTCAGTTTTTGGCTGACCTAAATTTTGGTTTTGGTGTTGGAAAAGGATCTGAACTTCGGTGTGTCACAGTACTTTCATCCTTGAGAATGAACAGAATCAACTTTGCATGTTATTAAGAAAAGAAAATACTGAAAATGTTGATATTGTAATATACATGCAAAACACAAAACTTACAGTTAATACTATGGCCATTGGGACATCTGTATATTTTAATTTTATATAAATTTGGAACTTTTAATATCACCGTATACCTCAGAAATAACATATAAACCACCAACTGCATTCATATAATTGAGTTAGTGTCATTCACACAACAGCTCTACCACTGATAATACCCAGCAGAAATTAATGTTATGTACAATTATTTTTATATTAAGAAAATATTTCTTGACATCACCAAAATTGCATCTTCTGAGGTTAACAAAGTCTCCTACTCTGGACGCCTTCTGCTCTAAATCATGATGATTTCCTTCGGGTCTTCCACACTATTGAGTCTGTATACAGCAGGACTGTTCAGAGCCATAAAGAATCCATCTAAATTTGGCTTCATATCATTTATTTTGTCCACACGTGCCTCATATCTCTATAGATTAAAACTGCAGTTTGAGGCAATCTGGTATTAATGCTAATAGTATTTTATCTTGGTGAAGGGAACATGCTGTATATCAATGTCAAGATGGAAGATAAAGTTACCTGTTAGTCACTCAAAGCACACAGGCAGAGCAAAGTGCCTTTCAATTATAAAGCAACAAAGAGAAGTGCTGCTTGGCAGAGTCCTGCACTGCTAAACTAAAACAAAAGCCATTCAAAAGATCTGGCAGGCTCCATTGTGTTATGAGGTTGGGACACAACCCACACATTCTCCAACAGGGCTGCAGCATTCTGTACAAGAACTAAACACACTTTAAATATATTTACATTGTCTGGTTTATCCACCTTTTTCTGGGGTAAGCTGAAATATATGAAAGCGTTTGCATCTTCAGGTCATGCAGCTTGATGTTTGATGACTAGTGCAGATAAACCACATACAATTCACAAGTTTAACAAACATAAAAATAAAATAAAATACCCCCCCCTCTAAATATCATAAAATGGCTGACAGTGTGATAACCTAAGTATTTTATTTACTTTGCAAGTAGCTGTGTAACGTTCAGATTAGTCTGTTTTCTAAACAGTATACTACATGTTCATGTTTACTATGGTTTCACATGAATGCTCTAGTGACACTGGGCTGTGCCAAACCCTTCAACTTCAAAATGTCTCTGTTTACTTTAAAGACGACATATAACACACAAATCACTAGTTCAGGGCACTTGCACATTCATTTGGGGATCAGAAGCCTACTAATGCACACACTGTAAAACAATACAATTCTGTCTGTCTTTTTGTGGGTCGTCTAAAACAGAAATTATGGGACAAATGAGCCATTGTGATTTTGTCTGCACCTTGTGTCAAACGCAGAGACTTTAGAATCGTTCCACCCCCTAATCTGATTCTCTCCAGTCACAGAAATAAATCCCAAAACTGTGTTCACTTGGTGGAAAATATGTAACATGTGCCCTTTAAAGGGAACTTCTATGATTGTGGGGAACTGCAGTTATCTTTAGTTTGTTTGAGTTCAGAAGCCTTTTAATGTGAGCAGTATAGTTGAGGAAAAAAACAACTCTTGAAGTTGGCTGAAGTTAAAATTTTCTGTAAGATTTTCTCACTGTTTGAACTACCGCAGAAACTCATTTAAAACTCTACATGTTGAGTTTTATAGCACATTTGGTCTGTTTACATTTTTATGCCGATAGGCATCTCCCGAATATATCTCCCAAAATATTTTAGGTGGAGATAAAACCTTAACTAATTCAGTAAGACAGTAAAAATAAATCAACATTACCTATGGAAAAGGAATAGAGCGTTATCCTCATCTCAGTTGGTGTGTTTTAATATTGTAATTCTCCCTGTTGTCTAAAATATTCCAGATGGTTTTTAATTGCTGTTCATATATTTTTAGCCATTTACTGACACCGGGGCTTTGTAAACACTTTAGACCAGTTTTGTGCATGCAAAGACACCTGAGAGATAACAAACGATGAGGAAACATTCTGATCTTATAGTTTGATCTTAAAGTCTGAAATTACAATTAAGTCTGGATTGATTCTGATGTAGGGCTGGACAATAATTCAATATATATATATATATATATATATATATATATATATATATATATATATATATATATATATATATATATATCGCAATATAATGTTTTTAATAACAAATGCATATTTTTAAACACATTTTCAATATTTCAATATACATTACAGCATCTGTCACTGACTGTCGTTCATTACAGGGCGCTGCCGAGTTCACTGCCTTCAATTTTAAAGTTAGTTTAAAAATATTTATATTGACAAAGCAAAAAGGTTTGTTTGATGGTGATGTCATGTTTCTTGTTTGTTCTGGGCATTTTTTTTTTGGCTTTTATGTTGATTATAACAATATCGGAATTATATCAACTGAAATTTAGAAATATATTGTGGGAAAAAAAAAAAAAAAAAAAAAAAAACTGTCCTTTTCGTCCAGCCCTATTCTGACGCTTAAGAGAGAATTGCAAATCTCAGACATTGGTCCACATCAACAGAAAGTGAAACATGTTTGTTAGGCATATCAGCAACATTACTGAGGGATACTTAACATACTTCTTTGTTAACAAAAAGTATTCCTTCCTGGAGTGCTTGGCTGAGCATCACTGCATTCAGAGGGACTATACAAGCCAGTAGTTTTAACAGTTCAGCCATTCATGGTTGATGTTTGACGGCATAAATCTGGCAGCTGAGCTGGGAGGGTTGATGATGTGGTAATGTACAGTACACTGCAGCACTCTGACCACAGTGCCCTGTCAGCAATCTGGAATTCATTACACTGTCTGTACTATCAAACGGCTCGCTGTGGGGGGCCAGGCCTCCACCCTGCCAAGGCAACGTGTAGAGGAGGAACAGTAATGTGTCAGCTATTTCACTAAAGACTTAAACCACCCCCCATAGGAGAGAACATGGAAAAAGGAAGGTAAAATCAGAATGTTATAGTTACCACGACTAGGACTGGACACAGGATGTGAGCAGTGCAAGAAAATGGCAGGTAATTTGAAGTTCCACAAGTTACCATCACAAAATTAAAAGGAATTTTGAAAGGTAAAAAAACTACCTAGTCTTCCTTTAAGACAGCTAGGGCAAATATGAAAATGATAAAAGGTTGTGTTGTATTTCCTAGACAAGCATTTACTTGCAACACTACAGACCAACAACATAGTGCTGTTACCTAGCAAGATATTTTGATAGTAAGAAAATGTATTAAATTCAAACAACTTTATTTTTAATACATCTTAATAATTTATCATCATTTTTTCTTCTATTGTATTTGAAACTTAAGTTTCCTTTTCTATTTTTCAAAAATTTTAAAAGGTGTTATTTATTTATTTATTTATTAAATATTTCAAGGTTCAAACTTTACTAAGACAATCGCTGAATATTAAAAAACATAGCATGTATATGGTATTTACATAAATATATACTAGACCAATGTATTGTCATAAGGACAGATAAGAAAATATCCCAAAAAACTGGATAACACACATACACAAGAGGAATGCTGCCTAAAATGTGTTGTGCCACTGCATTTAAACTGAGATTCATCTCAAACGAGAGGTTCCTCTTGTTTTTAAAAGAACATCACTGTTGACATCGGTATCTATCCTGATGCCTGTTTGTCCACCAAGAAGCGATATCTCGACTCCCTCATGCTGCATATCCACCCAGGCTTATAGAGGGAGGTGGAGGAGGGTGAAGTAGATGGGGGCAGTTGGAAGGATGTGGGGGTCCTCCACTCCTACTGCCCTAATCTCCTGCCATGCTGCTCCACTACAGCTCCTGCTTTATGGGGAGGATTTGGGGCCTCCAGGCATATGGATAAAATACAAGCTGTTGGAGTGTGCAGAAGACAGGGCTTCACTCTAAGCATTGTGGCATGAGGAATGATGCTTTCAGTTTTTTATATTCTGTCCTGGAACCTCTTCTGCACGACTGAAGTCACTCGTCTTATTTTTGAACACAGAGAAAATTTCCACCGTACCCGTCGCTGTGCCTAAATGAATCACGTAACGAGTGTACGCCATGTTGTGTGTAACTGCATGACTTCATTACGTAAACAAGTCGGAATATCACGATAATCACAATATAAATTTTTTACTGTTTAAAATATTTTGCAATATTATTGCACATGATACAATATTTCACAGCCCTACTGAACAGTAATATTTCTTCAAGAACCATTCCTTTATAGGAATCCCTATACATCTTATTTTCTAAAACAGTCATGGAGATGTTTCTACTTATGGAACGGAAGTATGGATGTGTTATATTTAGTGACGCACGGTATATCGGTGGCCAATATATTATTTGCCAATATGTGGATTTTTTTAGTTATTGTTATCAGTCCGATATTGGAATTTTAGCTGATATTACAAACAACTTGCGCACAGACACCTGTAATTACACAACTAAGTGTAGACTAAGGCTGTGTGGACGTTTTTCACAGTTTCTGCGGAGAACAGTTTCCGGGAATAAATTTCTCCGTCTTGAAAACTAATTTAAAATATCAGTGACACTCAGTACACGCACACACACAGATAGTGGCGTAAACACACACACACACAGCTGGTTAAACAACAGAAAAATATTCTCAACCACCATAGTGCAGGAGCCCAGCTTATATAAAACTAGATATAGAGTCTGAAGTTATTACTGAAACACGATGATATACGATTACAAACACTCTCTCAAACACTCAACTACCAGCCCTTCTTTTATAAAACAGAGTCATTCAGTGCCTGAATTTATTACTGAAACACGATGAATAACGATTACAAACACACACTCCCTTGTTCGCTTGGAGCTGCTTTATGCCAATTTCTCTCTAAAACAAACCCGGTGCTGCACTAATTAGTGCCCCTCTAGAAACCATTCATGCCGAACCAGCAGTACATCTTTGATAAAATTTATAAAAGAACTATAACTAATATACTAAAAAGTACAGAAGTGTACAAATACTGAAGAATATACCTGTCATATGACAACCTATTATAAAAAGAATTTGTTTTACTTTAACCCAATGTGAACTTGCTTTAAATACAAAAAGATAAAATTATCGGCTGTTAATATCGGTATTGACTACCACAAGGTGCTAATTATCGGTTATCGTATCGGCGCAAAAAATTCAAACTGGGTTCATCCCTAGTTATATCATGAATGTTACAAGGAAAATTACCTTGAAATACTACACTTGCTACAAAATGAAGATCTCCGGGCATTACACAAAAGAAAAACACACGAAATTCTCCCTATTACCTCTTATTTACGATAAAGGCAAAGGCAGCTATTTCAAGCCATACACCTTTCCTGAGAAAAAGTGTCCACAAGCTCCGCTGAGCACACACACACAAACACATCTCCACTTTCACTCTACATGACACCGAACTCTGCACAAAGCTTTGTGTTCAAATAATGCATCATGGGGCCATTGGTGGGACAGAGGCAAACGAAGGGGTTTAGCCTTAAACTACCCACTCATCCACTTTACAGCCGTAATGTTCACAGATTACCACTGGCTTTGTTGTACAATAGTGCACTGACAGTACAGAGGACCACCTTAATGTGATATTTATCTTACCTTATATATATATATATACACACACACTTAAAGAGAGTACTAAGAAAGGGTGTGTATAGTTTGTATTATATTTATGGGTAACACTTATGGACCTTGACCTTATAATCATTCTATCAACACTGTTAACATTTCAAATGTTATAAACCCACCAGATATTTTATACAACTTTGATATATGATGCTTTAATGTAAGGGTAAGATAAGGCTACAGTGCTATAAAAGGAAACCTTACAGTGGGGAATCCAAGCCCAAGTCACTGAAATGAGATTACTTTGGGTTTATTTTTTACAGCTCTTCTCAGTGTCACTTAGTACAACCTAGGAAATGATCAACTAGCGTCAGGCACTCCATGAACAAAAACACTGTCAGCTCCCAAACCACGATCAATTTCTAGCGCTTACATGTATAATCAGTCTTCTTAAATGTACACTGTACTTCCACCTATCCACTAAGAATGTAGAGTTGTGTAAAAACCATTTGTCACTAGTTGAACATTTTACATTGTAGGCCTTTACATCAAAAGGCATTTTATGACCACTATACATTATTCATGAAGCAGTCAAGCTAGGTATTAGCAACAACCAGAAATGATCAGTATTTTTATATAGGACAAAATAAAATCTGTTAATCCTATAAGCCTCTTTATTAAAGTGTAGATTTACCTTTTGTGATTTACGCATCTCACAATTTAGAATCAGAATCACTTTATTCCACCAAATACAGACTACCGTATTTTCCGCACTATAAGGCGCACCGGATTATAAGGCGCACCTTCATTGAATGACCTATTTTAAAACTTTGTCCATATATAAGGCGCACCGGATTATAAGGCGCATACAATAGACGCTACAGTAGAGGCTGGGGGTTACGTTATGCATCAATTAGATGGAGCTGCGCTAAAGGGAATGTCAACAAAACAGTCAGATAGGTCAGTTCAACTTTATTAATAGATTACAACCCAGCGTAGTTTAAGGTAAAACATGTAGTGCAATGTTAATATACCCCACATAGTGGGGGGGGGGGGACTTTTCCTCGATTCAATAATAATAACAATCACAATATAGTAACACTCGAAATAGTGCAAAGCGATAACAATATATCAATAACTCAATGTTGCTCAAACGTTAAAATCACACAACACACAAAATAAACACGTAAAGCTCACTTTACTAAGTTATTCCTCTATTCCCGTGTTCTTCTGCGTGACTGATCGCCTTGAGTTTAAACTCTGCGTCATATGCGTGTCTCTTAATAGGAGCCATTTTGGGGTCTTTACATAAAAAACAAATGGAAATGAAATATATATACACCGGTATATATCCAGCATGCACAGCGCGCGGAAGAAAATGAAGTAGGCAGCTACTTACCGTAGTTGCGAGACCTGGCTCAATATTGGTCCATATATAAGGCGCACCGGATTATAAGACGCACTGTCGGCTTTTGAGATAATTTGAGTTTTTTAGGTGCGCCTTATAGTGCGGAAAATACGGTAGATAAATACTGGTTTTAACTGTAGGATCAGTTTCATTACACACACACACACACACATTTAAACAAATAACCAAGTAAAAAGAACATAAAAAAAAAACTTTGCATTACTACAAAAATGGCCTCCTGAAATTCCTGTCTAGCAGCTGTCATGCAAAACAAATTCAAAATGTGGTAAATGCATCCCGATACTAAAAAGAAATATACACTTAGGAACAAAAACAAAAAAATACAACCGGGAATCTAGTTCCTATGTTGTAATGAATTCAAAAGGAATTTAACAAATTTCAGTTCCTGGGCATATTAAAGAACTCCACTGCAGATCTAGAAGTAACTCAGTAACACCTCTGTACTTGTCTTATATTAAGTGCAGGCTTCTATATCGCCAGCCTGGATCATATAACACTGGCATCTTTCCGCCTTTAACAGAGAGGTGATGACAACCCACTGATGACTCAGACTTCAGATATCTTCCATTGCTCATTCATGGATATTCACATTACCCCAAGTTCCAGTCATTGGTTAGTACCACAACAAACAATGACACTAACTAGAGACATAAATAAGAGGCTTAAACTCATTTTTACCTTGTGTAGTCTCCCTTTGCCTCCTGAAAGATAAAAAAAAGAACAATAAGAGTCAAGATATACACAAGTTTATTGTCATATCCACAGAGGAACAGGCTTCTTACATTGCACAACATTCTGGACTAAAAGTTACTGCACAAACACTACATAAGTAAAAAAGTTATAGGCTCATTTATCTTCTATATTTATGCCTACACTATACAATCACTGATGTGTGAACCTTATTAACACCTAATTTTCAGAACACAACATTTCTTGGTTCATCTATTAGGAGTCAGGAGATTAATAGCTACATATTATCCCTTCCATATTCATTCAACCCTGTACCCTACTGTATTGCATAATTAGTGATAGTGTTCCTAATGTGCAAAGCAGTCTTCTGCCCTTACTGCACTGCTTCTGCTTCTCTTTATAAATGGACTTGTGTAGGCTGCGTGCCATAAGAAGCTTAAGTCTCATGAGTGAGTGCACATGCAGTGTCTCAGTGTAAACTTTACATTGGAGCTGTGTAGACACAACAAGCTTGTTCTCACAGACTTGTTAGCTCAACTTGGGCTTGTGTTATGGCTCTGGGAAGTAAGAGTCAACACTACAGATGTGATTCAGATCAGACTGGGTTGCAATTAAGCAAATGTAACTCAAAGTTTTAACATCAAGAAATATTTTTAAAAATCAATTTTAAACACAGAATCTAATATAAAATGCATTTAACATGCTTTTATTGCAGAGTGACTAGCAATTACACAAAATGATATACTAATATCATGAGCACAAGTGGTGGTATTTATATGTTAGAAGATATATCACATGTAAAATGTGCAGTCTGTGACATGGCTAATCGTTTAAGCTTTGAAACTCAAATGAGCAGATCATTAAGACAGGCATGGTTTCTGACGTCACAAACCTATCAAGTTGCTGGGCAGCAGTTTTGAGGCAAGCTTGAACCTCAGGAAAGCAGAATAGGGGTGTGTAGAGTTATGGTTGAGAACAGTTTACACGTACTAAATGAATGCAAAAGTGTAGAGTTACAACTAAGCCCCTTTTAAAGCATGATTTTCTAGGCATTGCTGTTTCCACATATTTTTCCAAGTTTATATGAATGTTTTAGGATGAATGCTTTAAAACATGACATTTCAAAAATGTTTTTGAACTGTAACTTACGTTATACTGCCTGACCAGAAAATTGTAATATTCTACATTCATTGCTCATGTTGCTCATCAGCTCCGCACACACTATACAGGTGCACTTTGTAGTTCTAAAATTACAGACAATAATCCATCCATTGCTCTGCATGCAATACTACTCCCCTTTTGCCTAGATCTTCAATAGGTCCAGACCCCCACAGAGCAGGTATTATTATCACTGTCAGCAGTTACACTGACATAGTGGTGGCATTTCATTTCAGCTCTGAGTGGATCAGACACAGCACTGCAGCTTAAGTTTTAAAACATAATATCCACTCTGTTAGACACACCTACCTGGTTGGTCCACCTTGTAGACTGTAACCCACCCGTTGCTGCACATTTTGTGATGGTCATCCTAAAATCCTTCATCAGCGGACACAGGATGCTGCCCACAGGACTATATTAGCTGGATATATTTGGTTGGTGAACTAGTCCGATTATTTTAAAAACTCCAGCAGCACTAGTGTGCCTGATCCAAGTGTCTCGTACCAGTGAAACACATGACTACGCCAGTCACTGCGGTGCTGAGATTGATCCACCACACACATAATAACTGTTATGTGGTGGTCCTCACCATTAAAGAACACAGTGAAACGGGGCTAACGGTAAGCAAAGCAACCCAAAAAGTGATATCACAAACAACTTTTATTCATTCGCATTTGCAACCGATAACTCGTGTAAATGTATAGCTTTAGCTCCCACATAAAAATAATAAGACACCGGCAGGAATATTTAATTACTTTTAAACAAACTTTAATCCTGCAGTCCTCTTCTGAGTCAGCTCCATTCAAACAGACGGAGACTACTGAGAAATGAAGCATGTTCAAGCACATAACATTAAACAGCTTGTCAAACTCCATAAATATCAACATTTACTCACCTGCAGCACGTAAGCGGCTAACTTGAACACGTGTTCGCTCTCTACCTCAATAGATCCCTATAGAAAAAAAATTAAAAATGGGGTGAAAAAAATCAATAAATCCTCCTTTCAACTCTAACTGCGACCACTGCGAGTTCAAACTACTCCTCTCCCCCCAACCGTTACAGGTTCCAAACAGGGCGAAACCATTCACTCATAACGCGGGGGTAATAACGTGTTCTAACCATTATAATTATTTCTGTTTGTACTGGGTTTATTTCAGGGTTTTAAAAAACGATATCACTCCACAAAGAGACTCTAACTGTATTAAAAATATAAGCGTTTAATTTTTCTATTTTAGAAACCAATCGTCGTTACCAGTAAACGAATTGGTTTAGTCCGCTAGCAGGTTCAGCGTCAAGGGAATGGGAGATAATGCTTTTCCTTAGAGGACAAGATAAACTTAAAATTTACCTGTTAAAAATAGGTGTTGTTTGCTTTTAACAATCAACGTCTATTTGTTTAAGTTGTATATACTTTTAACTATATACACAAGTTTGAAAACACCTCGAACATTCCTTATAACGGGAGTAGTCAGCCTTATTTTTCTAGGAAGGCTAACTAGACGTCGAAACATTAATGTGAGGATACTGTGAGAACATAAAAGAGGTTAGATGCTGAATTTGGATGATTAGTTCTGGCTCACAAATAATCCAAAATGTACTGAACAGAGCTCCATCGTTCCAGAAAATACAGTTCCCCTGTTTCTGTGTACAGAAACACAGCATGGCAGAGCTGTGGAAAAGCTTGCCATTTAAAAGCTGTATTTGAAAAAGAGGGCAACAGTCTACCAACAGTGTGCAAGCGGCAAGGCTGGAACTGGTTCATAGGTCAGACTAGGAACATGCATTAATGACATTTAATGAATGATTTATCGAATTGATGCCTGCCTTACCTTTGCCACAACTTTGTTTACACATATTAAAGCATATATAAGACATTTTGTCCATATCATGCCACCACAGACATAGATACAGTATAGTTAAGTGGAATGAAATGGAAATACCAAAGGAAAATAAAGAAAATATGTGTAGAAAGAGAGAGAGGAGTCTGGGCTGCCCGCCCTGCGTTCTTGGCATTGCCCTCCTCTTAATTAACACAAACCCAATCCAATATCCAGTGTGCCAGTGTAATTCTACACAGTCCAGCAGACAGTCCCCCACTATCTGGAACTGGTCTCAGACCAGTGGGCACCTTTTATTCAGTTTACTCCCCCCTCAGTTCCACTGGTGTGCTTTGAAAAAACAAAACCTAGTGAGTCAAGTGATATTTCTGGAGGATTACAGAATCAGAAGATACTTTGTACACGCTTCTGAATGCTGGCATTGTGCAGCGAGAAACAATGAGGCTCCTGGCAGCGGAACAAGGAGCCGAATGAAGTTTAAAATTACTGAAGGTCTTAGAGCAAATCTGGAGTAAATGCTTTCTATTGGCAGATGCCTGATGGGGTGCTACCGTACAACCACAGCTAGCTCAGAGTAACAGCTCTTAAGGTGGGGAAAAGCTGGACGGCAGCCAGTTGACCCCACCAGCTTCATGCTGTGCATGCTGCCAGCAAACAGCCATCAGATAAAAGACTGTGACTTTGGTCCAGCACACTCTGGAGACAATAGAAAGTATTGCAACCTTTGACATGATTAAATGATAGTTTTTGGAAAAGCTGAATTTGTTGGTCTTATGAGTTACACAAGAGCCTAGATGATCCTGGTGATGCCACGGTTTGGAAACACTGTGGCAGTTCTGGATGTGTATAATTGTCTTATCTCTCCCCTGATCACTCAGCCTAATGCCTGAGTGATCATAGACATTTGTTGGCTTGCATGACAGAACTGGCTGTAAGTGCTCACCTCCAAGCATGTTTAATTTCAATTGTGTTGTGCTTGTAGAGGTTAGCAAATAATTGGTATGAGGTTCATGTGTGTCAGAGGAAGCATGTGCTGCCTTCACCCCCCAGCATGGTAGCATCATGTGAGAGGTGGACTAAAAATGGAGAAAAAAATGTAAAAAACGTGCAAACATTTGCACAGCAAGGCTGAACTGCAGGCAAAATTCATCCCACACTTGACTCAAACAGCACTCAGTTGTTACATAAGCTGATACAAATGTGATCATATGAATTCTGAAACTGTATGACCTGGATACAGTCATATGCAAAAGACGGTTAGAATATTAGACTCATAGTTCAGGCACGTGGTTTACATGAAGCTAGTTGGTGGTAAGCTTTATAGCTATAGGTCTATTATACTTCTATTATTTTTTTATCTTAGTTTTGTGACCAATTATCTACATTTGAGAAGGAAAATGGCATGTTCATCAAATCGTTCTTGTAATATGTAACTCCATATGTGTATTCTGATGACTTTGATCAATGAGTAACAGATTATTTTCATTTTAGCAGCAAAACACAAATGCACCTGTCTTTCATGCATTCATTCATTGTCTTTAACCTATTCTTTGGCAGTGAACACACACACACTAGTGTACGGGGGTAGTGATCACACACCCATGGTGGCGGGCAGTCATCCCCAGCGCCCGGGGAGCAGTTGGTGGTTAGGTGCCTTGTTCCAGAGCAACTCAGCTGTAGTTTGATGAATCAATGAGTAATTTGTCATTTTCATTTTAGCAGCAAACAAAAGCACACTTATCCTCATTTCCCTAAATGCAGAAAAGGCATGTCTGAGAATATGTAAATGAAGTTATGAAAAGTTATGAGCACTCACATTATAAACTGAAGACTTCGCATTCCGGTAGAATAACTCCACCGTGGTTGTGTCTTTTAGAAAGGAGATGCTCTCAATGTAAAACCTGTCAAAGCAGAGGTTTGATCAGATGAAGTCACAGTGATTTAATTCTGACTTTTATTCTGAATGTAGATGTGAATTTGGACAGAATACAGAGATAACTGTGTGCATCTACTTTTTATTACACTTGTCAAGTAAAATACAGAATAATCTGATCAAAACGTCTTTAATTGCTGTATGCTGACACAAACGCGCCCCCTAGTGGATAAGACTGCATTATGGAACCTGCATAACAATGTCACACATCTTTCCATAAAATCCCATGCATCTTCAAAAATTTGGTTCCAGAAGAAGGCAAAAACACTTTTTCCTGGTTGATTTTGAACCAGAGCTATTGGGCAGTTCATCCTTTTAATATTAGCACAATTCAAAGGACATTTACTTTATTAAAATTGTACAAAACGCATAAAAACAGAAATTGTATTTGTATTTTAATTTATTTAGACTGAGATGATCTTTTATAATTTCTTTCTGTGTCTTAAAATGGACTATGTTGATATAAAATGGATTGTGGTAGTAATTAAGTTCGTAAGCAATATCTGACAGTTATGCTACAATCCCACTGATGATAAGTAGCCTTATTTTGTCTCATCAATTATTCATATATAATTCATTTCTTGGCTTTAAGCATGTTTTACAGGTTTAATTTAGAATTATACATATAACATAGATATTACAAAAAATAATAATAATAAAATCTCCAAAAAGACTGTAAAAAATCATAATTTTCAGTGAGGAAAAATGTTTTAATTTAAGTTGTTTTGAAACATGTCCTGTGGCCTATTTCTCATTAAATGTTGACACAATATAAACAGCAGGTGGCGTTTTTCATATGATGTAAATCATAAATGTCAGTAATGGAAATCAGAGACCTGGTACTATACTACACTAATATCATAGTGAGCCTATATTAAATGTAGTTATCTGACGTGAATCACCTCATGGCACTGACTTGTATCTCATTGACATACACTATACACTCAATGACACAGAGTTTACATAAAGTTCACCACTCACTCACATCTAAAAACTGCTTCACATAGGAGTGCTATTCCGTGACTGAAAATATTACACGTACCTAACTTGGAACTTGAGTTCAAGTGGTCCAGTCTTTTTGGAGAAGTCATGCTCCAGGACTCTTCGGTTCTGCTGCAGCCAGTTCGTCTGACCACTGGTGAGAGAAGAGTTGCTTGCTGTAGCTCATAAACCATTACAGTGAATCAACTATAAATGTGCTTGCTGTGTTTTCTTTAACTTTGCTTTAACAAATAGGTGATTATCCTCTTTGATAGATTCATACGTACTGTTTAATTAAATTCATTCATCTCTTAGTTTCATGGCATTTTTCATGATAACATTGCCCCTGAGTCTAAAAGCCAACATGTGAAGTGACACTAACATAATTACTGTCAGAGAAAGTTCCTGGAGACTGTGAGGTTAATGAATAAAGATATGGGCTTTAATCCAAATACATTACTTCTAACTTATTTCACTACATGACAGCTCATAAAACTGGGTGGATCATAAAATATCAACAGGAATGTGTTCATTGCTAACAAAGCTCATACTTACGTCTCATCAGTGAAAGAAATGCCAAAGTACTCCTTCTCTTTTAAGTTAAAATGGGATGAGACCAGGTCCAGGAGATCTCTGGATAATAGCTTTGGCTGAGGGAAAACGGAGGAGTGAGGCTTGTTTTATTCTATAGACAGTGATATGCTCATATTAGATATTCCAGGTCTTGCTCAGATTCTGTGATAGAAATGTGATTTTCACTGCAACAAAACAGTACAAACCTGATACATATTTCCTGGAAATATCAAATACTACTCAATTTTCTGAATTATGGCATCCTTAAAAGGTCAAAATACAAATGACCACCCACCTGTTTCACAAACATGCTAACATCCTTTTCACATGCATGAAAAGTTGACAAATGAAATTCAAACTAATATTAAATTTAGGCAGTATCACATAACACCAGCTACTCAACCTGTACTCTCCCAATACATCATCTCAGCTTTATGTACAAGGCAATAGAACAGGATTTAGTTCAATGAAGAGCTGAACCATTTCTTTTGGTCCATAAACAGTGTAAAGGGAAACTAGTATTTTCACAGTCTGAATAAAAAAAAAGAAAACAAAAAAAACAGCAGGCTGAGAAATATGTTTCATACGACTTTGAATAAAATTCTGAAATTCTTACCTGGACCAACAGTTCCAACTGTCTGTCGTCCAGCAGCAGCACCTGGCACTGCCGGCCCTCCGTCATCTGAGAGAGGAGCACACACACGGAGACATTATTATAACTGTGTGAAAGAGACTCGTTGACCAGCACAGCCTATTGAAAGGGTTGGCATTGAGTGTTATTGTCACCGTCTGCGTGGTCAGCACTTCAAATCCACACTTGCAGCAGTGACCTCTGGAAACCAAGCAGGCACAGGCAATAGCTATAAAATACCTGTGAGCTAAGCACAGTTAATCTAATGATGTGAGGGCATTTTAAGAGTGACCTTGTCCATCTTTGTCCATGTGAAAATCTAGTGTGTGGGTAAATTGGAATGTGGTTCCATTGGTTTGATTGATGTCAGTGTTAAACTGACTCAGCTGCTGCTCTGTATAAAGATTAATACTACGTATGGAAGCTGGAGGGGAATGCGCTTTTGAATGAATGCCTTTCATAAAAATGTTCAGTTATCTAATACGACTTGAATGGAATAAGTGAAGGGTCTCACACTAAAATGCTTGTTCATTTAGCAGTATCATGTTCTAATGCACTGTGACGTAACTCATTTTGAGTCTTATCCTTCTGTGAATGAAGATATACATGATCTTTCCAAAGTCCATCTATGTTTTAGTAGTATAAATCTTAAGTAAGAAAATCATTCATTCATTCTTTATCTGTAACCTTTATCCAGTTCAGGGTTGCGGTGAGTCCAGAGCCTACCTGGAATGATTGGGCACAAGGCGGAAATACACCCTGGAGGGGGCGCCAGTCCTTCACCGGGCGACACACACTCACACATTCACACGTACAGACACTTTTGAGTCGCCAATCCACCTACCAACGTGTGTTTTTGGACTGTGGGAGGAAACCGGAGCACCCGGAGGAAACCCACGCAGACACAGAGAGAACACACCACACTCCTCACAGACAGTCACCCGGAGGAAACCCACGCAGACACAGGGAGAACACACCACACTTCTCACAGACAGTCACCCGGAGGAAACCCACGCAGACACAGGGAGAACACAACACACTCCTCACAGACAGTCACCCGGAGGAAACCCACGCAGACAAAGGGAGAACACACCACACTCCTCACAGACAGTCACCCGGAGCAGGACTCGAACCCACAACTTCCAGGACCCTGGAGCTGTGACAGAGACACTACCTGCTGGGCCACTGTGCCATCCTTTAAGTAAGAAATACTGAAGCTATTTGCAACTACACAACTTTCAAATAATTATTAGGATTAGTGCCTCATCCTGGACAGTGTCATGGTGTCCAGAGTCTACACACAAAGGCATGAAGAATGTTTCCTCCTGTTTTTCTTAGAACCAACCACCATTTCTCGATTATAAACTCAATAACAAGCAACTTTAAAGTAACAGTCTTTTTCTCCAATGACTCTAAACTGGTTCATTCAGGGACGAGAGTCACGTTTAAAAGAAAGAATAATAAATATAGAGTGAAAATAATAAATGATATAATGAGTAATAAATGACCATTCTTATAAACATTATTCAACATTTTGGTGATAAATTGTACTTCAACAACCCACAACCATCTATTTACTGTAAACACAGTAACAACATGAAAGACATTAATAGATACGCAGGAGAAATTTGTTGTTGACCTCTGAGGAAAACAGTTCTTGGAGCTGATATGACAATGTGCATTTAAAGAACTCTTCCAAGGAAAGACGACTTGTTTCACAAAGCTGGATGTGGTCATCAGGAAATGGACACTGTAGTAAAGAGAAGCATGAGTCAGAAATATTTACACTTGTAGTGATTAGAACCAGATGCTTGTAGAATGGAACACCTCTAAAAGCTTCCACACAGAAATGATATATTCCAGAAATGATGTGCAGTAGTTATTTGTTAAACTTGAAATGTCTGTGCTGTGTGATACATGGTAAAGCAGCAGGAAAGTACTGAGAAACACACACACGCAGGGAGAGAGAGAGATGACGCACACCCCCCAACAGGAGCTGGAAAACCACTAATCTGGTGTAAACTTGAGTTTGTTGGGACACATTGTTCTCTCCACAAGAACACCACAACAATGCTGTAATTCTCCTCTGTGATGATTTAGTGACTGTTCTGCAGACATTCAACTCCCAACCCTCAAGACCTTCAGCTGCAGGTCCATTTTAATCAATAATCATTTTTATCAGGCCTCTTTTAGCTGACTGCATAATCAATACCAGCCCCTGGTTGAAATGTCCATCTGATGTGAACTTAGTTCATTAAATGATATGAAAATATCCTGAGCTCAATGGGTCGATATTCCACTAATATTTCTAAAATTCTGTTTCATAAAATAGCTGTGATTAAAAAAAAAAGCCCTTCAGAGTATCTACAGAAACTTACAGATTCATTTAACCCATCTGTGGCAGTGAACACACACACACACTAGTGCACCAGGAGCTGTGAACACACACCCAGAGTGGCGGGCAGCCATCCCTGGTGCCCGGGGAGCATTTGGGGGTTCAGTGCCTTGCTCAAGGGCACTTCAGCCATGGATGTTCTAGCCGGTTGTGAGGATTGAACTGGCAACCTTCATGTACCAAGCTTGGTCTCTAACCATTAGGCCAAGGCTGCCCGTATATAGAAAGTCCGACTAAACTTTGGTATTTGATCCCAGGCCGTCTGTGTGCAAGGTGAATACACAACCACTGAGCCAACGAGCTGCTATTACAACTGCCCAATCATAAGCTGTCTCTATTTTCATTTGTTAGGTTGCTAGAACTTCCCTAACATTTTGACTGCTACACCATTATGAATGGGTTTTTAAAAATATATGCTATGTTTATCTCATAAATACTGTATGTAATTTCTCTGTGGAAGCTTTTAGAGGTGCAAGTGTAAATGTTTCTGACTCATGTTTCTAAATTATTTCATGTTGAACCACTCCAGTTGAATTTGTTAATCATGCAGAAATGTGAAAAAAACCTGGTGAGACTGGATTTAATTAAATGATGCTGAGTTATCTGCCCTTACCATATGCAAAGTGCATCTGAACTGATAAAATGTCTTTAGTTAACCCTAATTAACTCATCCTCTGTGGGCACTGTCAAATAGATGGATTAGTTCATGGATGTTTAGGAACAGACAATGTCACATGTTACTGAAATAAATGGCTTGACAGAGTGTGACAACTCATTTAAAATTATTTTGTTGTTTTCCCATATTTCACAATAATAATAGCCCTAAATACAGAAAATAAAGGCAAATGAGATTAACACTTAAAAACATTGTGTTGCACCTAATCCATCCTAATGGACAGAATTATTGCCGCTGTTAATTACACAAGCTCCATTGTCTAAGCAGGGATTATTCACTATAGTAACCCTTTAAAAGACCTTGTGTGAACTGGCCAAGATTTATCAGAGCCACACTGTAATGGCCACACAGCACTAAAACATATCTCATAATATAACAGCACATATTTTTACTGATATACCCAGTAGTGTAACTACTTATGGCGTGCTCTGCTTTACACTTAGAAGGCATTGTTTTAAGAAAAACAATGTACAAAGTACAAGGTTTCCACACAATCCATTTATAGAAAGCCAGCTAGAAATGAGACAAAATCAGAACAAACGCAATTTACCTCTTTCAGTCTTAAAGTTCCCACCAGTGTAATCTGGTTAATACCTCCCTGTGTTGTTTTTTATACTCTAGAAGATGTATCATGAAAATAATCAGTGAGTACCATGGCTGAGCATTTCCTTCTAAACTGCAGTGTTCCAAAAACAGTGTCAGGTGAGTGGATTCAGACAGACAGGGTTTATGACATCATAAAACTAATCAACCAATCAGCTTGTGGGGTTTTTACTTTTAAACTACAGGCAAGTTGTGTAGGGGTGGGTGGAGCCAGAGCAGGGACTAATTGCATATTCATAAATCTTCAAGCACTGAATAAAGGCGAATGTGTAAAGTTAAATTTAAATATTTTTAAGGCATTATGGGAAAAATAGGTTTAATATTTAAAACTCACACAAACGTGCATTTTAATGTAAAACATCAACTGACATATGATTTGGCCTCATTAATAATGAAAAATAATAAAAGAATATTTGCAATATGAACACATTGATAAACACGTTCATGTCATTTTGATCTGTCATTTAAACCATGATGCCCTCGCCAACCCGCACCATGAAACCTTACCTCGACCAAAAGACAATTGCCAATGTTCTTAAAGTCCCTCTTGACAGCCTCAGCATTATTTGAGCTCATTGTGGTCCCTCCACCCTGCCCCCTCCTCTATTGTCTTCACCCACCCCTCTTAAACCTCACTGATGCATGTCTTCTCTGTCTGGCGTGTATTTTCCTTCACAGCCGCCTCGTTGTGCTGCTCACAGTCAGTCATGGCTCTGCCTGGTTCTGAGTGGCCTTCACATCACCACTGACCACTGTGTGTAGCACTCAGCATGGAGAGTAATGCCTGCAATTGTTGCCCACTTGACCAAGGCTCACATAGAATAGCCACATAAGAGAATGACCATTCAGTTCCTACCCTGCATTTCAGAACAATTACCATAAAACTTTACATCACAGGGTTTATATTCTGTTTAAAGATAATATGATTATTATTAATATTATTATTATTAATAATAATGATAATAATAATACCTGATACAGTTAAAGCCGTGCAATTCACAGCAAAGATAACAACAGAAAAGTGCAGTTTTACTGTAATTGATTCCCACAACACACTGGTAGGAGATTGTCTTGTGTGAAATTGTCCACAGGTGTGAGTGTGTGAGTGTGTGAGTGACTGGGTGAGTGTGTGAATGACTGGGTGAGTGTGTGAATGACTGGGTGACTGTGTGAATGACTGGGTGAGTGTGTGAGTGACTGGGTGAGTGTGTGAATGACTGGGTGAGTGTGTGAGTGACTGGGTGACTGTGTGAGTGACTGGGTGACTGTGTGAGTGACTGGGTGAGTGTGCGAGGGACTGGGTGAGTGTGCGAGGGACTGGGTGAGTGTGTGAATGACTGGGTGAGTGTTTGAATGACTGGGTGAGAGTGTGAGTGACTGGGTGACTGTGTGAATAACTGGGTGAGTGTGTGAGTGACTGGGTGAGTGTGTGAGTGACTGGGTGAGTGTGTGAATGACTGGGTGAGTGTGTGAATGATTGGGTGAGTGTGTGAGTGATTGGGTGAGTGTTTGAGTGACTGGGTGAGTGTGTGAGTGACTAGTTGAGTGTGTGAGTGACTGGGTGAGTGTGTGAATGACTGGGTGAGTGTGTGAGTGATTGGGTGAGTGTGTGAGTGACTAGTTGAGTGTGTGAGTGACTGGGTGAGTGTGTGAGTGACTGGGTGAGTGTGTGAGTGACTGGGTGAGTGTGTGAATGACTGGTGAGTGTGTGAGTGATTGATTGAGTGTTTGAGTGACTGGGTGAGTGTGTGAGTGTCTAGTTGAGTGTGTGAGTGACTGGGTGAGTGTGTGAGTGACTGGATGATTAACTAGGTGAATGTTAAATGGCTAATCCACTATCAAACATGTGTTTTGGATTGTGAGAGGAAACCGGATTTCAACAGAAACAATTTAAAAATAAATTTAGTTAAAATTAAGTAATTGTGCTAATGAAATGTATGGCCAGAGAGTCCAATGTTTATGTGTGTGTGTGTGTGTGTGTGTGTGTGTGTGTGTGTGTGTGTGTGAGGGGCAAAGGTGAGTGTGAGAGAAAGAGAGCGTAGGAGGAAAAAAGGGAGGGGTCATGTGATGTGCACTGGTCATGACCCATAGGTCAATGGCCCTGAAGCCCCATCTTAGCGTTACCAACTTCAAAAAAGGCCCCTCAACACAACCCCCTCACTCAAACTCCTGATTCTCTTTAGAACTGACAACAGATAGCACCACAACCTTTCCTAATTTACTCTTAGAATCACATTGACGTGTCTTCAGTGACCTGAAAATATGAAATCCCTGTGAAGTCTAAAAATGTCAGCTATTACTGCTGCAGCTCCACACCAAACACACTCAGAGTCTGCTCTGAATGGATATAACAGAGTTGTAATGACTCAGACCTGCCAGCTACATACTACTATAAACTACTATAAAGCCCTGATGCCAAAAGTCTGGAGGGACGATCGTGTGGCTTCATATAAATATGAACCCAGCGTCAGTGATGACAGCAAGACAGCAAGTGGTTTACTGGGCAGTAAAGCGTGTTTATAAAGAAATATTATACCCAGGCTAAGGTTTTAAAAATATAATTTTGGTCTTTAATTGAACTCATTCAAAAAGACATTTGTAAAATCCATGTAATAAAACTGTATATAAAAATATGTTTTATAAGAATTATGGACAGTAGCTTATTTAAAAATAAACAAATAAAATTTTAATTAAATGCACATATATTCTTATGATAAAAGAACTTTCTTTTTTTTAAACCAGCCTGTCTAAATCAGGCTGTCATGCTCCCTGTCTAAAATGATATTCAGAAACATTAAAAACCGTTTTGATGGCTTCCATATGGACTATAAACAAGCAGTAATAGTGGAAGCACATCTATTTTGTTGGAAAGGACTTTTTCCACCTCAGCAACCCAAAATATTAAGACTAAATCAGCAGAAATTGACATTATCATGAAAGCCCTAATTCCTAACTCTTTAACAGCTTTCCCTCTCTCCTCACTGAAAACACTGTGACTCTGGAGACAGTGAGAGGGACGTGTAGAAATTACAGGTTTGAAACTATACACAAATCGATTCACACAATGCAGTCAATAAGCCTCCGTTACTCATTGGTTACATTAGCGTCATAGCAACATTGGAATACTCTGCAAGAAAATACTATAGCCACCTTTGAAATGGCTCCCCACTCACTTTTCCCTACGTTCCTCACTATACAGTGCACTAAAGGCGACTAAATTCAGGAGTGTAGTGAAGGATTTTGGACACTCACGTGCACTGGTTCATTTCTGTGCAACGGCACATTCTGCCACATAAACACTATAAACGTTAGCCACCAGTCCAGTATAACCAGCGTCTAACTGCACACAAAAGAAGAGCCTAAACATGCTGTTGTAAATACATTATAAATATTTGGCATTAAAAGCATCCTTCTGGGGACAGCTGTGGGTAACTGTGTGTTCTGGACACTGCTTACCTGAACCAACTCTTTATTACCTCCAATGATCCCATCACATTAACCAGTTTACCTAAGACTAGACATATTCACTATAAACTATACGCTTAAAGTAAGGATGGCTAAAACGTATAATAAACGTGCGAATCTTCACATAAAGGTTACTAAGAGTAACTAGTATCTTTTAGGGTACAGCTGTTGTACATTACTTGCTGTGGTGCATTGTGTGATTGTTTGAGTGCACTGCAAATAGTGCACTATATAGTGAAATTTATAAGCACTGTTTCGGACAAACCCTGGAGCAATTTCACCCGTTTGACTATTCCCCTGACAGAGCTGATCCAGACCAACCGTTCATTTTCAAACTGATGAGGGGGGCATTTGTTTAAGAATGAGTGAGTAAGTGAGTGAATGTGTGAGTGAGTTCATGTCAGATCCACACCAGACATGATGCGAATCCACTGAAGAATATCATGTTAAAGCCTAAACTCTCAAACCCAGTTGATACATATCAGACAGCTCCACATCCACAAAGACAACTCTCAGTCCCCAAATACAAACCGCACACTCTTAAACCACGAGGAGTGCCGCAGATGCCAAGATGAGACAAAGGTACAGTTCAACTACTAGTTATTTTGGAAACTCTTTTCAAATTTTGTAACATAATGGTTAAGACAGTTTATTAGTTTAGCCTTTGAGCCCCTTTGTTCCTCCTGATAGCTAACATTTTTTTATCAGCTTATTTACGTGATAGACTGCTCTTAGGTACTCCAGCATGTGAAGAATCTCTTACATAGCACAAGACTTTCACTTTACACTTTTCTCATCAAAAATCCAGCAACAGTGTTGATACAGTGATAGTATTTGAATCGTTATGTCTTGAAAGTTAATTAGTGTCATACCAAAGAAAGAGTTGTTCACTGCAGCACGAGTTTTGAAGGAACATTCTACAAAGCATAGGACTTGCATTGAAACATCTACTCAAACACAAATCCAGTAACTTTAACTGTTTTTTAATCATCATATGATGCATTCTGAAACCTGTTCTAATAGTTGCAACTTCGTTAAATGCCGTCATACCTGATAGACGTCTCCTATATGACACAACATCTGAAAGAACCTTCTACATGGAACAAGAGCATCACTGTAGCATCTTCTCACCACCTGCTCGGCCACGGTCCACACTAACTGACTCCCGGAGGCCACAAGGTCCTCCACCCCACAAAGAAACCCCAGAGCCATCCCTTTACTCTCCTACACCCAGAGTTGACTGAAACCGGACTGGATCCCGGGGGAGGTTTGGGTCAGAAAGCCATCGCCTGGGCTCCAGGCTCCTTCAATAGGCTCGAGTCCAAGACTTTCCCCCTTGGAGCAGAGAGTAAGAGGCAGGCCCCGGAGCTGCCCACAGAGCAGCCCTTCAGACGAAGCAGCTCTGCCCACTTTACACACACACACACACACACACACACACACACACACACACACACACACACACACACACACAAAGTATATATACATACGCGCCAGCAGACACAATGACTGCCCCAGTCTTTCCGCTCCATCCACATAAACAAGCATTGTGGTTTCTGACTCTATTCTTTTCGTGCTTTCCACGAGCCTCTCTCGCTCATAAACTGCCCTACGCACAGGCGTTTACGTAAATATTTACTCCCTGAAAAAGAATAGCTGTTTTTGTGCTTAAAGAGATCACTATACTAAAGAAAGATCACATATTTTCATAACACCTTCATATCTCTCCACAGCTAATAACAGCCTTTAATATCCCACCCAATGCTGTTATTTTTAGCTTTCATGCTGAAAAACAGGGATATGAATTGTATTTTAATATATTCTGCTGGTGTGTGTGTGTGTGTTTGTGTGTTAAAGTGAGCGTGTGTGTGTGTAGGTATTGGATGTCATTTCCTTCAGGCAGCAGACGTCTCCACCCGGTATATTCCAAAGGAAACCTTTAAAAATAACCGCTTTCATTTGACTGTCCATGGCATCAGGCCAACACCAGTGCAGCGTGACCCTGACTGCACTCTGAATTTGGAAAATAGAACAGACCTCAAAATATTGGGAAGAGGAAAAACTAAGCATAAAGGCAGCATGTTCACTGCACTCTGCAATGACTGGGCTACTCCGGGTAACTCAAGAATACTGTCCAAGACCAGCCTATTACTGTATTTTTCTCCTCTCTCGCAAAGACTAAAGTCGCAAGTGCTGTTTATCTGCTTGTCTGATGAGGATTGTTTTGGTGTGTCACCAAGTCCTGAGTGGTTGTTAGGGCCCTTGTGTTTTAAACGATTTTTGCATCCTTATGCAGGTGGATAATCTCATATCTATTCACTTCTGAAATATCTCCTGAAAATCAATAGCCTGTAATTAATGACCATTTAGAAATGAAAAAAAATTAGGGATAGTGTCTGACTTTGTATAGTACTGTGTGTGACAAAAAACAAAAACTATAAACAAATTTATGTCATAAAGCATAAATTTCTCAAGATACAAAAGTGGAATTGAAGTAATCTACCTCAAAATACAGTCACAAATAATGTAAACACAACTGACATAAATCAACCAAGAGAAATGGTGTAAACCTCCTCATGTTCTGAGGCTTACAAAAATGTCACTAGCGTCATAAAAACACAAACACAGAAAACACATACACACACACACACACACACACACACAGCTGACATGAGCAGCAGTGGACCATCTGAAAGCTATTTCCTCCTGTTTGTTCCCTTGTTGCCTCTCAGAACCTAACTTGGAACATGCTAACAATAAAGAACAGCTTGTTAGCATGAAATGGCTGAGTTGCTCTTCACTTGACATGATTCAAATGCTTCAGTTTAATAAACTCATCTCAAAGCACAGATGGGAAGTGACTGAAACTGAGGGGTGGTGGGGATGGGGTCAGAAAATTCCCTAGAGAAAAAAGCAGCAACTACAGCTATAGCTTAGTAAAACAGGCTAATCAGTTTTCTTTCTATAAGCCATGACCAACAAATCCAGAGTGGTTAGTAGTCATTCCTTTAATGCTAGCATTAATATTAGCATTACATTTGTATAGTAACACGATGGACATAAACTGCTGTTTGAATATTGGTACTTTTGCACTGATTAATACCTAAATATTGTGGTAAGGAGACTAGCACAGCTCTGTGGCTCTATGGATGGTGCTTCTTCTCCTTTCATCAAAGGCAGATTGCTAGCCAGCTTTTATTAGCTGGTGTAGAAGATTTATAGCTCTTTCCCACTGCATGGTACCTGCTCGGCCTGGCTCTGCTTTTTTGCTTTTCCAATAGGCAATCTGGTATTCAATCCCTGAAAGCAGGTAGCTCATCCTCGGTATGAAGCAAGCCGAGTAGGTACTAAATGTGACGTGTAAACCTTACAGAGCACTGATTGGCCGGAGACATGTCAATAACCACAAAATGCAGACCTCCAGTACAAACTATAAAATCTCCAGGTTACAGCAAGCTCGGGGCTGTGTTCAGTCCAAAAAAGAAACCATGTGAATATGTTTCAGAGGTCATTGTTGTAGTCTTCAAATCCTGTGGTTCTCATGAGAGAAGGGGGTTTGTAGTGTCACTGGCTACATTTCACGGGAGGGTTGTAAAACCTGTCACTTCGTCAATCCGAGTCAATCCGAGCTGATTCCATGCAGTGGAAATGCACAATTATTGCTCTCCTCTAAGTGTGACGAGCTGCCCAGTGTGCAGTAGTTGCTCTCTCAGAGGAAGCTCTCAGGTGGATAAGGTAATACAAATACCATAAAACATACAAAATAATTAGGGATGTTACAAAGCTCAGTCTTAGCCAATTAATTAACAATAACATCCAGGTCTACTGTAGCTAATCCTGTGAGTTGTATCATTCTCTGCTCCATGGCTAATAATAAAAATATTATGAATGCCACAGCATCAACATCAACAACAACATCAACAACAATATCAGGTGGAATTATGGAGTATGTTGTGTGCACGGTGTTGTTGGTGTAATACAGTGGTTAAAGAGGACAGAGAGGAGCTTTAGCAGGTTCAAACATGCCCCTCCATCTACATTTACTGCATCACTCATCACTGTACTTCAGGTTCCAGCAGAAGATCAAAATACGACTCATTCAATAATGCCTCTCTGTCTCTCTCTCTCTCTCTCTCTCTCTCTCTCTCTCTCTCAAACTCACACTACACTCATGTTTTTCATGTCACCTCTAGCACTTCCTCAGAAATGACGACAGGGGACAGCTACAAAGTAAATGCTTGGATTAAAAGGACATGGGTAAAAGCGCCTTCTAACTGTGACTGACAACTTTCTGACCTCAGGAGACTGTAGTTTAGTCAACGCTGCAGTTCAGTGATTTGCCTGGAGTCAGAGGCTGAAGTGAACCTCTGGAAGTGAATTAGCCCAGAGCAGTGACTAGGGTCAGTACAGAGGGCAGATTACAGGTCATTATTACTCACTGCAAGACCATACAGGCCTGAGCTAATATTGCTGCTCAAGCTCATACTCTGTGTTTAGGGAAGCATCATGCCATTGGAATTATATCCGTATCAGCAGATTTTGTTTCTTGCCGGCCAATCACAGAGCTTATAAATCCGTTTCCAAGACCACGGTGACATCACTCCGTTAGTCAGAGGACAGTTCATATAGACAAATGTATGCTAACATCACATCAAAAAACTAAAATGGTGTCTTCAGTTTTGCTCTGTACAAGAAAAGAAAACGGACAATGAAAACCACTTGTTGATGATATAATTACAATATAAGGAGCATGCACAACACTCAGTATGCATCACATGCCTGGAAGTCAAGTCTGAATCTCAGCTGTGCTATATTTAAGGGGGTGTGTGGGTGTCTTTGCAATGCAGCAACACTCCCTAAGTATTGCAGTGTTGTTCCTCCAAGTCTCCTGATTTAAATCAATATAATCCAATTCAGATTTGGAACACAATACCCATAATGCACCATTGCCAACACCTCAACTTATCTTATGAAACTTATTTGATTCCATCCATTCAGGCTTTTATGCTGGAAAGGGATCTACTCTGCTCTCGGGTGAAAGAGAGAGAGAGAGAGAGAGAGAGAGAGAGAGAGAGAGAGAGAGAGAGAGAGAGTTTGGAAAGGTCTTTTTGCTTTAATAATAAATGAGGCTGTGTCAGCTCTCTGAGGCTCCTACTGTAGCAGACAAAGCAGTAATCAGGACAGAGACCAAAACAAACACCCTCTCTCACACACACACACACACACACATACACACATATATATATATACAGGTTGTTCAGGGTTCACACGCTGCCTCCAGGTTGGATGTAAACACAGCTGTTCTGAAGTCAATGCATTAAAATAAAAACTCACTCTCCTCCATATTTCACTGCCCTGAACAGAAATGCTTCCAGATTACGGATAAGGACTGTAACCTAGCTCATGTTTCATAATCAGCTTTTATCGCCCTCACAGAATAATAATTAGGCCATCATTTTATCCAGGTTAAGGTTGTGATTCAGGTAGGCACATTTCAAATAAAGTTTAAATTTAAGGGCCCATGTGGTTGAAGTTGAGTATTCACTCAACAATCCATTGGAATATTATTGTTGTTGTTGTTTTGATGTTGTTCTTGACCAAAATAATGGATAATGTAATTCAGCAAAACACTCATTACACGTGGTTGAAAAGCACTGTGATAGGTTGGAAGGCTCATTTGCATATAACAGCCTTCTGTGATGTCAGCAGGGCAAAGGCCAGTGTAGTAAAACCTTGTACAGCCTGAGGAGAAGGCCTCATAATGCCTCACTATTACATGACTAGTGATAAGGCAGGTTGTAACACTAATCCGAACCTAAACCAATCATAGCGAGTATTACAGCGTGTAATAGTATGACAGAGCGTGTGATCCTATAAGGCAGCACCTTTGAAACTGACCCCTACATTTCTCCAGCATCCCTGCCTCTGCTGGGCAGACCACAATGACCTCACACTCTGACTCATTCTTCTCTGATGTAATCTGTGTTTACTCACTGTTGAGGAGCCTCTAAGCATTATGGGTTGGTTTGTACAGGGGGCGTCTTTCACCACAATGCTCAGTTACTCTCCTTGAGTGCTCATTGTCCTTCTTTCAATTAGGGGACAACAGTGTGTTGTTCTACACGACTCCCACAATGCACGGTTTAAACAGGAGTCAGCTGTAGTTGCTAAGTGAAGCCAGCAGGAGGGGTAGGATCCCAGGGGAGTTACTGAGAGGTTGGATATAAAGCTCAAACAAACAAAATCTCCTGCAGGAGAAATCAGTCACTTTTACCTCCAACCAGCGTCAAATAACCAAATATATTATAAACGTGATCATGTATTTACTCATTTGAGATGAAGGACCACACTGCTTTGAAGAACAGGAATGAACCAGTTTATGCTTCGTACCAGGGGTCTCCCACATGGCAGGGGGTAAAGCTCATTCATGCATTCATCAATCTTCTGTATCCGCATCAATAGTCTGTACTCTACACATAGAGTTATCACACCTGTGAAAAGTTTCACACAGTCACACCTGTGGACAGTTTCACACACTCACACCTGTGGACAGTTTCACACACTCACCCAGTCACTCACACACTCACACCTGTGGACAGTTTCACACACTCACCCAGTCACTCAGACACTCACACCTGTGAACAGTTTCACACACTCACCCAGTCACTCACACACTCACACAGTCACTCACACACTCACACCTGTGAACAGTTTCACACACTCACCCAGTCACTCACACCTATGGACAATTTTACACACTCACCCAGTCACTCACACACTCACACCCGTGGACAATTTCACACACTAACCCAGGCACTCACACACTCACACCTGTGGACAATTTCACACACTCACACCTGTGGACAGTTTCACACACTCACCCAGTCACTCACACACTCACACCTGTGGACAGTTTCACACACTCACCCAGTCACTCAGACACTCACACCTGTGGACAGTTTCACACATTCACCCAGTCACTCACAACTGTGGACAATTTCACACACTCACCCAGTCACTCACACACTCACAGCTGTGGAAAATGTCACACACTCCTCCAGTCACTCACACCTTTGGACAGTTTCACACACTCACCCAGTCACTCATACACTCACACCTGTGGACAGTTTCACACACTCACCCAGTCACTCACACACTCACACCTGTGGACAGTTTCACACACTCACCCAGTCACTCACACACTCACACCTGTGGACAGTTTCACACACTCACCCAGTCACTCAGACACTCGCACCTGTGGACAGTTTCACACATTCACCCAGTCACTCACAACTGTGGACAATTTCACACACTCACCCAGTCACTGACACACTCACACCTGTGGAAAATGTCACACACTCCTCCAGTCACTCACACACTCACACCTTTGGACAGTTTCACACACTCACCCAGTCACTCATACACTCACACCTGTGGACAGTTTCACACACTCACCCAGTCACTCACACACTCACACCTGTGGACAGTTTCACACACTCACCCAGTCACTCACACACTCACACCTGTGGACAGTTTCACACACTCACCCAGTCACTCACACACTCACACCTGTGGACAGTTTCACACACTCACCCAGTCACTCACACACTCACACCTGTGGACAGTTTCACACACTCACCCAGTCACTCACACACTCACACCTGTGGACAGTTTCACACACTCACCCAGTCACTCACACCTATGGACAATTTCACACACTAACCCAGTCACTCACACACTCACACCTGTGGACAGTTTCAAACACTCACCCAGTCACTCACACACTCACACCTGTGGACAGTTTCACACACTCGCCCAGTCACTCACACACTCACACCTGTGGACATTTTTACACACTTACCCTGTCACTCACACACTCACACCTGTGGACAGTTTCACACACTCACCCAGTCACTCACACACTCACACCTGTGGACAGTTTCACACACTCACCCAGTCACTCACACCTGTGGACAGTTTCACACACTCACCCAGTCACTCACACCTATGGACAATTTCACACACTAACCCAGTCACTCACACACTCACACCCGTGGACAGTTTCACACACTCACCCAGTCACTCACACTCTCACACCTGTGGACAGTTTCACACACTCACCCAGTCACTCACACCTGTGGACAGTTTCACACACTCACCCAGTCACTCACACCTATGGACATTTTTACACACTTACCCTGTCACTCACACACTCACACCTGTGGACAGTTTCACACACTCACCCAGTCACTCACACTCTCACACCTGTGGACAGTTTCACACACTCACCCAGTCACTCACACCTGTGGACAGTTTCACACACTCACCCAGTCACTCACACCTATGGACAATTTCACACACTAACCCAGTCACTCACACACTCACACCCGTGGACAGTTTCACACACTCACCCAGTCACTCACACACTCACACCTGTGGACAGTTTCACACACTCACCCAGTCACTCACACACTCACACCTGTGGACAGTTTCACACACTTACCCTGTCACTCACACACTCACACCTGTGGACAGTTTCACACACTCACCCAGTCACTCACACTCTCACACCTGTGGACAGTTTCAAACACTCACCCAGTCACTCACACACTCACACCTGTGGACAGTTTCACACACTCACCCAGTCACTCACACCTGTGGACAATTTCACACACTCACCCTGTCACTCACACACTCACACCTGGGGACAGTTTCAAACACTCACCCAGTCACTCACACACTCACACCTTTGGACAGTTTCACACACTCACCCTGTCACTCACACACTCACACCTGTGGACAGTTTCACACACTCACCCTGTCACTCACACACTCACACCTGTGGACAGTTTCACACACTCACCCAGTGACTCACACATTTTTGAATGTATTTGAAGCCTCTTGCTCTTTGCTCTTTGAATGTTTTTCTCCTGTTGAGAAAGAGTCCAACAATCTCACTGTGTCTTCTCTTGAGTTTCAGTGGAGATCTCACGCTAAGCACAGATTTGCTGAGATAGTAACACTTGTGTTTTTCTGCAGACAACTGAAGACAATGCAACCATTTTTCATCCAAGACTAAGAGCCTTCTCAGTTTTGTAGAAGCACATATCTACTGTTATTTATCTGGGACAGAAGTGTTTCAGACGTTTTACATAATGAGTTTTAGGAGAACCACGATTATGTTTCATCCTCCATCAACTTTTGAAAGGTAGTTTTCTTCTGGGCAGAGTCACCTCTGTCCGAACACAGTCCTGACTTTAAAACATGTGCAGCATGTGATCTTTTGTAGAGATCACTGCAGACTGGAAAGAAGTGCAATGATCTGTCTAGACTCCCATACAGACTTCAAGGCACAGATTAGATGTGTGTCAGACATATGGAGGGCTCTGTCTGAACGGACTCTCTCAGTCAGATTTCTCACTCTGATAGAGGAGAGGTTTCATAATAAAAACCACCACACATTTAAATGCCTCGTGTCCCATCACTTGTCCCATATTTGGCCCTGCTCCCCTTGTTTGCTTGTGCTTGCTAAAGACTGAAAAACGGTAGGGTGTCTAGTTTCTTCCATTTTCCCCAATATTAGTGTTCAGGAGCGCCCTCTATGAGAACTAAATGTCACTCTCTCACAAGTAAACATACAGTCTATTATCCACAGACAACTGCAACCAATGTATGATCCATATGAATAAAAACCAGGAACAGAAGACCTCTTATACTTTGTTAGAGACAATGCTAAAGTTATGGGGGGCCATGATGCCTTACAATGCACTGGTGACCTGTCTGAGTGTGCTCCTGCTTGCACGCAGTGATTCCAAATTCCAGGAGATGTACGAATGAATTATACAATCGTGGTAGACACTATTTAGCCTATCTCACGTGTTCTGAAATTGCTCACTTCAAAAGTGCCTTATAGGTGAGGACAATAATTGAGGGTCTATGTTCTGTTTCTTTACTAAAATACTGTCATTAAAAAGGTGTCAAAAGAGTGTCCAGAATTTGTGAACCCTAGCCGATCAAAGGCAGAAATAGGATGTTTTGTCCTTCCTCTAGGAAGGCTTTACCCTATTCACTAGAACACTGCTGTGAGGATATGGTGTCATTCAGCCACAAGAGCATTAGTGAAGTTGGGTACTGACTTGTGTGGATGATTTGTTCTGGATCAAAAATCACACCAGATTAGGCCTGTCACAACATTTTTTTGTGATCGATATAATGTTACGAAAATATTTGTATTCAATTTGTATGTTTGTATATGAGGCCATAATAATGCAGTTACACCCTTTTAAACTGCAACGAACTTATAGAAAAATCAAAGTTATTAAAATATTCAGACATTGGAACTGGGATATAATATATGTTTAAAAACCAGAGAACAGAATGACTGGCTAAAATCTGGGTGATGTTCATTCATTCATTATCTGTAAGCGCTTATCCAGTTCGGGGTCCCGGTGGGTCCAGAGCCTACCTGGAATCATTGGGCGCAAGGCGGGAACACATCCTGTAGCCAGTCCTTCACAGGGCAACACAGATTTACATATTCACACCTAGGGACACTTTTGAGTCATCAATCCACCTACCAACGTGTGTTTTTAGACCGTGGGAGGAAACTGGAGCACCAGGAGGAAACCCACGCAGACACAGGGAGAACACACCACACTCCTCACAGACAGTAACCCGGAGGAAACCCACGCAGACACAGGGAGAACACACCACACTCCTCACAGACAGTCACCCGGAGGAAACCCGCGCAGACACAGGGAGAACACACCACACTCCTCACAGACAGCGACCCACAACCTCCAGGTCCCTGGAGCTGTGTGACTGCGACACCTACTTGCTGCGCCACTGTGACATTCTTACTCATATAAACAAACAATCCAAAAAACACATTGGGAATACTGAGACCAGCAAAAATGATTGAAGAAACTTCCATTCTATAGGAAAAGTCAATAATGTAATTATTGTGACAGGCCTATTAAAATTTAAGTACATTTTTCTCCAACCATATGTGTGTGTGTGTTTGTGTGTGTTGTGTAGTCAACATTCTGACAATTCCCAACTGTTCTGGGCATGTCGGGACAAGTCAAAACTTTCATCAGATGTAAATGACTTTGCTCAAAATAATCTGAACCCTTATATAACTTCCTCACAACAAGGGTCCACTAATATGCTTTTAATATACTACATGACCGAACACAACAGGTAACAGTATAACCGCAGTACGGTATTATGTTTAAATCACACAGCTGTAGCTTGTGTTAAAATTCACACACTTGTTCTCTATTAATGATGGTTTCTCTGGTGTGTGCCCCACTGTGCAGTGAGGTAGAAACACTCTGCCTGCCGAAACGCATCATTGGTCTTAGCCTCCAGGTTCATGGTCAGGTGATGTCCATTACAGTGTTTAAAACAAGGCCGGATAATTGTCTGTTTGAGAGCTGTGAAAACAAGGCATTCATGGAGAGTGTCTACACAGAGCTTATGAGCAAACAGTTCTCTAAAAACACAAAGAAACACACACACACATGGAACAAACATACACACACACACATATGCGCTGACATTTGAAAAGCAGTGTGTGTGTGTGTGTGTGTGTGTGTGTGTGTGTGTGTGTGTGTGTATGTGTGTGTGTTTGTGGTATGTATGCATGTTGGGATTGGCCCTTTAGAACAAGTTGAAGTACCAGAGTGCTATTGATTGCAATTGATTATTTTCTCTTAAGATCCATGATATTAGCCAGGGATTTGTCCCTTGATTATCACCACACATGTCTCTACTCTTCTAGTAAAACCTTTAAAAACAGGTTGAATGTTGCTGTAAGGATTTAATGGCAGCCACAACTGAGGTCAGCTACTGATGTTAAGTGAATTCCAAAGGTATAGATTGGAGCTGATAGTGGAGGGCTTAAAAACCCTCTAGCCAATGTTCTAACCCTAAACCTAATAGTCTCAGAGCATCCCATTCTATTAGTCAAAGCTTGTTATGGAGGTGGTGCAGTAGAAGTGAATTACATTCTTCAACTGTAGGGGGCGCCCAGGAGCAAACATATCGGATTTTACTCAGTGTTTCTTAATGTAATGTGATTAGATTCACTAATTACAAAAATTAAAACACAGAACAATATAAACAATTAAGTAAAGCACTTATTAAAAAGACGTAGGAAGAGTATAAATGATCCCTGGGCGATATGAATGCACATCAATATCACGATTAATTGTACATTTTACCACAATTACGATTAATGAAAGATTATTTTGTTTTTGTGTTTTTGACCCTCCTAGTGCCGAAGTTCGTGCTGTAAAATGCTCCAGTGTTAAAGCTGGGATATTTTTTCTAATGTCACTGGGAGCGGTTCCTCTCTTGGTTTTTGAGCACTGTTTATATTTGGTGTGTGTTTGTGCTTTGGCTGAAGCTGTTTTTTCTCAGCGTTTACATTTGTCTTCTTTTTGATCAGTGTTGTCTTAATTATAGTCAAAACACAACACGTCGAAACCACAGATGCTGTGTTTTTTGTTTTTTTTTTGGTACGAGTCGCTCGGTCGGCCTCAGCGTTTAGGTTGCTTCCATGTGGCAGATAGGGGCAGAATCACGTGACTACAGCTTGGCAGCGTGGTTTTAAAGGAACAGTAAATTAACACACAGTGGGGACATAACAGAATAAAAAAAAAAACATAAAAAACTTTATCTGATTTATCTGAATTATTGATATAATCGGTATAGATAAGATTATGTCGATTAGAAAGTTCTGAATGTCGATTTCGATTAATTTTAAATTAATTGCCCAGCCCTTGTTGTTAACTACTGAGAGTTTTAGATTAAGAATAATCAAGTGTGGCACTTATCTGCTTAAATAACAAATGTCAGATTGGAACCTCCTATTGCCTGTTGACTTCACGCTCATGTGCAGCTGCTCTGAGTCTCCTGTGTCAATTCACGCTTTTCTATGGAGATTATATTAACTGTGTGTCCACAAAATGTGCACCGTGAAATAATGGAGTTTACCGAAATGGGCTAATTTTAGGCACATCCTGTTATTGCCCACTTTGGAGGTCACCACACATGAAGTAAAAGATGCTGTGAGTCCTGTTCCAGTAGGAATAGAGGGTTTCCATAGAGTTAGTCCCTGGCTTTGTGTGTATTTGAAGAGGGTTTGAAGTTTGAGAGCCAGGGGGTCTGGCCCTGCCACTATCACACCATTGAGACGTCTGTTCTGAGCGAGATTTGGAGCCTGTTTTAGGCACAGAGCCAGACAGCAGCATCCTACTGAAGCCTCTGAACCAGCAAGAGTGTGTGTGTGTGCAAGATGGTTGCTCTCAGATAATTAAACTTCAACAAAAGGCTCAACACACTTCTCAAATTGCTGATTCTTTTTGGCAGATTCATGTTCATTATAAGCCTTGTCCTGTCTCTTTACCATCAGAATATAAAATGAAGAATCACATTTCATTGTAGGCACTGAATGAAGTAGTTTATCCTTTATGTTTCAAACAGGTTTAGAGAAGAAACCTCTCGCTGCCTCAGTTGCTGTTTATAACGTGAAGACGAATCATTGGAGAAAACATCACACACTTTCCTGTGGTGAAAAATAACCAGTCTGTAATTACTGTCAGTGAAAAGGCGGGATTTAAATGCCATCTCAAGGATCAGCCTTCTCCAGATACACTTGCTCCATGTAATGGTTGGAATATAGAAGGCTATATGTAATAAATAGATTAATAGTTTGTGTGTGTGTGTGTGTGTGTGTGTGTGTGTGTGTGTGTGCAACCCAGATGCCACAATCTAAGGGGGTTGTTAAACGATGCTGCTGTCCGTCTGCCCTCACTAATAAAGTCCCAGAGGAATAGAGGGCTCTGAGCTTTGTGGGGGAGAAGTGTGCTTGGTTTAAATTTTTGTGCAAGAGATAAACAGCATGAATGACATCTTTTAGCTTCCCCCCTCAGGGGTCAGGACAACAGACAGTGACCTGGAGGCAGGACACTTCCCTGTTTAACCGTTTTCCAAAATGTTTGCCCCCTAGCTTTAATGGCATTCATGCAGATTAGGCAGCATTACATTGCGATGATATTCTTCAGAGCATGTAGATATGATATGCATTATATTATATTATCAAATGCATTATATACGATAAGATTTGGGATGCTTATATATCAGCAGCGTTGCTGTTAGTGTGTTGGGTGTGGTACGCTTTTTGTTTAGTTTTTTTATTAATGTGTGATTTATTTTTGTTTTGTTTACTTTAGAACATTATCTTTGCATATGTATTATATATAACAACTGAATACCTTTTGTAATATGATTTTCAAGTGACGCTCCTTTCCACATTGAACTCAACCAGGAATTCACGTGCAAGAAAATATTAACACATTCTGGGGCACCTTTGCCATAAAAAGTGTCTGGGAAATGAATTTCAGTTCATTTTAAAAATGGTTTTCTAAAGATCACATTCAAGGAAATGATTGTTAAATGATTGATGGCTTCTTTCAGTGAGTGTTTGCCTGCACCTGTGCACAAAGCAAGTTAAACACGGGGCCGTAAATCCAAATCTGAGTCATAAATATTAAGATCTGAAACACGTGTCGACTTGCAAGTCATAAGATTCAGGTTAGAAGTTGAATTAAAAAAAAAATCTGAATTCCAGCTGCAGGAGAAATAGGACGAGTCAGAAAATCTGAAGTTGAGTCACAAGTCATGAAACTCAGAGTCAGAGCGAAAATGTGACTTAAATTAGGGAATTGAGTTGTGCAGTATTTAACTCTGAAAAGCACATTTATCTCAGTATAAAACTCTCTGAGGTTTTTCATCAGTTATTCTATGGATTTTCTGGGGAATGGCTAAACCTTCTTAAACCCCTTAGCTGTAAATCATTAGGTCATCTGTTTAACACCTTTTGGTTCATGTACTGCACATCCTGTACATCTTAATATTTCATGTGCAGGAAGTTTTCACCCTGGTTTTAGCGATGAAGACCTTTGTCCTCCTTCCTGCTGACTCAAAGAGGAATGCTGTTTGGAAATACAGAACTCTAGTACTGAAGAAATACCAGTGAATTATATGCAATCGTTCTCTTGCAAAACAGCATGTAGTTCATAGAGAGGGTAGAAAAAGCTTCTACGACTGCCACAAAATCCCTGTGAGAGAAGGATCCTGCTTTTGCCCTGCCATATGGCATGGGTCTAACTCAATTACATTACTCTCAGGGCATGGGATTCAAAGTGAATTAGGGTTTATGTGATAGACTGCAAAAAGAGTGCAAAGTGAATCTGTTCCAGCATTTAATCGTCCTGGAAAACATTCATATTTAATCAGGCTTTTTATTTCCCCTTGTAAATACAAGATAGCAGGGCTTAATTTATGTTGCTATGCTCCCGCAGGATGTTTTGCTTGTTCCATTAAGGAAGAAGGCCAAGGATGTGTTACATGGCAATAAAAAGAAAAAGAGGGAGTTAAAACCACGTTTGTTACAGAAAGCCTGTCCACTCTTGGATTAATCCCATTCATAAATGACCAGGCTCCTCCCTCTCTGAATAATAGATAGATAGATAGATAGATAGATAGATAAGGTAAATAAAAAAACAACAACAGTAATTTGTATCATTTGTAGGGACTCATTCATTCGTCTTCTGTAACAGCTTCATCCTGATCACGGTCAGTTGGGTCAGGAGGTTATGCAGTATCACTGGACAAAAGGCAGTAACACACCCTGGACAGTGTGCTAGTCCTGCACAGGGCATCACACACACATACATTCCCTCACACATTCACACCACAGGGCAATTCACCTAACAACATGTGTTTTTGAACCATGGGAAAACAACAGAGCACCTGGAGGAAACCCATGCAAACGTGAGGAGAACACACCAAACTTCTGACAAGAAAGTGAATGGAGGTGAGGATCAAACCCACAACCCCAAGATCCTGGAGCTGTGGGACAGTGATACCACCATGCTGCCTTTAGCAGGGACTTATCCCATATCCCCAACACAGATGAGGACTTTATGTCTACATGCGGTTTTTCCAGTGATCTGATTGGTTCTTTTTGATTAAAAGGTGAACAGAGGCCATTCTTAGCCTTACAACCTTTCTTTTTCTCTCTGGTTCTTGTCTAGGGCAGGGCTCTATCTGAGCTAAATATTGTGACTCTGTGTTGAGCTGCTTGCATGCAGTGAGTGAAATGGAATATCCCCTTGCTATGAAAACAATTCAGTTGTTCAAAATAGACAACACAACTGCAGCTTTCTTGAAAAAAAGGAAAAGAAAAATTCATTAATTCATTCATAATCTGTAAGCGCTTATCCAGTTCAGGGTCACGGTGGGTGCAGAGGCCACCCGGAATCACTGGGCACAAGACAGGAACACACCCTGGAGGAGGCACCAGTCCTTCACAGGGCAACACACACACTCACGGACACTTTTGCGTCTCCAATGTCTTGCTGATGATAGAGTGAAGTTGTGTATTATAGTTTGATGGACATAAGAGTGCGGTTCTTGGTTATATAACTGCAAACACTAAGGTTTACTCCAGGCTCCAGTTGAATGCTTTCTGTTCTATTAGGTATGAGCATATTAGTTACACTAGTTCACAAAGGGTCACTGCCTTGCACTAGAACTTCTCATTGTCTCTCTCTCTCTCGCTCCTCCGCAGGGTGAATCATACATTATTGTCAGGAAGCTTGACACCTGTTTGGCACCTTCTCCTCGGATCATCTGGCTCTCAGGGCTTTAGAGGAGCAGGCTGGGCAGGACGCATTCGCTGGGCATCAGGTTTCAGACCGAGCTGAGGTCATTTCGTCAGGGTGATGAATCCATTGTGCTGACGATGGTCATTTGCATTGCCAGGTGGAGCTACTGCCTGATAACCTGAGACACTCCGAGAGCAAAGCTGACAGTAAACGATGACAGTGCTGCATTGTGACAGTTGTCAAGGAGTGAAGACACACAACGTATTCCTTGGTGTAAACTCAGCACCGCACCTTAAGTTTAGACCTCAGACTCAGGTAACTGTACACTTAACACCACCGACCAGTTTAACACCTCAGGTGATAATTCAATACCTGTACTTCAGCTGAATAAAGCAACCCTCTTTATAAGGCCATTTAAGAAATACTTATGTATTCTTGTGTAGAGGTATGGGTCAAAAAATATCTGCAGAAAATTACTTAGCAAGGCTAATATAACTGTCAACTTTAAAATGATAGTTGGGGGGAACTCAGGTTATTCATTTTCACATATTAGTTTTACATTTGCTCCAAAAGAACTGTGGTGAGAATATGCTTGTCTTACCTAGTGCTCCTTTAAGTCATTTATAACATAGTATCAAGGGCATAGTGAACAAGAACCAGTGTTCAAACAGTACAGGGCTCGATATGTGATGGGTCTGACAGAGCCCTTATGCCCAGCAGATACACATACTTCAATTGTATTTATGTAGGAATGACTTCTGTGGGTGAATGAAGAGGGACATTTTGTTGCTGCTGCATGGCAGAGCATGAGAAATCAGCCTATAGTTCATAGCTATCCAACCTACCTCTCAAACAAAATGGGTTTAGGTTTTAACCAATAGGTCTTACTCACTGCCAGTTCATCTACCATATATTAGACTCCCTTTATCCTAATTCTACCAAGCAGGGAGGGGAAGGACTGACACATGATTCTTCAAAGACATACAGACACTTGAGATGCACCACCTCATCAACTAATGCAACACGATTGAACAGCTCAACATGCTTGGAGGAGAACACTAAACACTAGGCTAAGTAGTAAAGTAGCATTGCACAAACTGCACACCTAAATTGTTGTTAAGTAACTTTAAACATCCTTGTTTACATGGTTTCTGACACTAGGTCATCCTGATATCTACCAAAATGGACAACTAGCCTACTTCTGTCCGGCCTGTTCGCTAAGACTTCCTGTCTTCATCCTGTTATTGGTCAACTGTGCCACTAGCATTAGCCTCTGTTGCGGCCAAATCTCCAACGACATCTGCAGATGGCGCGACTCAAGAGTGGAACTGAGTGGAGAGAGTCCATTCACTCACAGCAGGAACTGAACAGAAGAAAGTCTGAGTCACAGCAGGAAATCCTGCCTCATCACATCTCTGCGGACGATCCAGTCACCATGAGAAAATTTGAAATTAGTAGGGATTTGCTTCACAATTTTTGCCTGGAAATCAGTGCTACCCCTGGCTTGACCCCCTCACTGGTGAATCGCCTATTCTCACGTTTACACTTGAGCACATATAAACCAAGATTTCTGGTTCACTGAGGCTTTCACATACAGATTAGTACTTTCTTGTTGAGCCTCTGTTCTGAAGGCATTGTCCTGAACAGCTGAAAAGACCACTGTGACAAAAGGAAAGAGGCCTACTGTACTGGTGCTGATGTTAAGCCACAGTTTCTATGGAATAGGGCTGGGAAAATAATGATATGTTATAGTTACCGTGAGAAATACAGTCACGATACACTTTCCTCAGAATATCAGTTGCGCATGGCCTCTGTTTGGAGAAAACAATGTATTCACATGTTTGTTATGTTGGTTTTATGGAGCATGTACTAAAATGTAATGATGAATGGACCAATAGTAATGGTCAAAAATGACTCTGGATAAAAGATGGGTCCTACAAACTGACCCTGGCCTCAAATACTTTGTTTATGTTTTTATTAACATTTTCATGTTAATTCTGCACTGAACTATGTTTCAGATTTTTCCTTCTGAATTAATTTTACAGCCGAGGATGTGACGCACTCTTGGAGTTATGAGGCTATAAATGGGGTTGAGATACATGACATACACATCATCTGTTTCTAACCGTGTGCATTTGGTGAATTTATGTTTCTGTCTGTATTTTGTAGGAAACCGATCAATGCATCACTCAGGACTGGTGCATCACATCAGAAACCCTTCATTCTTCGTTCAGTCGGCTTCTGAGTTTTTGAAAATAGCAACAGAGATCACAGCTTCATGGCCGGAGGGAATTGATTCATACGGGGGTCATATGAATGTGGTGGTCATGTCACAAGTGCATTTAAAGGCAAATTTAGGATGATATGCAAAAGACGAAAAAATGTTCTCAGACCCCAGAGGGTTAATAAAGTTGTTCCTTCTGCCTCTTTCACCTATAAAGTCACCATTTCTTCCAAAATGAAAGACATAAAGATATAATAAAAGGCAGATTTAGTCCTGGTATAGAAAACATATAAACATACTGTAAACAACAACAACAAAAGACAAAACAATAGAAGGTGGATAGCATCTATATAGTAGTAAATAGCAGGTTTAATTCTGGGCCATATTCCCAGTACATTATTTAAAAATGGGACATATCCTACCCCTTTTCCACAAGTGAAAAAATCAGGGAAAAAAATCAGAAAAAATCTCCCCCTGTCTAAACAGCCCTGTTCTGACCGGCTGGTTTCAGCTCCTGCTTCTTTAAATGATAATGAGCAACTCACTGTTCACCCAGATCCTGAGTGCACAGCAGTGAAGAGCAAGGAGCACAAGCTCTGGATTTTCTTACTTCTCTGTTCTCATTTTTTCTGTTTTTATTCTGCTCTTATTTCTGTGCTGTGATTGGAGATACTCAGATGAGGGGGCGGGGAAATTCTAAAGTTGCTGCACAGCTGCAGGACAAAATCAGAACTGCTTGTTTTATCCCAGGTTTTCTTACATAGGCAGATCACAGATAAATTTAGTGGTGGTCTTGTTTCACAGTGTTATTTGTTCATAAGTTACCTTCAATAAATGTATTTTCTCCAATTGTTTAAGTTAGTTCCCTTCTGTAAATGCATAATTAATAATGTGCTTCATTTTATGTAATATTTTTATTGTGTTTTCACATATGGTCCATTTGCACAAACATAAAATTTAGTAAAAATATTTGATGCATTGTTAAAATGTTTTCTGTTTTCCAGCATCCTGATTTTATATTTCCACCGTATCGCCCAGCCTTACTGATCACAACACAAGGACAGGTTTCAAAACAGTCCAGGCTCTTGCTGTCCCTCTTGTTCTGATCTCTGGCTATACATTCTAAGACCTGTGTGAGTAAAGCTGAGTTGGATGTGGTCAGAGCTGGACACACTTGCCAAAATATTTAACACAGTTTCCGCTGTTCTGATTCACACGCACTGGCTCATCCCTCATCCCAGACGAGGGGGGTGGGGTGTATAAAGAGGGAAGGGGGATTTAGCTAACACTTAGACTCAGATAGACCCCCCACCCCCACCCCCACACTGTGCTGATCGTATGGGACTCTGCTCTTTATTCACACCGCTATTGATTTCTGCTGTAGGCCAGAACTGCTCCCCTGTGTTCTCCTGCACTTCTATAAACTTCATGTTAATGTCTCTCCAGAGAGGAAACACACACAAATACACACAGAATAGTGGGGAGTTTTTACAGGCCATAACGGATACATCATCATCACAACCCTTCCTTCCCCTCTCTGTCACTGTGGAATCATATTAACACTCATTACTATTCAGGATTTGCACTTGCATTGGAGTGAGAGTGTGAGTGTGTGTGTGTGTGTGTGTGTGTGTGTGTGTGTTCACACGTGCACACTTCAGTATGAGTCTGATTGCTGATTGTCTGTCTGTCTGCCTTTTTTTCTCTATGAATATTTAAATTATACTCTTCATTCAATCTGTTATATTTTTGGTATGTAATTCATCTTAAAGAGTCCTAAATAGGGTTAAAATAACTAACAAGATATTTCCATATAACAAAGCACAGTATAGTTGGTTATTTGTGTGTTATTCAGGTGTTGAGATGTAAAAAAATAAAACAACCATATTATTTTAGTTTGAATTATTTACTGTGGAGAAATGTACTGACTTAGATATCTTTAAAGATATAATAATTTGGGCAAGAAAAAGCCATAAAAAAGGCCCTGCATGTTCCTCTCCTCCATTAAATGGTTTAGACTAAAATATTATAATCAAATCTACTCCAAAACATTTTTATTTAGACATCTGGCTACTATCACTACCACTACGAACAATTCTGATGTTTTAGGCTTCTTTGGAAGAACACGTTTTATATCAAACCACTCAAAGTTATCAGTCAAAATCACACAAGTTTCCAGTTAAATATTAATCATTGTGTTAATTGTTAATTGTTGCTAATCTCAGACTACACTGACCAGTTCTACTGTAGATTTAGACCTAGATTCAATTCTTTTGTGATATTAATTATTGTAGTATTTGCACAATAAACAAAACCTGAGCAAAACCTTGTACAGTGATCCCTCGTTTTTTCACGGGGGATGCGTTCCAAGACCACCAGCGAAAAACGAATTTCTGCAAAGTAGTAGCGAAGTACATGTGACATCCAACCAGTTTCTTTAATAGAGTAATTCCTAAGCTGTGATTTAGCGTAAGTAAATTTCACTCGGATGTGGACATGAAAAATACATGTACTCATTCATTCATTCATTATCTGTAACTGCTTATCCAGTTCAGGGTCGTGGTGGGTCCAGGGTGCAAGGCAGGAATACACCCTGGAGGGGGCGCCAATCCTTCACAGGGCAACACACACTCACACCTACGGACAATTTTGAGTCGCCAATCCACCTACCAATGTGTATTTTGGACTGTGGGAGGAAACCGGAGCACCTGGAGGAAACCAACGCACACACAGGGAGAACACACCTCCTGACAACTCCTCACAGACAGTGACCCGGAGCAGGAATCGAACCCACAACCTCCAGGCCCCTGGAGCTGTGTGACTGCGACACCTACCTGCTGCACCACCATGCCGCCCCAATACATGTAATGTACGTAAGAAATACTTGTAAATGATATACTTGTATTTTAAAGAGCTTATTTAAAACAAAATCACAAACATGTATCAAATTGATCTGTGTATCTGTGAACGGATAAGTACATTCTTGCTAGTAGCCTTTTTTATTTATTTATTTTTTTTGCAAAATTCATCTGCCTTCATAAATACATTGACATTAACCTTTATTAATTATGCACTCTATACAGAGATGTGCAAATAAATACACTTACCTCCACTATCTTATACAGAAATGAGTACACAAGGGCAGCATTTGTATTCTTCCTGGTCATTGCTAGTACTGAGCACCAATTGTCAAGGGTTTTTAATTTGCATTAGAAATACAACACTTATTAGCCAAAACACACACACACACACACACACACACAATTATAATCATACACAAGATAAGATGTAAAATATACTATGCCAATCCATTAAAGCTTCACATATCCATTAGAGCATCAGCTTTCAAGATGTCACCTTCAGGCCTAGTCTAATACATGTAAATAATAAAAAAGCCCCCTTGAAACCACAAAATAGCGAGGGATTAATGTATCTACATTTTAGATGTTTTTCATTTTCTTGGCATTATTTGAAAACACTATTTATACTGTGTTAAAATTTGAATTGAATGAATTGACCAGTAGAAATGCTCCAAAATTTAGGGACTACTGTCCTCTTCCGTTTACTGCAATTCAAGTTAAAGAATATTTTTTACTTTACCATTTTACCAAATTTACCATTTTAGAGACAGGAGGTTTTGTTCTGGGAGTGACGATATAAATAAAGGTTTAGTTTGGTGTCTGTGTGTGTATCTGCACATGTGCCAGGCGTCTGTGTGTAGCTGTGTGTGTCTGTGTGTATGTGTGTGTGATGGACAGTGTAATTACAGAGCAAATCATCCTCAATTTTCCCCTCTAGCGCGTTAGCAGACCAGCGGGAAGCTACAGCTCTCTGCAGGAAACAGATCAGAGTCTGAGACCAGTGGGGCTTTGTTCTCTGTGCTTTCTTTATATTTCTGCCCTGAGTTACCATCTCATCTTTATAGACACATTCAGTTAAATATGCCAGAAAGTAAGACACCTAAAGTGCTTTATTTATATTAAGAAATCTTCTCTTTTAGCTCTGAAACAGGACGAAAGCCTGGAGTCTCCCAGGCTTTGTTTCCCAGAATGCACAGAGAAACCAGTTTCGTAAACCAGGAAAAACACAATGAAAACCCAAAAATGGTCGTTCTATGGTCAGTGGATAAAGTCGTAAAACAGTAAGGAACAGGAGAACAAGACAAAAATAATATGGTGTAACATCAATGCATACTTTGCTGTAGCATCGCTGCATTTTCACCATGAGCGTTCTGTAATTAGACGTGCAAATACATTGAGCACTAAGGCGTACCTAGTATTGTGACTGCGGACACTCCTAAATTATTCGGATTTGCAAAACAGTTCTTTCAAGCCAAGGAAGATAACCTTAAACATTTCTTCAGAAAGAAAGGAAGACAAAGAGATGAGCACTTAACACATCATCTGCTGTGGGAACTCCAACTGTCTCGAGATTACAGCATTCAGACGTGATAAATCTCAAACTGGGACTAAAGGTTAGGTCATTATTGTGATGTTTTAATTTTTAAGTCCACGTCAGCCTATTTTCAACTCATTCTCCAATGTTACATCGTTAATATACGTTCAATCAGCACAGACAGCCATTCTGTGCTTCCCCCGTATAGGACATATTTTAACTTAAACTAACTTGTTAACACTTGCTAATGGGCAGTTGCTCCAGCCTCTGTATATTGTAGCACACTAGCTTAAATTATATATTCAAGATGCTATATTTTTCTACTTGGCCATTGTGTGGAAAACAGAGGTCAGGTGAAAATGCTGGTGTATTCCCTTAAAAGCAAACAGGCTTTCCCTGTGGACTGTGTTTTATGGGAAGCGCAGTTGGGTGAAGAAGGGCAAGGTAATGAAATAATGCTTCCATTAGGCAAATAGATCACGCGAACACGTGTGATTTTAAAGGGATTTGTTCTCAACCGTGCTGTCTATTGTTCCTGAAAAGAGCTTTACACTCTCTGCCTCTCAGAGGAATCTCCCACTGCAGAGAGCACTTGAAGCATCTGTCTCTCACACACACACACACATATATATAAACACATTTGTACATATTGTAAAACACCCACCCACACACGCAATCTCACACATGTGCATGAGGTGAGTGAGAGAGTGTCACTGCATTAGTAGAAGACTCATCTGAGTGATGAATAGACCTCAATTAATGAACTCGGTCACCTGCTTTACATAATCCATCATTTCTGCTGGACTGAATTAGCCTGAGGTGCTAAACACAGTTCCTTGTTCTAAGTATGTATTAAAATGATGATCCAAAACTACACACACCTGGAAATAACAGCCGCAGCTTTTCCGTGTTCACGTTCCTATCATGACTTTTATATAAACAACTTATTCTTGTCGTGTGGTATGGTTCCAAATACGTCATAAATTTGCCTCTCAAATGCATCATGCCTGCTTTAAATGATTGGAATATCAGTGCAAGTTCCTGAATAGAAACATCCTGCTGTTGTTTAGACTTGCAAACCACAAACATACTACGGCTATTTCAGACAGTCTCGTCTTTGTTGTAAAGATGGTAACTGTAGTTACATTCACGGTGAAATTAGAGGCCAAGCAAAAGCAAGAAAAGTCGAGAGGAGCAATGATGTCTGCCCACTTTTCTTCAAGTCTAGGGCTGTACATTCATTATATACTGTGAATCACAACAGTAGTGGTGTCTTTTACATTTCTTTTCATTTTCTATAGAGATTATACATAAAACAGTGGTGTCTACAAACTGTTGGACATCTAATCTGACAAACCGGAGTCTGGTGTGTGTTGACACTAAACGCTTAAAAACAGCCTACATTGAGAGGAAAGGGCTGTTTGACTGATGAAAAATGAAAAACAGACTGTTTTTTTTTTCTTTTGTGTGATATGTACGGGGTCAAAACAACCACACACCCACAAGAACCGAAGTGACATGCAGCAGTTTGGATATGATGCGTTTTATCATCTGATGCTTTAAAGATGTGATGCTGTGAACTACACACATTTGTCAATCCAGCCGTCTTATCAAACCCCATCATACCAGTGCAGGCTGTGTTTGGAAAGAGGTGAGTACACATGGATGTGTGAATAGCCGCCAGTGAATCAGGAACATCTGATAAATTCCTCATAGCTGTATCCAAGAGATATTAGACAGAAGAGTGTGAGACTGGCAATTCTCCCTATATATATATATTCTCAAATTTCTCCCAGGTCAGACAGAGCTACCACTCTCTAGGCTTGGGGTTTTACACTCTCCATTAGCTACATCAGACATCACCCATCAACCATTTTAATTAGTGAATTGGCTGGTTTAATGTGCACAAACAGTAGACACAGATGCTTAAATTAGCTTGTATAATCTCTGCAGAAAGCATTTGTATAAGATCAAACACATTTTAGCGTCGGCTAAGGAGGTATAAAGCCCACCAACACTGGAGTGTGGAGCAGGAGATCAGTATCCTCTGGGGTGATGGAACTCCATCACCATTTTGAATGATTTGGGATTCAGATCTAATAATCGTACATTCGTACCTGACCTCATTAATGCTCATGATGAATGCCGTCAAAATTCCAGAGAAAAGTTCCAAAAACTTTTATTTTAACTTTAACTTCAGAATAAATGTTGGCTGGAGTTTGAACATATGGCGTCTCAACCCCCATAAACATAAATATTATTCATACAATTATATAACACTGTGACACGATTGCTCTTTAACTGGGCTGATTTAATTTAATTTTCATTGTCCTGTCCCTTTGGGCCGTCCTTATTCTGTTAGCAGTGGCTGTGGCGCTTTTGAATTGATTTCCACTATGAAGCTCTCTGCTGGTTCAATAACACACATCCACAATCCACTCCGCAAACCTCAAAGCCACTTTAGCGTCCTTGCTAAACCAGTCTTAGAGCACAAAATGTGATGTGAACATGTGCCTTAAAACTCAACCCTGATGGAACATGGCAGGTTTATTTACTGTAAGAAGTATCCGTTTTAAAGTATCCCTTCTGACAGTGCTGTATTGATAGCTCAATGTCAGTAAACGTCGACACATATCACTCTGTTGGGATATTTAAGCTGAAGGGGACTTCCACCATTCATTAAACGCTTCTGCACAATTCAATGGTCATTCAAACTGATTCCATGTAAAATGGTATAATGTGGAGATCCTGTTACAATGGAGATTTTGATATCCTTTGGCTTGAGGACATGCCATATAGTCTTTATATTAACTTTCCACAAACACCAGTGAACCTGCACCTTTTGTGAGTTTTTGTATTAAATAAATTGTATAAGTTCCCGGCCTAGTGTGTCCTGAATTTTGACTAAATATGTTGGTATTGCATAAGGGCTAACACTGCTATCCTCCACCAAACTTGAGCTTCGATCCCCAGCAAGGCAGGAGTGCTCTATTACACTAATATGAGTCCATATTCAAGTGCTCTTTTGTTAATTTTACCTGTTATGTAACATTAAAATTTAAATGTACACTGAGACTAAAATTCCAGGTAAAGCGGCATGGTGGCGCAGCAGGTAGGTGTCACAGTCACACAGCTCCAGGGACCTGGAGGTTGTGGGTTCAAGTCTGGCTCCGGGTGACTGTGAGGAATTTGGTGTGTTCTCCCTGTGTCTGCGTGGGTTTCCTCTGGGTGACTGTCTGTGAGGAGTGTGGTGTATTCTCCCTGTGTCTGCGTGGGTTTCCTCTGGGTGACTGTCTGTGAGGAGTGTGGTGTGTTCTCCTTGTGTCTGCGCGGGTTTCCTCCGGGTGACTGTCTGTGAGGAGTTTGGTGTGTTCTCCCTGTGTCTGCGTGGGTTTCCTCCGGGTGACTGTCTGTGAGGAGTTTGGTGTGTTCTCCCTGTGTCTGCGTGGGTTTCCTCCGGGTGACTGTCTGTGAGGAGTGTGGTGTGTTCTCCCTATGTCTGCGTTCGTTTCCTCCTGGTGCTGCGGTTTCCTCCCATGGTCCCAAAAACAAATGTTGGGAAGTGGATTGGCGACGCAAAAGTGTCTGTATGTGTGAGTGTGTGTCGCCCTGTGAAGGACTGGTGCCCACTCCAGGGTATGTTCCTGCCTTGCTCCGGACCCACCGCACCCCTGAACTGGATGAGCCATTACAGACTGACTGAATAAGATTAAAATGGTAGAATGTCACAGTTTTATGTCCAAATATATTACAGAAATATAAATAAAATCTCAACATGGAAATAGTTAACAAGCCCACTGCTTCACTTGGGCTTAATCTACAAAAATAGCTGTGTCCAAAACTGCTCTATTCACTATATAATAAATTATTTTTGGATTCTGTCATTTTGTGGTGTCTGTAAACATTACGCAAAATATTCAGAGAACAAACAATCCAACAATACACTGCATTAAGCATTTTATATATGATGTACCCTAGAGGACACAGAATACCCAGGATTGTTTGATTTGACGATTCCCACACAATGTCTCTGTGCAGACTACAAAGAGTGATGATGTCCAAATCCCCACAGATATAATTCCAGGCCGGTTACAAATTTACATAGTACATTAACTGAAAAAAATACTTAAAGAAAAGCTAAATGCAGATAAGCAGCATTCAGGGAAAAAAAATCCAAATAGCCATCACCAGAACAATGTTTACTTATTTGTCTGTTCCCACTTTTTGCCCAGTATTCTCCCCAGTGGAGATGTGGAGTCAAACCAGTTCTTCCTCTCCAGGTGAAGCTGCCCAGAGTTTTTTTTTTCAGCTATCACTGACTAGAGAATGCAAACTGTCCAGATCTGTCACTTGATCTGACAGATGCCTGCACTAGTTAGCAGCATGGGACGTGTTTACTGGAGAGGTGGCCTCCTACCAAGGAGATTAAAGCCAATTGTGGTATCTATAATTCCTGGCCTCTAGATTGTTCATGTGATGCAGTCTGCTAGTACAGTAATGAGAGAACATGCATAAGGTATACCTCCCGATTATAGTTCAATCCCTAGTGATCCAGATTTCCATCTGTAGTGGACAGCACACATTTTGGATACAGCTAACATCTTTCAAATCTGATATGGATTGTTTTAATTTGAATACATTATTCTGGTTGTGTTCACATCTGTAATTAATGCACAATAGGGAAGTTATGAAATATGAAATCAGCTGCTAATTCAACAGAAAATCTTTTTTTTTTTAAAAATAACAACAACAACAAACCAACATCACAATTCCTTGACATTTGAGAAAGCAAGTTCTACTTCCCTTCAAACCTGCATTTAAAAACCTGTCCAACAGGATGATACACCAAAGGCTTGTCATATAGGGCAGAAGGAGAAGACAGGATCTACAACCAGCATGTTATGAAAGTCTCTGATGATCTGAGCGTGTGAATGAGGATGGCGGAAATGCAGCGTGGGTAGAAATAATGAGAAGATGACAGTCAACACTGAAGTAGAGGTCAGAAAAACCTGCCCAAAGGACAACTGTACTACTCAGTGTTGCTCAATTAGGGCTCAGGAAATTCAAAGTTAATTCTCTTGAAACTCCTCAGGAGGAATACACCATTAGACAAAAAGCAAGTGTGAGACACTTCTGGTTCAGATTTTTAAAAAATAACAGTTATTTACAGCGTAAACTACAACCACAACGTCAGTTCAACAGATAAAACACACAATCTCACAAACAATGACTTTAAATACAAAGCTGCCACTTCAGTCGTCATTGTACAAAGTCAGCAAAGTTTAAGATTCTGCAGAAAGCTCCTCCATAATCTCATACACTCTCAAATTGGTCTCAAAGACTCTTCATCAGCTTATAAAGCACAATATCTCAAACTCAAGAAGTGAGATTCCTGGGCTATTATTCTGAGAATAAATATTTGAGCTGAAGTGTTTTTGTTCGGTCCATCATTGGAAGATCATTGTTGTCTTGGAGAAACAACAGAGATATTGAGGAGATCTCTATTTTCTTTAAGGGCTAGTCCTTTGACTACAGATGCAAAGCCTGCAGGGTAAACAAGGCCTACAAACAGAGTCTAGACAGTCAGGAGAGCAGCTTTCTTTACTGTTTTGAGCTGTAAAAGCTTGGCTTACATAGGCCAGTCCATTAATGCAGCCTGATTGGCAAATGACTCTTATCTGTGTTGGCTGAGCACCAGCAATGGAACCTTCTGTGGCTGTTAATAGCTTTATTGAATCGGAACAGCTGACCCCATTATAGGCAACTGAACATCCGAGACTAACCCAACACAATGCCTGCCTGTTTTTGTTCTCTGGGCATACATATGTGTGTGTGACAGTGTGTTTGTGTGTGTGTGTGTGTGTGTGTGTGTGTGTGTGTGTGTGTGTGCGTGCGCGCCCCTTTCAGTGGCTCTCAATTCAATACTGGCCTCATTACGTCCCTGAACAAAACCTAAGGCAGAATACCTCCACGCCCAAGCTATGTATCTGTCATTAAAGGAATAACCAAATGCATTAATAACAGTTAATAACCACCAGATTTAATTTGCATAAAGAGGTGGGAAAAGCGTGTGCTCCTTCAAAAAAGTCCTAATATAAATACCTCTGTAATGACTGGTTATTTTAAAAAATATAATATAATAATCATGCCTTTATTATAATATTATTCCTTTATTCATTCCTTATCTGTAAGCGCTTATCCAGTTCAGGGTCACGGTGGGTCCAGAGCTTACCTGGAATCATTGGGCGCAAGGCGGGAACAAACCCTGGAGGGGGCACCAGTCCTTCACAAGGCAACACACACACTCACACATTCACACCTACGGACACTTTTGAGTCGCCAATCCACCTACCAACATGTGTTTTGGGACCGTGGGAGGAAACCGGAGCACACGGAGGAAACCCACGCAGACACAGGGAGAACACACCAACTCCTCACAGACAGTCACCCGGAGGAAACCCATGTGGACACAGGGAGAAAACACCACACTCCTCACAGACAGTCACCCGGAGGAAACCCACGCAGACACAGGGAGAACACACCACACTCCTCACAGACAGTCACCCGGAGCGGGACTTGAACCCACAACCTCCAGGTCCCTGGAGCTGTGTGACTGCGATAACTACCTGCTGCTCCAGCGTGCAGCCATCTGTTGTATTGTAATATTATTATTCCAATGTTAGGATGGTTAAATAAAAAAAAAATTTATTCTCTACATATTTAAGTAAAAACAGCCAATCATGTCCTACTATTTCTTAGGCTTTCAGGAGCTGCACTTTCAGATTAACAACCAACAAAGTTAGTGTTTGTTGAATCAACCAACATGTTTTGGGTTACACCGTGTAGGACCCTGTATTGTGAGAGGAAACGTCACTCCAGGACTTCTGGAAGGTCTGGATACATCACTGTTTTTAGTGTAAATAAGCCTCAGTCGGTTGTTAGAAATAGAAACAGTGGCAGATATATGTCAGAATGTAAAACTGATACTAGGAAAAAAATCAAGCTTCATATCAAACAAGGAGTATCTAGTACAAGCTCCAAATATTTATTATTTAATATCTTCTAATTATTTCCACAACATTTTGAACATTACGTTTCACCACTTGCAAAATCACACAGCTTAAATGCTTCCTTGGTTTAGGACTGAACCGTTCCTTTAATCTACAAGCAAATCCTTGTTCAACATCAAATCTCTCTAGTAGTATGTCCCTGGGCGGCTATTCCTGGTTTGCCTTAAACAAGATCACATGATTAAAATGCACACACACTCGTACCATTAGGATATATACCATTGGGGGGTCAGTAAATGTTGACTTCATTTCAAATCTGACTTGTAGTGTGTGAGCCTCACAAACACATATACACACAGCCAGGATGTAACATGCCCCCCCCTTCTATTGTTTGTCTTTCTCAGGAAACAGGAAGTTCAGAGACCGAGTCCTGCGACGGCGGGAAAGACGAGGGTCTTCTGATAAAGTTGCAGTTCCTGCTCCTCTTTAAAAACATGGGACACCGGTGTTTTAATCAACGCCTGGCAGCTGTTAAAGCAAAACAAGCACACACACACGTCTGATAGGGTCTCCATGACAACCAGCGTCCAGCGTGTGATAGGCACCTGCCATATTCATTTTACTGCTATGCAAATACACTGTACACCCAAATGCTTTGTGGACACCTGTTCATCCAACATTTCTTCTGAAATGAAGTGTATTACCCGGGAGTTTGTTCCTCCCTGCACTTCTGAGAAGGTTTTACACTACACTTCGGAACACTGCTGTGAGGATTTGATGGCATTTAAACATTAGTCAGATCAGGTAGAATCTGTCAAATCCCAAATGCTTTGGACGGAGCTCCATCACTCCAGAGAACACAGTTACACCACTCAGCCGTCCAGTGCTGGGGGCCTTTATACCCTTAGAGCTTTCACTTTGCACTGAGTGACCTCAGGACCTCATGTGCAACTTTTCCAGACAGTTACCCATATCCAACTGTGGAGGTTCTTTTAAAGAGCAAACATACAAAACTGCACCTGACCAATACTAAGACCACTAATGAGCATCATCACACACACACACACACACACACACACACACACAAACACTAAGGTTCACATGACTGAACATGCAGCATCTAAACTGTTTGTTTTGTACTTACCAAAGAAAAAATAAAAATATGTTTCTCAACTTTAAGTTTTTTTTGTTTTTGCTTATGTTAATTGCATTTTCTTATTTCTACCAATTTTAGCATTAATATCTTTATAGTCTCTGCAGTCATTTGGTTTATATGGCACTGTAAATTGTATAATAATTCATTAATGGTGCCACATAAACAAAGGTATAATTTGTAATAATCCTCATACTATAAACAGCAGTCTTGCAGTGAAAAGCAAATAAACAGCCTCCTGATAACACCCTGAACCAAATGTATGTGTGTGGTATTCCTAATGCTGCTCTCTGAAGACTCAGGTGAACTTATGAATATATGACGAAGGCCCTATGTGAAATAAAAAAACAAAACTTTATTATTATTTAATATTTAATAAACCACTCTTAAGCACAGATGACATTGTCTGATGCCGTCTATAAAAAATAAAACCCATTAAACTAAAGCATTTCATCCTTTATCTCCACAGTTAAGTCTGGACAAGTGAGCGGTGCTACTACACAGTGGAAATGGCCAAACAGCAGACCTTCAACCTCCTAATAAAAAACTTGAACAGAGTGTGACTTCCCTCTGGCAGCAAATGTAAATACACAGACAGAGAGAGAGAGAGAGAGAGAGAGAGAGAGAGAGAGAGATAACGAAAGAGAGAGAGACAGAGAGAGAGAGAGAGGGAGAGGGAGAGAGAGAATTTGTTGTATGTCTTTATTTGTTTTACTGCTTTATTTATTGACATTTATTTTCTGCTGTTCTAAAAAGACTGTAAATTGTAAATATGCATGTAAATATAGGGACTTATTATTAATGTAGCTAATTTTTATACTATTACTAATAACAGCGCTTTCACACTGATTTATGGTCTTATATTGGTGGGTTTTATTTATTATTGCTATTATTATAAATGTATATATTGGCATTGAATGTTACATGAATGAAAGTCAGTACATATACATGTCATCATTAGTAGTGTTTATTCTCAGCAGAACAAACTGTTCTTATTGTTTGTATGTTTATACGCAGCTTTCTTTAGTGTTTTATACAGACTACCTTTGGTATATTCTTCCAGCTGTTTGCCTTTTATAATATTTCACATTTAAAAAGCATGTTAAACGTTTGAACGTTGCTCTGTACATAAAGTTTTTTTTTTAATCTTATTTCTACTGCTACTTATAACAATAACTATCGTCAATAGTAGTGGGCTAGTAACACTTGCAGTAATGGTATTAATATGAGTTAGAGAACTCAGTCAAACAAATGCATACATTATTATTTGGACTTGTTTTATTGTTTAATTATCTGTATACCTTGTGAAATCCTCCCAGCTCTTTATTGTGACTTATAAATAAAGCCCCTTCTTGGTTTTCTCTGAACGTGGCTCTGTAAAGACGCGTGTTATTTATTTACATATTCACTGTTTCCGTTAAGAGCAGTGCCCCTCACAACATCCCAATAACGACCTGAACAAAGTGGGACTTCCCTGTGACACAGAGAACCGCAGAGAGCGAGAGAGAGAGAACGAGAGATAGAGAGACCAACACAAAGCCCTGTGACCAACATTTAACAAAGAGAAAGCGAGAAAAAGAAGCTCTTACCGTCTCCCGCCGCTCGCGCGTTCTGTCTCTCTCTCTCTCTCTCGCAGTGACTCTCCTCCCTCCGGCTCGTATTGTTTTGATCCGCGAGGATCCCCCGGCAAGTCCTTACGGCATTAACGCTCTCTCTCTCTCTCTTTCTCTCTCTCTCTCTTTCTCTCTCTCTCTCTCTCTCTCTCTCCGTCCGTCTCCCTTCTGTCACCCCCCTCTTTCTATCTATCTGTCCGTCTCCCTTCTGTCACTCCTACTCTCTACCTCTCTTCTCTCTCCTTTCTGATTATTATAGTTCACCTACTAAATTATGATTAAGTGCAATCATTGATTATATGAATATTCATTACAAAATCTGTGACGTTTTCATGTTATCATGATAAAATTCATCATAATTATTTATCTTTTTTTTAATAACAGGCCTTGTTTAATACACAAGAGGCCTGCGACTAATATATCTTTAAATAATTAAAGCTCAAATTAACTTTATATTATACTTCACCCTAAACTCCACCAACTGCTGCTACAGCGTCTGTCTGACCAGCCCCTTCTCCACTTTTCCCACAAGCCCCGCCCCCTGTGCTATTATTGGCAGAAACCGCACTAATCACTGGCTGGCTGATCGAATCAGAGGTCTTAGCCAATCGCAGCGCAGGATACGGTACAAGACCATCCAATCACAAGGCAGGAGGCGGGCTTTGTTTGATTAGGGGTGGGCATAAAACGGACTCCAAAACAGGTGTCCTGATCTGTTGTTAAAAGCAAAATGATTCTACGTAGAACCGATATAATGAGGCTCTAAGACTTTAAAGAATCTCAGAAACAGCTTTTCTGTCAGAGACAAGAACCATAAATCAATCAGCTTTAACATTAAAATGACACTGATGTGATGGTAAAGAGTGTGTGCTTCCCTGGTACCAGTGGATCAGCTACAGCAGTGCTGCTCGGGTATTTACATCCAGTCTCCACTAACTGTCCACCCTTTTAGACACTCCTACCTGGTTGGTCCAGGCTGTAGGTCCTTTACAGATTTACTTTACAGATTTATGCAGTTGTACTACTATACTACAACATGATGTACTACATAGTCTAGAGCAGGGGTCGGCAACCCGCGGCTCTTTGATCCCTCTGATGCGGCTCAGCTTTTGAAAATAATTAATGAGTATTTAATTAAAATGTATTTTATTTTGGTTCGATCATTTTCAAAATGTAATTCTATGAAGATTATGGCGATCTTGTAACATCTAAAATATTTTAATATTTAAAATATTTTTGTCGCTCTTAATACACGTCACAACTTCCAATGTGCGACACCGGCCAGTGTGCGGTTTCTTGAACTTTTTGACAGCTGACTGCACAGCGCCAGTAAAATAATGACGGCACGCAGAGAGAGGACAGCATTTTTGTTTGCTGCCAGTGGATAATTTAAATTCGGCGTTTTTTTCCCATTACTACAAGGACTGAAAAAGGCATGGGGCGGCGCGGTGGTGCAGCAGGTAGTGTCGCAGTCACTCAGCTCCAGGGGCCTGGAGGTTGTGGGTTCGATTCCCGCTCCGGGTGACTGTCTGTGAGGAGTTGGTGTGTTCTCCCTGTGTCTGCGTGGGTTTCCTCCGGGTGCTCCGGTTTCCTCCCAAAGTGTCCGTTGGTGTATGAATGTGTGTGTGTGTTGCCCTGTGAAGGACTGGCGCCCCCTCCAGGGTGTATTCCCGCCTTGCGCCCAATGATTCCAGGTAGGCTCTGGACCCACCGCAACCCTGAACTGGATAAGCGGTTACAGATAATGAATAAAAAAGGCATTGAGTATTTTACTTAACCGTCTTTTTTCGGAGTTAAAAATGTTTTTTATTTTTTTATTATTATTTTTTTTTTTTCATTACTACAAGGACTCAAATAGACATTGAGTATTTTACTTAACCGTCAACCCAACATCTTTTTTTCGGAGTTAAAAATGTTTTGTTGCATGCAGAAATGTTATTTCATTTTCTCTGCAGTCGTTCGTTGATTTCATAAATGTAACACAGTATAGTTTGTTTATACATAGCACAAAGGCAAAAAAACCCTGTATGGCGGAGTGTTATTTCATTTAAAATTTCAAAAGGGTTTTGTGGCTCCCAGTGTTTTCTTTACAGTGTGAAATGGGTCCAAATGGCTCTTTGAGTGGTAAAGGTTGCCGACCCTTGGTCTAGAGGGTGATGTTTGATATTCAGTCCTAGTGTTTTGGGGGTGTAACTGCAGAGTGACACCGTCACCAGTACAAATGCTAACGAAGACATAGGATCTTAGACACTTAGGCTCTGTTTGAGTCAAACCAAAAGCATAAATCGGCCTTTTGTGTTGGTCGTTCTCAAGTCCCTCATCAGACGCTGCCCACAGGACACTTTTTCGCTGGATAACAGTGTTTAAATTGACACCAAGCAGAGATGTACCTCAGTTACTAAAAATGTCCGTCCCATGTTGGGGCCCCAACCTTTGGAGCATAAACTGGTTCATTCAGGGAATACTAAGCAGATTGTTTTTAGTCTTCTGCTACTTTTGGTTGGAATGAATGAGTGTTCATTTAAAGTGGAACTGTTTTAAAAGTATTGACTTTAAATATTATTTCACTGTGAATAAATAAATAAATAAAAAAACAGGCTTCAGAACTATGTGCTGTGGTTTCTGAGAGTTTGTTCTGTTAAAAACCCACATCAGATATACATAAAAGCTGTAGAACTCATCTGATTTGTAAAATCATGCTGTCTACACCGGGGTCCTTTGTTTGTTTTGTTTTCGCCGGCCCGTATTCAGGTAGAAGCCAAGTCCTTTGTTTGGTCGGAGTCATGGGAAACTCCCACATGAACAAATATAATGCACTGTCAGCTCCAACCCAGCACACAATGATGACAGATAAGCATATAGCATTATTGAGAATGTGCAGATATTACAGGTCTGGGAGTAAATATAGAAGCAGCATCAATACAACAGCAGCACAAAACAGACAGAAACTGTATTCCAGTGTCATTGAAATGTTCATTTTAATGTTTCTCACTTTTAAAAAGTATCTATATCTTTATATATGTTTTTCATACATCTTGAATGGTATGTCCTTTTTCACCAAAACCAGACCTAATTCATTTTTATATGAACATTTTCCAGCCTTGTTTCAACAGAATGTTCTTTATTGATGCTTTTATTGTCAATGCACAATGTTCAGTGAACACACACACATAGAGAGAGAAAGAGCTACCAGCCACCCCAGTACCAAGGGAGCACTTGGGGATTAGGTGTCTTGCTCAAAGACATGTCAGGTGTGGATGCCCCCCATTTTCCTGCCTGTCCAGAAGATCAAACCGCCAACCTTCTGGTCCCGCACCTTTTTCTCTAACCATTAGGCCACAGCAGAGCCCTAGAAGTAGTTTGTGTTGCAGTGCCTTTAAGACTGAGCTAATGTTGCTGGGCTGTGGAACAGTGGAACTGCCCCCCAAACCTTTGGCGATTAATATAAGACCTTGGCCCTTGGCACACTAACATTTTCGTTCAAACAACTGAGCTACATTACATTTAAAGCAATGAAGTAAGCAATACATGTTCAGAGGCTAGATCAGATCTGAGTGAAATTTTGAAAGCTCCATGAATTTAAATTGGCAATCTTCTTGTACTTATTGCTCAGGGGACAGTCTGAAATGTGCGAGGGTCCCGTCTGCTCTGTGATTTCACCCTTGAGTGATTCAGAGACAGTGATCCTGTGTCTCAAATCCAGGAGGACGAGTTTTCAGGATTCACCCAATGGAGAAAAGTTCTACTCCACGCTTCGTTAGCAGCGTCGTCTGAATACAGCTGTTCATCTCGAAGAGAACGAGGTAAAAAATTATGCAGAGGTTAAGCTCATCATGCTTACTGCTGTCAGCAAAAGATGTGTAAAGCCCCCCCAGCAGTGTCCAGTGGAGCAGGGGAACTGTGTTCTGTGGAGTTACATACTACTCATACTTTCAGATGATCTGGAGTTCATATATGTATTATTCAATTGTTTTATGATTAGAGAGGCCTCAGTGACTGGACGAGCATAAACAGTCCTGTTTTAACTGGGGACTGTCCAGTGTGCACAGAAGTGTAATAACAAACAGATTTTTTTTATATGACATGTATACATAAATAAACCATTAGTCAGATACTGTGCAATTCACAAAGTAGCTGAGAGTACAACTGATGGTCAGCACGAGGCAGTGATAAACACGAGGGAGAAACTGAACTGCAGCTGCTGTGTGTGAGTATATATTTTGGTGCAGAAGTAGCCAGCTCAAAGGCAAATGATTTTGCCCTAAAAGGCAAAAAGTGTGTGTGTGTGTGTGAGAGAGAGAGAGAGAAAGAAAGAAAAATGGTAGAGGACAAGACATAATATAGAGATAGATGAGTGTAGGAAATAAGAAAGAAAGAAAGAAAGAATAGGAGAAATTAACAAAGGAGAGACAGAGAGTAGGGGAAGATGGAAAAATGAGACAAGAAATAAGAGCGAGAGAGAATGTAAGAGAAGGAAAAAAAAGAAAGTGAAGCAGAAGAGATAAAGTACATAGTTGAGTGTAAGAGATGAGAGACTAGAGAAAGAGATAGAGAGAGAGAGCAGGTAAGACAAAAATGAGAGACAAATATAAGAAAATGAAAGGGAGAGAGAATGAGAAGAGAAACTAGAGAAGAAAAAAAGTGTAGCAGAAGAGATAAAGTACAAGTGGTGAGTGTAAGATGAGACTAGAGAAAGAAAAAGTGAGTGAGAGAGAGAGAGTAGGGGAAGAGAAAAAGATGAGAGACAAATATAAGAGAATGAAAGAGAAAGAGAGAATGAGAAGAGAAAGTAGAGAAAGAAAAATGAGAAAGTGTAGCAGAAGAGATAAAGTACAAGTGATGAGTGTAAGAGATGAGAGGCTAGAGAAAGAAAGAAATAGTGTGTGTGTGTGTGTGAGAGAGAGAGAGAGATGGGGAAGGAAGGGAGTGTCGTGTCTCTGGGAGCCCCTTACTCTTTCAGAACAATGGAAAACCTGAAATCATTAAATCCATTGCTGTTGGGGAAAAAGCAAGGGACGGAAAAAGAAAGGCAGCTTTGTTGTACGTCAGTTTAACCCACGTGAAGAGGAGGTGTAAACGTTAAACACATGTAGAATATGAAAGCATGAAAGGAAAACCAACTTTTCCAATGTGTGTAAAACAAAAGAGTATCACAGCTGCTGTCTTGTTGCTGCTGCAGTGTGAAGAGAAGAGGGAGGGACAAATACAGTCTGTCAGTCAAAACTACAGTGAGACAATGCTTTCTGAAGCACACATTAAACAAAGGGTGTACATTGTTCTTATTGCTGCCATTTATACAGGTCAGATACTTTATCATATTATTGTAATTATAATTAACTGTTCATTTTACTAATACTAAAAGACTGAAACATAAAATAATAGCGAAAACCCCTTAAAATGTTTGGTTAAAATATGGCCAACATGGGACCTTTACACCTCTAACCATATAAAAGTATAATGATCAGTATTATAATAAGCGATACTAATGTTAATGCATAACAAAGAGAGGAGACAAGCCCAGCTCAGGGTTCATATTGACTTTGGATATTGCCAAGATCATGCCACATTTAAGCACCAAGCAACATATTTCCTAAAGCAAAAAGCAAAACAGTTGACATGAGGATTTACCCCCTCTTTCCTCTCCCCTCCCCCACAGACTGGGATTTCTGGAAGAGTGTCATTAGCCCTCCCTCTCTGCCTATCCTTCCTCCTCCTCCTCCTCCTGGTGCCATGTGTGCAGTGAGCATCTCAGCGCCCCCAAATCTCCTCTTGGCCTCAGGTGCCCTGGGGATTACCACAGTCTTGTCATTTCCATCTTGGGACAGTCCACTGAGGCTGTGGGTTTTGGCATGAATTTACATGTAAATGCTGTTGCGGTAGAACAGGCAGTGGACAGAGTTTGTGTTTGTCGCTCAGGTCGTTTAAAGGGAACCATTCTCACCCAGAAGCCCACATTATTCTTCACTAATGCACTGCTGTGACTGATCCACTCACTGTACCAGTGCAACACACACAAACACACCATGACCACTTCAGTGTCACTGCAGCACTGAGAATGATCCCACATCCAAATCATACCTGCCCTGTAGTGGTCCTGACCACTGAAGAAAAGTGTGAAATGGGGATAACGGAGTATGCAGAGCAACAGATGAAGTGCAGTCTGTAATTGTAGATCTACAAAGTGCTCCTGTGAACAGTGAAGCTGATAAAATTGACAGAACGTTTAACAAGGCGGTGGTGTTGTTGTTATGGCTGATTGGTGTATAATCTCCATAGAAAAACATTATATTGAGACACGGGCAGCACTGTGGTGCAGCAGGTAGGTGTCTCAGTCACACAGCTCCAGGGTCCTAGAGGTTGTGGGTTCGAGTCCCGCTCCGGGTGACTGTCTGTGATGAGTTCCCCAGTTATCCCAGTGCGTGGGTTTCCTCCAGGTGCTCCGGTTTCCTCCTACGGTCCAAAAACACATGTTGGTAGATGGATTGGTTGCTCGGGGGTGTCCGCGGGTGTGGGTGTGTGAGTGTGTGTCGCCCTTGTGCCCAGTAATTCTGGGTGGGCTCCAGACCCTCCGTGACCCTAGAGTGGATAAGCGGTTTCAGACAATGCATGAATGAATGAATAATTGAGACACTCTGGAGCAGATGCACATGAGCCTGAGGTCACTGTGTTCGATAACAAGAGTCAGCAAGAGGGGTATAAGGCATTGGGCTGTGGAACAGTAGAACCGTGTTCTTTGGAGTGATGGTGCTCCATTCAGTACCTTTGGGATGAATTGGAGTAGTGTCTGTTCCTGTGGCTAAACAGCATCCAGTTCTAGCAGCAATATTCCAGTACATAGTGAAAATCCTTCCCAGAAGAGTAGAGGCTGTTACTACAGCAAAGGTGAAGACAGCCCCTTGATGTGTGTTAAACCAATCACATTCTAATAATTTAAATATGGTAAAAATTAAAAATGTATGGTAATGAGAACATACATTACAGAACTCACCTGCGGGAACTGAGATGTTTAGACTTAGTGGTTTATCTGTTTACTAAAGAAAATAAATGGTTGTGTTTTTACAATGTTTCACATCCATATTACGTCTAATGTGTTAGGATCTCTGTGAGGAGTTTGGTGTGTTCTCCCCGTTTCCTCCGGGTGCTCCGGTTACCTCCCACAGTCCAAAAACACATGCTGGTGGGTGGATTGGCGACTCAAAAGTGTCTGTAGGTGTGAGTGTGTGAGTGAATGTGTGTGTGTGTGTGTGTGCGTGCGTTGCCCTGTGAAGGACTGGCGCCCCCTCCAGGGTGTATTCCCGCCTTGCACCCAATGATTCCAGGTAGGCTCCGGACCCACCGCGACCCTAAATTGGATAAGCGGTTACAGATAATGGATGGATGGATGGTTACAGATAATGGATGGATGAATGAATGAATGAATGTTAGGATCTCAAAATGGATGTGCAATTTAAGGTGGAAGGTATCATTTGAAAAAGAATGCAGAATGCAAATGCTGCCCCAGTTAAGGTGGAAAGAATGAATAAGATCCAGAGGGAATTAAAGGTGAGATTATGTACATTTCTAACCTAAAAGCTAACATTTCTGGATGAAATACAATGACACGAAGTCAACTGTTCTTCCTTCTCACCATGGATAACTTAATCCAATGCTACCTTTAACACAGAAAAATAACAAAGGTGAAAAAAAAACATACATACAGAAAAAAGACTAAAACAACATAGCACAAAACATATATTTAACATCCACTAACTCGTGCGGGTTTTATCAGTATCAGTACCATAGATTGTCCTTAGCTTTCCGATTCCACCTTAAATGCTACTGTATTAGCATGTATAGATCACACAGGCTGAACATTATCTGCAGACCGTTTAAGGTGGAACGTGAAAGTGGAGAAGCTACGCTAGTGTGTAAAAACAGCCCAGTGAAGTCTTAATGTAATGTGGAACCCTCTTTAGGGTTTTTGTTCAAGTTTTTGATGTGTGTGAATTTTGTATATGTGTTGGTTTTATATATATTAAAAATAAACTGAAAATGCTAACAGCTAACAATCTATACTCACAGGGAATACTGAACTGATATAAAATAAAATCTTTCTTTCAGCTTAAGGATAATAACTTGAACAGAATAATAAAAACAATAATATTTTCTTCTCAAAATAAACATTTTTAGAGAGGGGTATATTCAGTTTTACGTTCTCATTTTCTGGAGCTCTGAGCTGATCTGCTCTGAAAGCCTGAGGGCAGAGACACGCTCTGCCTGTGTTATTATATCCTTTATGGAAATATGGACACCTATTAGATCTTATCAGGACAAGCTGTTCGCTGTATTTTTCTGTAATCCTGTATACTTGCCCTCCTGTACACACTGGCCATTGTCAGAAATGAAGCAGGTTATTATCATTTATACTAAAGAATAAGATTTGAGAAAGCCATTATTCATCTTTTTCTGCTCAGCCACTATTTGTTAACTAGCTACAGATTTTGTAGGTCATGAAACTGCCTTTATGTGTGTATAGACCTGTGATCTGTTAGGAGTCCTAAAATGGATCCTGGCGAATATCATGCTACTCCTTTATATGTAATAGATGCTTTACACTGTGTAACCATTCAGTATTTACAGTGAACTATACAAAGACCAATTTACAATTAAAAGACCAGTGTGCAATTTCTGTTACCGAAAAGGAGCAAATAATTTTATCAAATTGATTATTTATTTTTATTAACTCCATTCAGAATCTGATTTCTTTGTAACACCTGAATGAACCAGTTTTTGCTCCATTAAACTGGTCACCCAAATACAGCTGGACATATTCATTCATTCATTCATTATCAGTAACCACTTCATCCTATTTAGGGTCACTGTGGGTCCGGAGCCTACCCAGAATCACTGAGGACAAAACAAGAACACACACTGGACAGGACACAAGTCCATCACAGGGGTTCACACACACACCCAGGCATGCATAAACACACATTCACCTGGAGGAAACCTGAAAAGAAATGGGGAGAACACACCAAACTTGATGACTTTCACTATGCCTCTTTAGAATATGAAAATCCCCCTTTATGTTTGCAGAAAATAAATATTTGATGCATATTAAATGATGACTAGATTGTATGGGAACTGCTGTGGTTATTGAAACAGAGGCCAGAAAGTTTTTGGTTGGGGATGGCAGGGGAGTGAAAGAATAACATTGTCTCCTCCCACAACATCCACGGCTGAGGTGCTCTTACAACTTAGATCATTGAACTAATTTAAGTTAGGCCAAGCTGGTCCAATAATGGGCATATTTGGACTCCTCTGGTTTGTCAGTGCTCTCTGGGATGTTCCTTCTGTTTAAGGATGAAGACGAATAGAATGGAACTGAAAACCATGGAGAAAGAGAGAATTTTTCATGCGCAGGTGAAATATTTGTCAAGTTTTGAGTGAGGATCGTTTTTGAATTTAATTTTCAAACTTCTGACACTTTGTAAACTAAGGTTTATCACTTTTCTACAATATCATGAAAGTGTGCACTTCCAAAATGACCCTAGGGTTTACAATAAGAATTGCATACCTTACTTTATACTGACATCTAGTGGACAACTTCCACACTACTGGGTTTTTGTCCGACGAACAACAGTGAACTTCTCTACAGAAGATAAACACAGACTCTACACGCGTGACAGATACATGTCAGACTTTTTGGTCATTGTCTTTTTTTACTCATTAATGTCTGAAATTGTATCTTTCTGCTTGTCTGTATATGTTCTCTGAACTTGCCTGAGCGCAAATCTGTATCTGTGTTTGATTGTTCAAATATTAGCCTGTGCCTAACTTATTAAATAATAATCAAGTTTTTTGGTCACATGGGATGACTAAGGTTTAACAAATAAAATATAAAAATAATACATAATCAAATTCATTAAAATGAACACTCAGGTGTTCAAGCAAGGTATAACTGCAACCTTTCATAACTTTAGACAAGTCAGAACATGTTCTGTGGCCTTTCCTTTCATTGTGAATGAATGATTTAATTACTGTTTATACCTGATTATAAGCCACAGGGTGGAAGGAAGATGTTACGGACTGTACAAATTGCTTTTTTTTGTTTGTAAAGGGGATTTAGGAGACAGTACATTGTTAAGATGCCTTGTTACTGTCACTATCACTGCTAATCATTCACACAGATCCTCCCGGAATTACTTTTATTTTCTTTCATTCTTTCTATCTTTTTTTTTTTAATCTTAACAATGTAGTTCTGCACAAATGTGTAAGCATCCGTGAAATTCAGTTTGTCATATTTATGTAGAAAATGCCATTTGAAAGAGTGATATTTTTTAAATTGTAAGAGCTGCAATTTTAGTTCTATCCTGCATTATCAAGAACAATGTCTTAACTGTGTTTTAAATGGGGACATTTGGCTCATACACAACTGAGGCAAACAAACACTGCGCTGTGTACATGACAACAACCACAGCTGAATGGCAGTCTGAACTGTTTGTTCAGCACTGAACATTAACCCCAGATCTTCTTGGTTATAAAAACAGGCCTGGACCTTCTTTTTATTTATGACATAATTTCATTTTTTAATTGCAGTTGCTATATTAGTCAAACAATGACAATAAGATATTTTCCAAGAGCTTTAGCCCTCTCACAGCTACATAGTGATGAAGAAGACACATGGGTGTTTAGTTACATCATAACAATGTACAGTAAAGTGGCCAGTCTCAAGAATAACAGTCCACTTTTGCACAGCTGTATGATTTCAGAATTAAGTTTATACTTGGGCTTAGTTAAATATCTAATTGCACGCAGTTTGCAACTGAGGTTTACAATGTAAATATTAATTGCATTTAATATATATAAAAAAAGAAATATAAAAATGAATGTCCAGCCCTGTTTTAATGTAATAAAAACGACAGCTCTTGTGATTTGAAAACTGCACTCTTGCAAATTGTGATTGCAATATTAAAAGATTCATCTTCCAGCCCTTCTTCATACCAGCTTTCCTCTTTCAGCTGGAGGAAAAAAAAACAAAAAAAAAACAAAACCAGACTTCAAGCATTCCAGCTCCAAAGATGGACACAGCATGTGACTTCATCACAAAGCAGCGTCTGGAGGAGCTTTTTACACTAACCCCCCGGCGTGCTCATCCACTTTAACCCCCTCCACAAACCTGCAGTCACACATCTCTCCAAGATCCTCTCCAACCAACAGGAATTCAAATGGATTTTCATTAACAACAATTAAGCGAGATTATATTTCATTCTGTCTTATGCTTTCAGCCATTTCTGATATTTCTGTATGCTTTATATGTCCAATAGCAGCCATTTTAAATGTTTACATGCTCATTTTTATTCTCTCTATAAATCCTTCAGAATTACAGGGGCTTGTTTTGGTACTTGTATGTAAAAGAGCTCTATTCTGATTATACACACAGAAAATTCAGAAAGCAGACCAGGCTGAACCACTCCTTACAAATTCAGAATGAATCAGGAGAGTAAAACTGCTACAGGCTGAGAAGGTAGATACAGGTCAACAAGTTCAAAATCAGTTGGGTGTAAAGCTTGGTTCCTATATGTAAAACGTTTTAATGAATGAAAGGGAACTCTTTTATTTCAAATACATGAAGAAATTTAAGGGCGGAACAGTGGCGCAGTCACACAGCTCCAGGGACTTGGAGGTTGTGGGTTCGAGTCCTGCTCCGGGTGACTGTCTGTGAGAAGTGTGGTGTGTTCTCCCTGTGTCTGTTTGGGTTTTCTCCTGGTGACTGTCTGTGAGGAGTTGGTGTGTTCTCCCTGTGTCTGTGTGGGTTTCCTCTGGGTGACTGTCTGTGAGGAGTGTGGTGTGTTCTCCCTGTGTCTGCGTGGGTTTCCTCTGGGTGCTCTGGTTTCCCACGCTCCAGAAACATGCGTTGTTAGGTGTATTGGCGACTATAAAGTGTCCATAGGTGTGGGTGTGTGTGAATGTATGAGTGTGTGTTTTGCTCTGTGAAGGACCGGCGCCCCCTCCAGGGTGTGTTCCTGTCTTGCGCTTAGTGATTGCGGGTAGGCTCCGGACCCACTGTGACCCTGAACTTGATAATCAGTTAAGGACAATGAATGAAGAACATTTGTTTTTTTTCTCAAGGTTAACACAAACAGTGTTGATTTTCCAATGGCAGATTTGCAGTGTATATGTTATATAAGTGTATTTAAATGTCCAGTTACAGAAGAAAAAATTAGTGTGGCCACCAAATGGAGGCAGTACAACTGAGCCATTTTCAGAAAAGCAAAGTGGAGGAGGAGTCTTTTTATAATATCCAAAAAATACTGCATCCACAGTAATAGCATATTGTTACTGTTGGACCTAAACCTAATATCTCCAATGTAATTTGACAGTAGAAGGAAATAATATTCATAAATTTTTTTAAGTAACTGAAGAATTTTTATTGGTCACAATGTAACCAATGTCCATTTCGACAGAGTGTAAATTCAAAGGAAGTATTAATTAAAGTAATGTAAATGCAGATTTGTCCAGACAGTCCCCATCACTGCTGCTAATTATCCTAATTATAAAGGCATTTTCAATCACTCTTTGGGAAACACCTTGGCTTGACGTCAGCAACTGACTAAAATATTCCAGCGCCTTACATTTGTCAAGGCAGTAAATATGTTTGACATCATCTCACTTTGAAGTGTGACTTCAGGCTTTTCCTCAGTGTGAAAAACGATATTAAAAGCAGTGGCCTGTGGCTGAAGCTTTTTTTCTGCAAACGATTATCTCCAGGATTTCTACAGAGGCCTGTATTCATCACTTGAAAACATATGTATAATCGTTTAGTAAGTTACTGCCTCATAATAATGACTTGGCATCTCATAATAATCAGAGGGGATAGAAACATATTCTTATGAAATACAAAATCACAGTTATTAAGTAGGATCCCATTGTCACCATTTAACCACAACATTAAAATCACATTGCCTAATAGCATATTTGACTTTTTGTGCCACCACAACAGATCTGACCCACAGGGGCATGGACACCACAAGATCTCAAGCTGAAAGCAGATCCTTTAAGTGCTGCAAGTTGTAAAGAGTGGCCTCCATGCATTGGACCTTCTCCAGAACATCCCACCATACATCAAACTACATCGTATGGGGAATAAGTCTACATTTTTACATCTGTCATGTTCTCAAAAGCATTCCTGAACAATATTAGCATTGTAAAATAGGCCACTGCCATTTATGAATACTGTCATGAAGTGATGATCTGCAGCAATGTTGAGGCAGATGGTACATGTCAAAATAACATCCACACCATGCCAGGACCCAGTGTTTCCCATCAGAACATGGCCCACATCATCACGCTACCTTCGCCAACTTGCTTTCTTCTCATAATGCATCCTGATGCCACATCTTTCCCAGGTAAGAGACGCACACACACACCCGGCCGTCCACATGATGTCAAAGAAAATATAATTCATTAGACAGGACCACCTTCTCTTATTGCTCCATGGTCCAGTTTTGATGCTGAGGTGCCCAATGTAGGCACTTTGTTCATGAGCAGCATGGACACTGAGTGTTAAAAATGCATTTCCTTCTCCTGTGAAGTTAGTCATTTGGAAAAATAAATATTTTATAACATATAAATGCTCAAAGGAAGGAGTAGACCTAGCTATAAAGGTCCATGCAGGTACATGGCTGTAAATAAACCTGCAGTATTCCAGAAACCTATAGCAAGGAGGAAGCTTTCACAAAAGGAGGCTTATTTTTAGCACCAATTAGAGTCTGGAAACAAATTCATTCGTCACGTGTCATCCTTCCTGTTTTGCCCCCGCCACAAGCGCAGAGATGGACACACATATAGACAAGGGCTGGAAAGACTTCTACTGTGACTGGAAGTTTCCACACATGAGCCATGATTCTATATTTTATTTAACGAGATTAATATTCTGCTTGGTAAGGCACTTTTGTGGTGCACAGAACAGAGAGCGTAAGCATGGCTTTATTTAAATGAAAGCAATACGACAGTTTTGAACCTAAATCTCTCATCCGTTTCTGTATGTTCCATTCTGTTAACATGAACATCGGTTTTAATGCCTTTACTTATGTACAGAAAAGAACTAATATTTTTATTGACACAATAGAAGCACATGGACATTTCCACTGCACATTTAGAATAGAAACCAATGGCACGTTTACTAGAAGCCAGTGGGAATGCTGATTGAGTCTGTGTGGTTTGAGTGGTCTGTTATTATTCTAAATACATGGTAATGTGTGTAGGTGTTGTAGCTGTCCAAATGGTAACCTTACAGAAGAAGGAAAAACAATTCTTAAGCTACATTTTTTGAGCATTTCTATTGGTCCATTCTTGATGACAATTTTCACATAGTGTGAATTAAAACATTTTGTTCAAATGATTTATTAAAGTAAATATCCACAAAAATGTATTTATGTGTTAGGATTGAGACAATATTTTTGTCCATTCTCATTTGTCGTTTGCTTTAAAAACAGCCGATGGATGAAATATACATCATGTTATGAAGTGTTTCTAATAATTGGTTTTTTAGATCCACACCGTTACACAGCCCTGCTTTAAACCACCAGTGAAGTCATAGTCTACAACTTCCTTTTGCAGTCACTAAAATTATCTGTACATATATCAGTTGTAGAGCTTGCATCTTTTTGAAAACCCTATGACTTACAGGGTTGGTTAGGTGATTCATTTGTTGGAGGCCCCAAACACATGTAGTGCTTTAAAAAGAGATGCTCTCCTAAAGCACAAGCTCACATTCCATCACTGGAAACTGAAGAGAAGAATATGTGGGCTTTAAAAAAAACATAAAGAATGAATGCTTTGGTTTCATAATGAGCACCAAAGCTGTTGAGAATGCATTACCTTCATTGAATTAGAGAGCTGGTGAGTATTTATAACTTCTAAATGTAAATCATGACATTTTACCATAAAATCAAGGTCTTGATTTGCATAGCTTGGAATTACTAGAAACTCTGGCCTCAAGTTCAGCTACACGTAACAACTGTGACTCAGTTTGAAGCGTGAAGAGGTCAGGACTAGCTACGGCTCTTGCTGAGGTCTCTCGTATTAGTATTGTGTAACCTATTTATCACACACATGGAGTGTATTTACTTTTATTTTTTTGGTGTTTTTTACACAAAAGATTGTGGGGTTTTTTTCAGAACTTTTGGTAACAAGTGCATGGTGTAATGGATAAACCTTTCATGACTACTTACATAAACCTACATAAACATTCATCAAGGCTTATTTCAACAATCTGCTGTTGTCATAACACTGGAGTTCTATTGTGGGGAGGTTTTAGACATCTTTAACCCATGCATGGCATTGGGCATAGGGACCTAAGGCCCATGAGCAGCTGCTCCACAGCATCCTTTCCTTCTATCACTTAAACTCAGTCTTTCAGACAAAACAGAAAAGTTCTGTGGCATTTTGTTCACGTTATACCACATATGGCTGTTGAAGGTCATAGTGGAAAGCATGCTTTTCTATGGAGGCTTTATTTAGCTAATTCTTTGGTCTCTCCACCAGGATTTTGGGAGGTGAACTTAATCGTGAATTTATTGGAGCTGATGGAGGAGAACAGACTCTAGAAGGTATTTCCTGGCAGTGATGTGTTTAAGCTATGAAGCGGTTGATTATAAGTGGACTTTGTTTTAGGATATCCAGGTCAGAGCGGTGATTAGGCTGCTGCTGGCCGCTCTCTGTAGTCACTGTGCCAGTTGTGGAGATTTGAGAGAATGGACTTTAGCTCATGGCTCCTTAATTTCATTGTATTCTCTTTTATTTTGCAATATTTTGTTGAGTAACACTCACAGACATTCTCCCACACTCACCGACCCATCGTTACCACCTTCTGCTGAAAACAAATATCTTTGAACTTTTTTCTTACTGGGCTGCCTTAATATTTTGGGCTTGAATTTCGAATAAAAACGAATTGTGGTTTGGGTTTGTTAAGTTAAATTCGCTCTATTTTCAGGAAGGCCTGTGTTAAATGGGGAATTACTCATGGATTTAGCAGTAGACTTGGACAGATCTCATGCATAATCACACATCTGCCATATTTCACAGATCACAGTCCAGCGCTGATTTTGTACAGTTCTAAACAACAGTGTAGTGTGAACTGTGAGCCACTGTGTCCAGTCTTGGTGACTGGACAGTGACAAGGACAGACAAAAGTAAAATGTCCAGTCTTTTTCGATTGTAAATCGATTGTAAATTCGATGTTTAAAAAAAAAAGTCATTTTTGCCAATAAAAAGTTGTGGAAGGTCCAAATCCTACCCAGAATCACTGGGCACAAGGGAGGAACACACACTTTACATGGCGCCAGTCCATCACTGGGCACCTCTCAGGAAAAAAAAGGTATGGTAGAGGTACATTATCAGTCACTAAAGGTACAATAAATGTATAAATGTACCTTTAAAGGTACAACAGAGGTTTTAAAGTGTTCCCTAAAATACATTACATTGTTTCATAATACAGAGAAGAATTACTGGAAATCGATTCTTTAAAAATCTCAAAATACTGGGTCTAACATAGGCCTGAAAATATAGAAACTAAAACCTATAAGTGAACTTAAGCTAAAACATCCAGTTTGTCCTTCACACTGCTCGTCCTTCACACTGAACTGCCCTCGACTGAACAAAACCATACTTCCAAGATTCTGCACTATTGACTTCCTCTCTGTAACTCAGAAGCTCTTTTTGCGACTTCCTTCTTCCCTGTCCATGTGTAAAGGCATTCTTCCCTTTCCAGCTCCTTCTAGTGATATTTTCCTCCTCTCTCACTCCTTCTCTCTCTCTGTTGGTGCACATTTTCCTCTCTGACGCTGTCAGGCTGCAGAATCACTGCTTAACGTGAGCCGTTATCCTATTTGTTAAACCTGGCTGGCTCAGACTAATTGAATTAGGTGCCTTGTCTCTCTCTCTCTCTCTTTCTCTCTCTTTCTCTCTCTCCATCATGCTTTCTGCCTTTGTCTCTCTTTTTCTCACACCCTTTCTTTTAATCTCTCACTGTCTCTGTTTCTCTTTCTTCTCTCTTTCTCTCTCTCAATGTAAATAAAAAAAGGGGACAATTGTGATCTAGGAGCTGAAGAAAGCCAGAAGAGAACTTTGAAATGAGAACTTTGCTGTTGGCTGTAAAGAGCGCCCCCTAGTGATGTGTCCTGCATTACACTCTCACCCATGGAAGTACTGAAGGTGAGAGTTCGCCCAGGTAGGATATGTTTTTAAACTGCTAAACTGCCTAGTCTCTGTTGTCTAGTAACAGAGTTATAATTTAGTCTTCAGTTTGGGCCAAAAAAAGTACAATTTCTACAAAAGTAGAATCTTAAATACTATTGATCAAAATTGCTATATAAGATTACTAATGAAATATAAGTGTTCACTCAGATGTGCACATGTACAGTTGATTTCAGTTTGAGGTTAAACATGTATTAAATTTGAAGCCTGTAAGAGATATTAGTAACTTGTACAGTTTTACAGTGACTCCTTCAGTAAAAAGGCCTGGCATTTTCATCTTAGAAATCATGAAACCTAGAAGACATTGAAGGTTTTCTCTGGTCAGTCAGCAGGCAGTTCTGACCTAAACAAAAAAGTACATGAAGGTAAAATATGTAATCACAGAGCTCAGGAATTTCAATTCATAACAAATAAACAAACAGCCCAAAAAAAAAAAGTCAAGGACCATTATGCTGTCAAAATTGTCACTGTGGTGGCAACCTCAAGAGTACGTGTTCATACACGTGTAGGGAACGTAACTGTAACATATTCTGTGTTAACTAGATTTTTAAGTGCAGTTCACATGTCCTATTTTACCTTCAGGACTTTTTTTTTCTTTTATTTTTCACAGTTCCATAATGAAAGATTACAGATATTCACCTCTCTTTCTGGCGAAGAGAATATGACGAACGTTTAGGGAACACAACTGGACTTTAACACCACTGTTGTACCTTTAAAGGTATATTTAAACTGTCTGTACTTTAGTCAACAATAATGTACTTATACAGTACCCTTTTTTTCTGAGAGTGTAGCCATCCTACATTTCTTCTGCAATGAAGGTGTTTAATAGCAGGTTATTCCTTCTTTGCTGCAGTAACAGCTTCTAATCTTCTGGGAGGGCTTTACACTTGATGATAGAACATTGCTGTGAAGATTAAATAGCATCCAGCCATAAGAGCATTACTGAAGTTGGGTTTCTAATGGGATTACAAATGCCACTCATCCCAATGTTATGAGATAGTACTAATTATAAGGGATGTCTACAAACTTTGGAGCATATAGTGTATGTTTTAATGTGTTTCATAACTTTAGTTACACTTTTAGATTTTTTTCATTTATTCATTTATTCCGTCATTCTCTGTTACCACGGCTTACTAATCAGCGTCAGGGTGGGTCTGGAGCCCACCCAGAATCACAGGGCTCAAGGCAGGAGCACACCCTGGACAGAGCACCAGTACATCACAGGGATCTTGAATTATACTTTATATATTTTTTACTCAATCTCTTTGTAATTTATTGATTAAATGTATAATTCTATGATATATGTGTTTGAAGTTCATGTACAAATAATTTTATATAAGGTATTACTTATTTCTGTTATCACTATTATTGGTCAAACCCATGGGCCAACACTTAACTACACCCTATATAAAAAAGTGCAGAAAACAGCCCATGAACCCATTTATAATAGAAGCCCATGGGCAGCTTCTTCAGACCTATCTTCTATTATAAATGTGTTTCCAATCAAAAAGGCCATCTGTGGTTATTGACTGTGTGCTACAGATGTAACAGATTTGGTGGACAAATGCAGGAGTATAATTTTGTGTAAGCAAACACTTGTGGGGAGCTAATGAGGCCTAATGTCCCCTTCTGTTACTGAGCGAGCCAGCAAGGTCGCGATGAGGTCCTGGACCTTACAGACCACTTTAATGTCTCGTTTTTGTGTAGGAATAAGATTCGCCCATTAAAACAATGAGATAATACGTGGCTTTGGCTTCAAATTAAGATCCCGTTTGTACAGACCCCAATCCCCCATGTGAATTCCACAGCCCGTGTCAGTCCTGAGCTAAAGAATACCGCTCTTTAAGACCAAACTGTGTTAAATCCATAAGGGGGATTATCTCTACTCAGAGAATTCCTCCCCTAATTCGCACTGTGTTTCCAGACTTTTGGCGTTCAGCACGTTTAATCCTATTTTCTCCACTACACTGACGTATTTTTCATGGCTTTGATTTTTCTGGTCAGTCTGGGTGAGCTACTCCAGCCGTTTGAGAGCTGTTTGTCTCCACTGGGAGAGTCATCATGGTTTTATCTCTCCTAAAATGACCCGTCTCGCGAGAAAAGGATCGACTAACAGGATCTGGTAAGATGTATTTCTTTAATATGGAGAGGCTATTGCAGGCATTTGTGTCACTCTTGCTCCGGGAGATGGAAATTTCCATGAGAAGCGGTACAGTCAAGGTGTAAGCATGTTCAGGGTGGCAATTAAACAGCTCTGAATCTGGGAAAGCAGGTGTCATCTTGTCTAAGCAATTATTTTCTTTTGTTTGTTTCCCGTGAATGGAGTGGTATGTAGTTGGAGGCGAGATGGGTTCTTTAATGCAGCAGTTGGCCAAGTGCCAGTACTGTGCGCTTGTCTGATTCGTTGTGCTTAAAATCAGGACTCATTTTGATAGCTTGACCCTAAATAATATGAATATTATGAATGGTCTGCAACCTCAAGCCTTTTTACTTTAATGTTTACCCTGGGAAGATTGCTGATCCAGAACTCATCTCTAAACATCAGCACCTGACCTCACTAAAGCTCTTGTGGTGGTATGCAATGAAATCCTCACTGCAATGATCCAAAATCTGCTGTGAAGTCTTCCCAGAAGAGAGGAATATGTTACTGCAGCAAAGGGGGATAAGATCCCTATTAATGCCCTTCATTTCAGAAGAGACCCACTAAGGCCATGACCCTTAGTTTGCGCACCTATGTTTAAACATTTTTACAGCAATTACACAAAACGGTCTTGTTCAGGGTTAATTGCCTTCTAAATCTCACTCTTCATACATGGGTAAAGCTGTAATGTCTACATGCATATTTATTTAGCAAATTCATAAGATCTCTGAAACTTACAAATATCTAACAATTTGGAGATAAAAAATAAGTTAAAATCTTTCACATTTTTTTACAATTCTGTTCATTTGCCATTTATTCACATTAATAATATTATATAAATACAGCAGGCCTTATCTGCAGCTATGAGGAGGTGGGTAAAGCAGTCTAAATACATCCTCAAAAAAAGTGTATTATATTACAGGGGTAATATAATGACTTAAACATGTAATACACCCTAATAAATTAGTATCAAAATGTGTAGTATATCATCTAGCATCTCTTAGCACATTAACTGCAGTGTGTATGGCTCTGTTCTTGCCTTTCTGGATTTGTTTGATCGTCAGTGGTGCCCTCCAAGTGGCCCAGCAACAACACAATGAATATAAACAGAAAAACAGCAAAGTTAAAAATCTAACATCAGTACATGATCTCATCGAATTTTCACATTCAGAATTTAATTCAAAATTTAAAGCGCTCCCTGAAGATTAGAAGCTGTTGCTGCAACAAAATTGCTATTAAAGCCCTTCATTTCAGAAGAAATGTTTGCTGCACAGTGTATATGTGATTGAGAAGCCGTGGGCAGTTTCTATTCAGTTCTGTAACTGTGCAAGTCAAAAGAAACAAACTATGAAACTTCTACCCATTCAGAATTATTTTTATGTCAACGTCTTAACCGCTAATAAGAACGTATAACATGGCGATTCAAGCTTGGCCGTCTGTGTGTAGATTAGCCTCTAAGTCTCTACAAAGCATGCAAAAATTAGCCCTGAGGTACCAGGCAGAGACTGGCGAAGCAGAAAAGTGAAAACATTAAGCTCTGATAGGCTGGACCAAAGGCTGGGGGAGCCTTTAATTAGCAGAGTTACCTCTGACCTCGCAGCAGTGAAGCAGCTCATGATGATAAAGGCAAACACAGCTCTACCACACACACGCACACACACATATCCAGAGCTAATTCAAGAAAGAATGCTTATAATTCCCCTCATAGTTCTCATATATGAACATATTTAAGAGGGTGAAAAGTCACTTCTTTGGAACGGCGTCAGGCAGATTGTATCTGAGGGATTTAACGTCATGATTAACAGCGTGAAAAGAAATTGTTACAGTTCACTTTGAAAGTTTGGTCTCTGCTCTGTGTTCTTTTCACTCATCATTTGGACAGTTTTGGCAGATGAATAAAAAATAGCAAGGCAAAATTCTGATGTTGACAAAATTGTTCAAAAATATTTCACACGTGGTCTGTGTGATGAAGAGTATGGCTAGTTTTATTCAACTCAAATAAACACTTGGATTAAAGCTGCAGTCACAATTTTCAAATGCAATATTCCATTCATTTCAACAAGATTTGCAAGGGGAATTTCATGTGCACAACCACTGGGCGAATGAATTTCACTTGTGATGTTTCACCTTCGTTGTTTTATGACATTTATTAACAAAAACGTTATCAGAGTTAATATTACTATAAAAATTGTGTTTTTACTACATTGAGTTGCAGATTCACCAGTCAAAATGTCAATTTTCATAGTAAACAATGCAGGGACACAATGAAACCATTAGCTTCTAGCAAAATAATTTTGGTCAAAAAAGCATATTCACTGCTCTTGTAGCTGTAGCAAAGTAGCTTTAGATGAGAAACTAATTTGACCTAATATTAGTGTATGCTAACCTTCAATAGCCAAAATAATTACATATTTTATAGATACTGAAGCCAATAATTTGTGATTCCTCTGGCTATTTCTGGTGAGAAATAATATGTTAAATTTATTCTAACTCACAATTGCACAGAAACATAGCCACATTGCTGCTACATGCTTCTGCCATTTTTCTCTGATGAGTGCTGCTTGCCATGCTGACATGCAGGATTATGGGAAATATAAGGCAGTCTGTACAATCTACAGTCCCTGTGAAAACCTTTGAAAACGAAGGATTCTAAGCAGGCAACATTGTATACAAACGGTCAATTGACTTGATTTGGCATCAGGGGCATAACCAGAAGATGACCTTTATGTGGGCTTTGTCAATTTGTCGACTGGGCAGGAGGGGGTGTGTGGGGAGGTTATGGCTGACTGGGTGGGCCTCGATCCAGCTCGAGTGAACCCAGGCCCACCCTGATCCAGACGTTGACACAGACATATTCGCCTGGGATTTGCTTCTCCTCTTAAGATAATTTCAATATGAGTGTCAGATTTAGTTTCCTACCCCACTCCAGAAGTAACATAGTGACGTTTCTGCAGTGCTGAGCCTGAGTAGCAATGACAAAGGCTCTATTCTCCCTATCACAGATCAGTGAAGCATCACAGTTTATGTGATGAATCTGTCATTTTAAGGTACAAATATTACAGTGTCCTTTTAATAACTCATTTAAACAACTCAATAAAGAATGGGAATGGAAAATTTAATATGTGGAAGGCTAATAAGTGATCATGCCATGCATGAAATATCCAATTGCCGCCCATTTCTTAAAGTGTTCATTGTCTAATTTAGTAGTTTTAGCACATTTTAAGCTGTTCTCATTCATTATTATGTCGTTTACATGCTCTTATTTTATGATGAAAGGACATCATTGTCAGGGCTTCATACTTAATGCAACATGCACGTTTTTTAAGCTGAAAAAAGACCAGTTTAACAATTTGGCCTGCTGTTTTTATGTCAGTTTTTACGTGGCTATGGAATAATTTACTTGTTCTCTTTTCATCATGTTAAATTAGGCTCCTCAATATCAGGAAATGTTCAAAAACACTGTCCGTTTCCTAACAGGACCCATCACTTTATCACATTCCATCCTAGCCTTTTCCTTACTCACTGATGCACGTGACCCAGCGAGCAGCCGTGCAGACTTGTTTAACCCATTAAAAAAAAGCTCCTGCTCTAACAACATAGCCATAGAAAAGCTTTCCTGCAAACCAGATGACTTTTAAATACCATCAGATTGGAGCTCCACGTGTGGACGGCCTGCCGTTGTCTGTTGGGCTCGTTGGTGGTCGGGATGACCTTTCAAACCTCAGTGCTCCAGGCTCTGCTGCCTGTCTCCAAACAGTTCCAGCTTTGTGTGTTAACTCCAAGAGATGCAGGCTCAAGGCTCTACTGCTCTGTCAAACCCCAGGCTTCAGCAATAGGCCTTTGTTCCATTAAAAGAGAGAGAGAGAAGATATCAGAGGATGCTATTGCAGTGGGTTTCTGAGAATCAGGGAAAATATTTCAGTTTGCAGGCAGATTTCAATGGTTAGCCAAATGTTTGGTTTCTTTCAGGAAGGCTATTGAAATAAGGCTCAACAGTTTGTGGATACTCCTTACAAATAGTGGGTTCAGGAACTTTTACGTTCACTTTTTGGGGACACAGGTTCATTTGCACATGCAACTTTATATGCAAGCATGAAATTAAATATCCTGGAGCAGCTGCACATGGGTTTAGTCACAATGTTGAGTGCCAAGAATTGAGCATAAAGTCCCCAGCACTGGGCTTTAGAGAAGTGCGAGTAGATGGCCTTGATGTAAAGAAATGTTGTGGACGTTCATAAACTTTTGACCTGGGCTGCATGGTGGCGCAGCACATAGTGATGCTGTCACACAGCTCCTGGGGTTGGGTGTTCGAGTCCTGCTCCGGGTGGTTGACTGTTTTGGAGTTTTTGGTGTTTTCTCTCTGTCCGTGTGGGTTTCCTCCGGGTGCTCCGGTTCCCCCCACACTTCAAAAACACATGTTGGTAGGTGGATTGGCGACTCAAAAGTGTCCGTAGGTGTGAGTGTGTGAGTGAATGCTGCCCCTAGAAATGTACTTATTACAAATATTCTGACATTGGAATTTATTCATACATTGCCTGTAACTCTTATTCAGTTGAGGGTGGCGGTGGGTCCAGACCCTACTGGGACAATCACTGGGTGCAAGGAACACACCCTCGAGGGCAACACACACATTCACACCTACGGATACTTTTTGAGTCACCAATCCACCTACCAATGTGTGTTTTTGGACCGTGGGAGGAAACCAGAGCACCTGGAGGAAACCCACGCAGACACAGGGAGAACACAACCACACTCCTCACAGACATTCAGCCGGAGCGGGACTCGAACCCACAACCTCCAGGTCCCTGGAGCTGTGTGACTCCGATATTGAGGCAAATTTTGAGGAAATGTTTGTATATTGTATGATACGGTAATGTAAATATTGTGACAGGCTTAGGGTTTGGGGTGTTCTCCCTTTGTCTACACGGGTCTCCTCCAGGTGTGCAGGTTTTCCTCCCACAATCCAAACACTGAGTTAAGTAGGTTGATTGGCTGTGGGAAACTGCAAAGCCCTGTGATGGTGTTTCTAGTCCAGGGTGTTTTTTTTTTGTTTTTTTTTTTGTTTTCAACCCAGTGATTCTGGCTCCATTTGAACTTGAGCAGGATGTATTGGTTACAGAAAATGAATTAAAGGCCACGGCTGCCCATAGTTTCTGTTTCTGCCCACTCTCTGGGCAGTGAACCGCTTTGAGATTGGTTGAGATTCATGATGGAAATGTTGCTTGGTGATACTGACACAGTTAAATACAGCAGATTTAGAATATCATAGTGACACACTCTAGCAGCATTTTAATTCTTATTCTTCTCCCATTTTTTGGCCTGAAGATGTTCTTCATCTAAACTGGATAAACTTAGATATATGATTAAGTCTTTGTCTGCCCTGCCAGGGTGACTAATTGCCTGATATTCATCCCCTCCTCCAACACCATGTCCAAAGTACACATCACTTATAATGAGTGAATTCAGCTTGTACTTTAATGTTTTCCCATTATGGACACACGTTTTGTGTTATTAACACATGGCTTGTACTATCTCCTTAGAAAAGCATGCACTGAATATAGAATCTTTAAAGCAATTAAGCATAAGCCTAGGTTGACTATGCTCAATGCCAGTAGTCAGTCAGTAGGTTATGAAATCCCCCAGGTGTCCTCTGTATCAACATTAATTCTATATCTTTGGGATTAGTTGGAGTGGTGTTTGTGATTCATATGTGTTTATCCAGTCATCATCATGTGGCTGAATGCCATCAAATCATCATTTCAATGTTCCAACATCTACACTGAACTCTCCCAGGAGAGATAGTAGTTGATACTGTAACAAAGAGGTATAAGCTCCCTATTGATGCCCTTCATTTCAGAGAAACGTTTGACTGAGTGTATATTGCAGTTATGAAATTCTGGTGCAGTGTGGCTTTGGTGACATCTGATACTGTGACAAATGCTTAAGGCCCTCCCCATGTACCAAGTGTATTCTGGTTAGAGACAGCTGTCACAGCAGCAGTGTCTTAGATTAGCCTTGCATTAAGCTGTAGATAGATCAGATACTCCCCAGCTGCACACACAAGCTCTATTGTTTATCACTTAAGCAACTGCGTTTTGTTAAGTCAGACAATGTTAGCCTTTCTGACAGAGCACTGCTGCGTTCTTGTTAACGTCTCTAGCCACGGGCCCAAAAGCACATTGCACGAACCCAAGCCTGAAAAGAGCTTCTCTTCTGTTTCGGACCCCTCCCCACTGCCGGACCCTCTGTGTCATCACTATGTGCCCCCCCTCCCCCCTCTCCTTTTCCCTAGTACTCAGAGTCTGTGTCTTTTCTCCTGAGATGGAGGCGAAGTTTACAGCCTGGGGCTCACCATCAAAACCAGTCACTTAACTCTTGCAAACAGCCACCAGTCCACACAAACTCATGCAGTCCCTCATACCAGCACACGCTCCACTTTAAAACACAGCCAAAACAAAGTGCCTGTTGTTCCAGAGGTGTGTCAGAGATGCCCTTTCAGAGAGTTTAAGCTTCTACTGTTTATCCATTAGCATTTATTTTAGGGGTGTATATAGTCAAAGTAAATGAAGTACAAATGTTTTAGCTCAGAAAAAGTCTTCTTAAGTACTGAGTGATTTCCAGACGTGCAGTGCAATGTCAGAACATCCTGCAAAAATCTGTCAGCAGGAAATTTAATGTGCACTATTTGCTTAAAATTGTCTAAAATACAATGATAAATTTTAAAAGTCAGCAATGTCACCTAAACACAATGCAGCAAACAACAATAACGTATGATTGTAATTAAAAATTCAAACATTCTCCTGCACTTTTGTTATTTTATGGTAATTCTTGTGTCAATTGCTACTTTATTAAAAATAAGTAAAATATAATATAAAATATAAGTAGAAATATAAGTATTAACACGCTGTGTTCACAACCTGTAACATTGAAATCACCATGTTTAAATCTCTTAAACCAAAACACATAGGATTGGATACAATTTTATGTCCAAGAACAGAACAAATCCATCATATACTTTTGCAGAGATTTTTCCATCACAGTTATAATCAAGTGCTGTGCAGGTACCTGAGTATTAGGTTAACAAATTAGTTTTAAAGTTTTTTGTGTAACGTATCATTCATTCATTGTCTGTAAGCGCTTATTCAGTTCAGGGTCATGGTGGGTCCAGAGGGGGCACCAGCCCTTCACTGGGCGACACACACTCACACATTCACACATACCACTTTTGAGTTGTCAACGTGTTTTTTGGAGCGTGGCAGGAAACCGGAGCACCAGGAGGAAACCCACGTAGACACAGGGAGAACACACCACACTCCTCACAGACAGTCACCCGGAGGAAACCCACGCAGACACAGAGAGAACACACCACACTCCTCACAGACAGTCACCCGGAGGAAACCCACGCAGACACAGGGAGAACACACCACACTCCTCACAGACAGTCACCCGGAGGAAACCCACACAGAAACAGGGAGAACACACCACACTCCTCACAGACAGTCACCCAGAGGAAACCCACGCAGACACAGGGAGAACACACCACACTCCTCACAGACAGTCACCCAGAGGAAACCCACGCAGACACAGGGACAACACACCACACTCCTCACAGACAGTCACCCGGAGGAAACACACGCAGACACAGGGAGAACACACCACACTCCTCACAGACAGTCACCCAGAGGAAACCCCACGCAGACACAGGGAGAACACACCACACTCCTCACAGACAGTCACCCAGAGGAAACCCACGCGGACACAGGGAGAACACACCACACTCCTCACAGACAGTCACCTGGAGCAGGACTCGAACCCACAACCTCCAGGTCCCTGCTGTGTGACTGCGACATCTACCTGCTGCAGCCCCATGCTTGCATGTAACGTATCATTGTAATTAAAAACTAAAACGTTCTCCTGCACTTTAGTTATTTTATGCTAATTATTGTGTCAATTGCTACTTTATTAAAAACAAGAAAAATAACAAAAATATAAGTATTAACACGCTATGTTCACAATCTGTAACATTGCAATCACCATGTTTAAATCTCTTAAACTAAAACTCACATAATAGGCTTGGATACAATTTTATATCCAAGAACAGAACAAATCCATCACTTACTTTTGCAGAGCTTTTTCCTGATGGAGCTCATAACGAATGCAGTAACCAAACTTTTCTCACTCGCCATTTTCAAACTACTCCATTTTAAATTTATTTTTAACAATGCACAACAATCACCAATGACAAAAGGGTAGGAGAATGTTTGAATTATGAATTAGTTATACATTCCACAAAAAACCTTTTTTAAAAATGTTATTTGCACACAAGGCCTCGATAGGCTTGAAGTGGTAGAAATGAATGAATACTGTTTTCTAAAAGCTTCACTACTGAAATGTACACTGGTTAATTGCAAGCCTCAGGTCCTATAGATTGAGCATGACCCCTGTACCAGAATCTGTGCACAATGTCCCCTTTGGAATTAGCAATGACTTTATTCTTAAACACAGAGGGGTAGCCTCAAGGCTATCAAGGCCTTGTGAATATATCTGAGAAGAAATTTATCATCAGTGTCCAGTAAGAAGCATGCATTTTTTTAATGTTAATATTACTACATTATTTGAACACAACAGCTCCTTCACATTTTTGAAATTTACATGATGAATGGACCAATTGAAATTCTCCAAAATTATCTGTAATTAAATCTTTTTGCATTGACTTTTCCTTGTTTTTTTTTTCCTTTTCCTGTAAAGTTACTATTTTTGACATACATTCTTTTTTTCATTGGTCAGGGAAAATATTTATCTCAGTCAGGTTTAGTACATGAGAAAAAGAGAGAAAATTGACCACTCATTGCCCAGAAAGAGACATGTGCTAAGTTCCAGGACAAGAAGCAGAACTTACAAATCCAAAAATCCCAATTCAAAGTTCACCGCAAATGAAGAAAGAAGAACCCACCAAAGCCTTTATTGTGGCTGAATTCAGACAGAGCATTTCAGGTGAAGTTTTTTCTTCAGTGGAGCTGCTCTCTGAATGCACATTTACACAGATTTACGAAAGGTCCCTCAGGCATTTGTTATACAAAATGCTTATTTTATCAAAATAAATCTGTCCCCTAATCCTATCCTACAAAATTGCAAAATCCATATCACACACACTGTACACACACCCCTCGGCTGGTGCAGACATTTTTCTCATATATAACTTCCATCCATCCATCCATTATCTGTAACCGCTTATCCAATTTAGGGTCGCGGGGGGTCCAGAGCCTACCTGGAATCATTGGGCGCAAGGCGGGAATACACCCTGGAGGGGGCGCCAGTCCTTCACAGGGCAACACAGACACACACACATTCACTCACACACTCACACCTACGGACACTTTCGAGTCGCCAGTCCACCTGCAACGTGTGTTTTTGGACTGTGGGAGGAAACCGGAGCACCCGGTATATAGGAATCATATATAACTTTTACACCTTTATTGTTCATGAAAAGGCAATAGATGAGGCTAAAGTGTCTGGTAGTTGTGAATCTTACAAAGATATTTATCTGTTGTGTCAGGGGCAGTTCCTGGGTTTGTGTGCCTTTATTGCTGTGCACTAAATTGTGACATCCAGTGTGTTCTGGTGACAGTCCAATATTTTGAAACCAGTCAGAAGCTGGAGGAGATGGACTCAAAACTACAAACCATAAAAACAGTGTCCTGATCAAATTACGCTGTAAGTCCATAGCTTTTTTGTTTTATTGTTTTATGTTTTAAAGGAATACTATGTATTATTTCTACCTTAAAATTACAGCTTCTGAATGATTGCAATATCCCACGGAGCTGTAATAGGAAAAATAGAGCCTCTGTGTCTGCTACACCGGGTTCTCTGCTGGTTTACTGCACTAAGCAACTTCTGCATCATGATGCAGCACATAGCACACAGGGGGATGGTTGCCTAGCTACAAGAAGAATATAGCTTAATATTCCCAGTACAGACATTATATGACACTGGACTGAATTTACACAGTAGAGCGAGCTTGAACAGACCTGAGGACACAAGATGGAGCAGTATTTTGACACTTTTTCACTGCATAGAACCTATACGACTCGGCACGGCTCTTTTGCATTTCCACTGGCCAAATCTGGTAGCCTGGAACCGTGTAGGTTTTCAGTCCCAGCTCACTTCGGGTTCCAACCGTGCAGAGTAGGTACTAAATGGTGACATGTAAATCGTGCAGAGTGCTGATTGGCCAGAGCCCTGTCCAAGAAATGCAGAGCTCATTCAAATCCAGCACAAACTCGCTGCTTTCACATTTATTTTTATAATACTCACAGCAGTAGCTTGGAACTTTACCTCAAAGTGTTTTGAAGAGGTGTAAACGCTCCTTGAGTTGGTTACCGACGAAAATTTCCAGTGAAAGCCGAAGGTGCAACAAGTAATTGATCTGTGAGAACTGGGGCTCGGAGCCGTGTTCAGTCCAAAAAACAAAAACAACATGTGAATACATGATGAGTTAAAAACGCCTAACTTTTCCGCTGCCATTGTGGTTTTTGAAAAGCCAACGATTCCTGTTAGAGACAGGATTTTGTGACGTCACCAGATCCATTTCTCAGGGGAGGCCTGCCAGTGGAAAAGCGACAAGCTTTAAGCATGCTTTTTTATGTGTTGAGTTGCTAGTTAGTGATAGTTTAATTGTGTGGATTAAATGACCAATGTTACTCTTTGAATCTAAGCTTTGTTGAGGACAGTGTTATAATCCGGTTTTGAGAGTTACTGATGAACGAGGGCAAGTACTAGCACCTGTTAACTCTAGCCTTATTAGCTCACATTTTAGCATTGGTTACATCAATTCTGGTAATAAGTGCTTTGCTCTAATTAGCTAATGGCTAATGTACCACCAAAGTTACACTTTCTGGTTGTAATAACATAGTCCAGTGTGTATTATTAGTGATATATGGGTTTCATCACGTAGTCAACATTGTTTTATTTGATTACACACATTCCCTGACTCAACATCATCTGAAGCCCCGAGAGATGTTCACTACATTTGTAAACGTCACTCGATGAATGAGAGAGAGAGAGAGATGTGTGTGAGTGTGTGTGTGTGTGTGTGTGTGTGTGCGTGTATGTGTGTATGTGGTGCCCTGTGAAGGACTGGTGCCCTGTCCAGGGTGTGTTCCTGCCTTGAGTCCAGTGACTCTAGGTGACTCCTAGTCCCAGTGACTCCTGACCCACCACGACCCTGAACTGAATGAGTGGTTACAGAAATGAATCAATGGATGAATGAATAAGTGAAACCTGGGAATGATTTACAGTTACGGCTAAAAACAAATCACTGCCAAATAGAGGATCAACTGAGAAAAATGCAGATATTCTTCACAGTCCAAGGTGCATAAAAGGTTTAAATCAATGTACATTTTACTAATCCTCCCGAGAGCAATTCTGGGTTTGGCAATTCACAGTAAAGCTCTGTAGGGAAAACCACACAATTTTAAATGATTTTTAATTAGGTGGTGTCTCATCTTAGTGTTGGTTACGTAACATTTCCAAGACATGTCATCATTTATAAGTGGTTTTAATTAGACCCCAAACATTACACGAGATTAGTAGCTTATTATTGGAAACTTCTACGCCTACCCCATTTTATGCCTAGCTCATAAGTTGATAACAATCAATGATCCTTCTGTAGAATATATTCTGTGATGAAGTAACAACCTTTTGGGAAGGTTTTAGGTTTGGTACATTGCTGTTAGGATTTGAAGGCATTCAGCCTCAAGAAGTATAGTGAGGTCAGGTACTGAGCCTGGATAATGGATTCTGGATTATTCGACTAGGTCCTAAAAAAATTACCCACATCATCATTGGCCTTGCTTTTATGGTCCTCTTCTCCACCTTCAGTCATAATGATGCTACACAAATTAAAAGTTTAATCAACAGTTGGGCAGTGAGCATTCTCCTCCAAGTGTGTTGTGCTTCAATGAAAGTTGATGAACATTAGAAAAGTAGCAGCTGAAAATGTCCATTGCTGACAGTGTTGTGCTAATGGGGGGAGATGTTGGTACTCGGCTAAAAAGGCAAAAAACTGGAAAATGAGCAGAAAATAATCAACAATAAGTTGTTAGATATGACATTTTACTACGGCTTTTTAGTGCATATATGAGACCAGTCAGCACCAGTTTCATTATGGCAGGTTAACATCCCCTAACGAAATGACATTTACAGTCTGTCATTTCTGGTAATTTCAGTTCTGTGTCATTTGCTGTGGCTTTACACTTTCTACGCTCTTAAGCTGTGAAATGTATTCCATACGTAAATGTGTCCCAAGCTTCTGGAAGACAAACCACGGGAGCTCGCTGAGGCCAGTTGCCTCTATGATGAGGCAAACTGGGAATTAGGCTGACACTTCAACACTGGGGGCAGGGCTTAGTGCCAAGCCAAGGACGCAAGTGGTGCTTTTCCACTGTGTGGTACCTTCTCTTCCCGGCTCTACTCACTTGCTTTCTGGTTGGTTTTCGACTATAAATCCCCACACACCCCATTCCCGAAATAAAGCCAATGATCTCTTAAAACGCTGTCTCTAACGGGAACCACAGTCTTTGGATCCCCAACAATGGTGGCGGTAGCTTTAAGTGTGTTTGTTGTTTGGGACGGAACACAGCTCTGTGCCCCAGTTCAGAGCGAACGGTAGAATTTTTTCGTTCCTTGTTGCACCATCCAGCTTTCATTGGATTCTTTCATTTGTCACAACTCTAGGGAACATTTAAACTTCTTCAAAGGACCAATTCAAAATTTACAAGGTGCTGTTGTGAGTCAGATAAAACAAAAGATATCTACTGTGGCTTGGAGATTTTACAGATGGCTAGTTTGTGCTGGATGTCTGCAGTTTGCCATGTTAGTAAGTCTCTCTGGCCAGTTAGCACTCTGCAAGGTTTACATGTCACAGTTAGTCTCTACTTGCCTTGCTTGGAACCACATGTGAGCAGGTTTTTAAAAATGGTAAGGTACCAGATTTGCTTAATGGAAAAAAAAACATCAAAAAACAGTAGAGTAGTGAAAAAATGTAGTGCAGAGTAGGTATCGTGAAGTGGAAAAGTGGCAAACGAGTGAGGTGGGGTTGTGTCCCATATGACTCCTCTCACTCACTCTGGCTCCAGGGATTACCTATCAGTGTTATCCTAGGATTAGAGGGTCTGTAAGAGAGAGTGCTCGAGTGGGCTGAGGGGAGGAACAGGAGACTTGAGTTTAGTTTTGTTTCCTCATCTGGGAGACAGTGCTCAGCCTGAGATCTATCTGGCATCCAGGCGCTCAGGGAACAGTAGACATACAGGAATATTGCAGGTCCATTACAATGACAGTGATTCAATGTTAACAATGTCAAGGTTGGGCGGCATGGTGGTGCAGCAGGTAGGTGTCACAGTCACACAGCTCCAGGGGCCTGGAGGTTGTGGGTTCGAGTCCCGCTCCAAGTGACTGTCTGTGAGAAGTGTGGTGTGTTCTCCCTGTGTCTGCATAGGTTTCCTCCGGGTGACTGTCTGTGAGGAGTGTGGTGTGTTCTCCCTGTGTCTGTGTGGGTTTCCTCCAGGTGACTGTCTGTGAGGACTGTGGTGTGTTCTTTCTGTGTCTGCGTGGGTTTTCTCCAGGGGCTCTGATTTACTCCCACCGTCCAAAAACACGTGTTGGTAGGTGGATTGGCGACTCAAAAGTGTCCGCAGGTGTGAGTGTGTGTGTGGCGCCCCCTCCAGGGTGTATTCTCACTTTGCGCCCAGTGATTCCAGGTAGGCTCTGGACCCACCACGACCCTGAACTGGATAAGCGGTTACAGATAATGAATGAATGAATAAATGAATATCAAGGTTGCTTTTTGTTTATTTAAGGTAACATTATTTTTAAGACCACCACCAGTGGACAACCACATCACCCACAACACTGAGGAAAATAAAATACTTGCTCCTCAAAGACCTTACAATCAAGTCTACTGTATATTCCACCTTAAATTTTGTGGCATGTCCATGGTGTCTGCTACACCATTTAAGGTGGAATGGGACACAGGCGAGTTAAAAGATAAGTTCAGGTTCACGAGGCAATGAGAAGTGAATATTGTATTTTACAAAATTGTGTTGGTGCTGTGGCTGTGCGCTGAAGATACATTTTTTAAACAACATCTGCAAGAAACAGGACTAAATTTGAACAAGAAATCTGCCTTGGCCTCGTCCTGACCGCAGGACAACTTTAAAAACAACTTTAGGTAATTGATACAAGTTTCTTGTGATTTTTATCAGTTGAAATATTTTGAGGGACCGTTAAACGACACAAACCACAGACTTTATTAGAGCGTCTCACAGAGCTCCCTGTTGAGAAATTCACTTCCTGCCCTCCATCTGCAGTTCACACAGTGAGGGGACATCATCTACAAACAACCTATGACTGTACTATTACTGCCAAACAAAGTACAAAGTACAGTACTAGTACTGCATAATGAACTTAAGTTGTTTGTGTGGTGTCCTAAATGTAACAGGGTTTTATGTTTGTAATGTGATCAAAAGCAAGGGTCGCTTTATTTTAAGGGTTTCCACATAAATTATTAAGTTGTGTTTATTTTTTGCAACTACTGACCCTTCAGTAATCATACTGATAGTGTACTACTATTAAATAACATGTTTGTATAATTGTATTAACAAATTAGTAATTAATAGTGGGAGAGTGGGGAGGAAGTTGCACTGCATTGTTTTCAGATTTTGTAGATAATGTTTAACAGCACTGACCACTTCAGTTTCTGTATCGTTATCTGTGCTTGGAATCTGTGAATCACTGATCTCTGCTGTAGTTTAAAAAAATTGCACAATGTTGATTTGAAACTGTGTTCTTACTGCATCATGTGAAGCACATAAAATTGACAACAAAGTTTATAGCCCATCTTTATTTTCCCTTCAAAACAATGATATACGCCCAGAATTCCCAGCACCACCAGGACACAGGACATTTCTTTCCTGACCACCGGCCTCCTGTGGCTCAGCGCTCAAAGCCTAGCATTGCAGCGACATTACGAGCAATGAGAGTGAACGCATTCGCTTCGGGCTTCTGAAGAACATAGCTTCTCTTCAGCACACAGAGTCCTTATCCTGAAGGCTTCAGGCCAGAGGAAGATGCCACAAACCAAGCAAGGGAGGAGAAAGGAAGATAACAAAGACGCTCACTTACTTTGTAGAAACAAGGATTGCATTCTTAGTGTTTTTTCAGCCAAGGTCTTTTTGGGCTGCAGGGAAGCATCTCCAGCGTGCCTCACCTCTCATTTGCGTTTGTGAAATCCACCAGCGCACTCTTCCCACGTCACACTGTCCTGCTGGCTGAATCATATCACAAAAAAAAAACAAATCATACCGCACGCAGGCCTGTGTGTGCGTCTGCTTCATTCTTCTCAATGCCAAAGAATGATTTCTTAGGGCAAGACATATTATATGTGAACCAGAAAAAAAAACAGGCATTCCAGCTTCAAGCTTTAATTAAAAAGTGGATCCTGGATTATACCAGACATAGGGAACTGTGCAAATGTCACCTGTTCATTCCTGATATACATTCCCAAAGAATATTTTTAAACATTCTGTTCAAAAAAAGTGCTTGAATGGGACATACCCTACCCCTTCTCCACAAGTGAATGCAGTTCTGGGGCTAAATGAAACATTCAAAACACCACAAGGATCAAACACAGCACATTCTCCTCTCCCTCTGTCTAAACAGCCCTGTTCAGAACAGGCAGTTTCAGCTCCTGTTCTTTTAAATGATTATGAACGACTGTTCACCCCGACCTGAGGGCACAGCAGTGAGGAGCGAGGAGCAGAAGCTGTTTTTTAACTTGTCTGTACACTACATGGGATGCAGCACAAAATCAGAACAACTTGCTTTATCTTTTACTGACTTGGACAGTCCATAACAACTTGCTGGGTGGTCTAATTTTAGTTTGTGGGTTTGTGGACTACAGATTCCCTGATGAATGGAACGCCTTATATAAATAATGTACCTAATATAGAAGCAAAACTGCCCCCATCAGATAGAAAGCACTTACAGCTTTCATCTGGGAAAGATCAAGACCGGCTCTTCCTTAAGATTTCAGACAAATCCACAACTGTTTTTGTACATTCTTTGAGCGAGACCTAGTGCATGCAGCAGAAAACCAGATCATTACTGTGCTTGTAAATGACTCTTTAATAGCCATATATGCTGTTACTATATTACACTGCAAAAGCCATGCTAATGGTTTTAAAGTCATAAGGCTATAGTTCATAAGCTACATAAGACTCTCATAACAACTGACAAACATGCGGTATATGAACCTTTACAGTACGACTTGTTCCAAAAGGTGACAGTTATCATAACCCTTTATGTGTCATGACTAAAGGCCAGTGTAAACTTCTGCCTTGATTCGACACAAATCCTACACCTTAGTTGGTGTTTGTGTCACTCTGCAATTACACAGCCACACCACTAGGGCTGAATCTCAAACATCTTCCTCTACACCAGCGTTTCTCAAAGTGTGGGGCATGTAGGTGCTGCAGGTGGTGCTCAAGGAATCTAAAGAAATGAGCATTTCTTTATTAATGAGCGTGTCTTTATTAATGCCTTTCTGTTTTGCCTATAAACTTACTCAGTAAAAAGCACTCACTCACAATGGATTCATTTATAGCCCTTAAACATAATAAAATAACATTAGATAAGAGACCAGAAAAACATAGCTTGCCTGGAACCAAAATATGTTTTATTCGCAAACATTAATTTTGAAAATGCACCACTGAGATTAACGCCTTTTGGCAGCGAGACTGAGAAGGTGGATCTTCTTTCAGCCATTGTTAATGCGTCTGTTCAATTATAAAGCTGCTCCAATCATCAGCTTCACCTCCGCTTCAAAGTTAGTTTTTACCAGCTGAGGTCAGTAACGAGAGCACAATGAATAACAGTGATGAATGTCTTTATGACTAAACCTAAACCTTTGTACAGTCTGTTTGCATTTCTTCACCAGGATTTCTCCACATAAAGATTGTTGTGTCTAAAATGTTTCTGTAAAACAAGCAGCAACCTTACTAATTTTACCACTGGGTAAATAGGTAAAGTGTCTAAATACTGGTGAGGCCACTGTATAATAGCTGTTGTGACCCCGCATTTGTGTGAAACTGTTCAGTATTTAAATGGTTAAAGCTGGAGCTGGTGCCAGACTCACTCTATGAAACTCTATGAATTTGCAACTCAGTTTCTAAGAAATCTCCCTCATTTTAAAGATGTTCATTTAAACGTACGTATTTGGAACCATCTGTACTTCACAAAGTTATCACAGTGAAGCATGGAGTTCTCTAGTGTTATATTATATTTAGAAAAACAAGTGATACTTTGTGATGACATTGACCCCAGGCTTGTTATTAGGAGCAACTTCTCAGATGAATTATACTTTGTTGCAGAGCTAGTACTTGTCGTGTTGTCTGTACATGTTTTTAAGAAGCTTTAATGTGTTGCTTTGAATGTGCAGCAGTATTTTTTTATACATTAACTTACACACGACTACAACTGCTTAGTCATAAAATACAAGACATTGACTTGCATTTATAACAATAGAAAATGTTTGTTAATCAGTAAATTTAGTCTGTGTCCATTTAAAACCAAGTGTAGCTTTGTGCTACAATGGCCCATAAAATAAAAAATAAGAAATTTAAAAACGGAAAGAATTTGCTTCCAGATAATGTACATAGTGTGTGCTACTAATGTGTTTGATATTAAGTACATTGGAATTGTATGTTTTCTTTTATTTTATATATATATATATATATATTACAAAGACTTACAATGTTAAGTATATTTTAAATATATAATTTACTGTGTTACAGCACTGCAGGCGATAGTTAAGCAAAGTTAGTTACAATAGCAATGTTTACAAGAAAGAAATAGTACTTTCTATGAAGACTGTATTTATAAGCCTTTATATGTGCAGTTATAGCTCTTTGTAACTTAGTAATAATGCTTTGTAAAGACACATATAAACTCCAATAATGCCTCATCATACGCCTCTTATAATAATTTTTTTTGTAACTTATAAACTCATTGTAACACAAGTGTCAATATTCACTATCATGTCTTTTGGACAATGGATAATGACATGCATAATTATAAAGCACTTATAATATCATTGGGTGCTTTAAATAAAGTTGTTTGCCATTTTTATAATAAAAATAATAATGTAAACCATCAAACACTTTACTTGAAGGAAATTATTACCATTGTTATTAACAAGTTACACAGAGTTATTTATAAAGGGTAATAAATATGGCTTCATAGAAAATATTCCCAAAAATATGTCTGAATAAATACAAAAATAAAATAAAATATAATAGCAATAGTACGAAACAAATAAAAATATACACAATAGCACAGTTTGGGATATATAACACTAATTGTAATTATGCAACAAATATGTGTTTAAAAATATGTAGGCATTTACATACAGGTAAAGTACAAATCAACTACACAGTTCCTCACGTGTAAAAGTACAAGTAAGAAACAGGTTATAATAGAATATTATGTAATGTTTAGGACCACAGCTGTGTTCAGATGTGGGTGGTCCTGTGTTTTAGGAACATCACTGTCAAAGAAGCAAAGCAAAGAGGGACCTAAAAGATTGTTTAACAAAGAATATTAATAATAATATTAATAATTCACAGTGGTGGATGAAGTACACAAATTATGTACTTGAGTTAAAATACAGATACCTGAGGTAAAACATTACTCCAGCAAAAGTAAAAGTCCTTTGTTTAGATTTTCACTCGAGTAAAAGTATGCAAGTGTTTTCCTTTAAATGTAAAAGTATCAAAAATAAAAGTATCATGATTTGTTATGGCTCTAACGTCCTATTATTATTTTTGAAACAAGACTCTTGATTAATCAACTAATTTTAGGTCCAAAAAAAGGTCACTCTTTTTTTCTATTGAAAGTATCATAAAGCATAAAACACTGAAGGCAAACTTTGTCCATTAGGTAGAATGCAACTGCTGTGAAATTAGGTTTTGTGAACAAGCAGTTTTTGCTTAGGATTTATTGGCAACTTTACAAGATAAATTTAAATAAAAAAGAGGGGTAAGGATTATAGGCCTTTGTTCATAAACAAAGTCCCCAAAACATGTTTGTATAAATTCACAAAAAAGATGGATGACAATGATAGGGGTGCTTCAGCAAGTTAGGAGTTTCATCCATCGTTTTGGCTTATGCGCTCCCGCTGACACTCGATGCTGCTGCACTGACGCTGACCTAGAGAACTCTGTCTACTCCGAGCCACTTTTAACAAATATTGCAACCTGACTGGTGTGGTTATGAGTTTCGTTCATTTTTAAAGGTTTTTATTTGTTATGCGCAAATGAGACTAAAGTAACGACATATTCTCGTATTTTAGTGGAGTTAAAAGTAAGATATTTGACATTGAAACTTAGTGATGTTAAGTTAAGTAAGAAGTCTCATTCATTCATTCATTCATTATCTGTAAGCTCTTATCCAGTTCAGGGTCGCGGTGGGTCCAGAGCCTACCAGGAAACATTGGGCACAATGCGGGAATACACCCTGGAGGGGGCAGTAAGAAGTCTCCCAAAACAAAAATACGCCAATAAATTACAGATACACAAAAAACTGCTTAGATACAATAACTAATCACGTTCATTTCATTACTGTCCACCACTGATAATTCAGGTGTAAGATCATCATCTTTTTCGAAAAGTAGGAAATGTTTGGTGATCTTACAGTATGTAAATCATGGGCTGACTAAAGTGTGTGTATATTTCAGTGAGTAGACTGTGAGTGTCTTTAAGGGAGCGTTAAGGGACTGGTTGAGGAGACTGCAGGCAGATCTCAGTCTCACAAATGTTGAATGTGAACATGATTCTGCCCTGGGCTCTTAACAGCAGAGAGTTAAACTGAATTAAAGGTCAGTCACAGCCACCAATAACAGGTTAGCTTTGTTAGAACCAGCTGGAGATCAGGCCTGTGTCCTGGCAGAGCTTCCCGTCAAAAATGGCGCTTATAGTAAGTGGTCAAAGCTTGTGTTCTTCATTTTTGCAAATGTAATGTTTCAGCTGATTGAGTGACTACAGAATTGAATTGTGAAAGAGAGAGAGAGAGAGAGAGAGAGAGAGAGAGAGAGAGAGAGAGACCTGAGGCACTCAGAAGTGGGAGTGGATCTACAGTTGAAGCACAATCCACACTTAATTAACTGTCACTATGGGACTGCATGAATTTACACACTATCACAAAAGTACAAAACAACTAACAAAAGTAGCTGGCAATGTTTTCTTTTTCTGCAAAACCTTTGAGTTACTGTCCACGGGTAATAGTCGTTTATATCAAAATTAGGTGTCAGAGACCTGTCTGAACTTAACTGACACAAAGGCGTTATCTGTGACAAGCTGAACTAGTTTGAAGACTTATAAGAGATTGTGTACCGTGTAGAGATGTTAGTTTATGGTGTGTGTGTGTTTGTCTCCTCTCTGAAACATTTCAGGATTTACGCTGCCTTGTTTTTGAATCAACAGTGGCAGCGATTGTGTCCCAGATGATCAGAACAAACAATGTTTTATGCCAGCCAAGCGGAACTAAAGATGAAACAGTAGTTAGCCGTAAGCCAGTTTCAGTTTAGAGACTAGTAACCCATTAGTTAAAAGGGGCTTTTGTGAAATGGGGATGGTGACGTCAAATGAGCTCTATAAAAGCATAAAGTCTTCATTTGGTGGGTCCACAACTCCATATGATGGCAACAAGTTCTCCTCCCCTTTCTTGAATATTTTCTTTGTGTTGTTGTAGGCATTGAACACTAGCGGCGGAAGAGCTCAATCGCTCATTAGCTTTTTGACCGGGTCTGAGATCCTGAAGGGAATATTTATTAACATTTGTGAATCGTTTTTTTTTTTGCACATAACAGAATGCTGGAGATGCTTGAGTACAGTCATTACCAGGTGAGATTTCAGTGGCAATTTAGTGGAATGACATTAATTAAATTGAGAAATCAATCTGGATTACTGTATGATATGAGGTTGCAGGTGTTTTATTGGGTGCTGTTGGTTTTTAGACTTTGATTTTCCTAAGATTGCATGGAAAATTCATCTGATGCATGGTTTAGCCTTGGTTTAAGCTTTTCTTTTGTGTGTTTTATTATATTTTCTATATTTTATGCATTTCTATTCTTGCACTTGGCCTCCACTGTTGTCTAAATTGACCCTTTTCAATATCTCTCTTTCTTAATTGTATGCAAATTATCTAAAACTATATGTAAATATGTATTGGATCTGTCTTTCCACTACTGAATATTCTATTTACATTAAGTTCTTGTTTACATAGATGTCTATGTCTATGTTTGCAATAGCGTCTGAGCCTTATTTCCTCTCTATGCCCTTTCCAGGTACAGACACATCTGGAGAACTCCACTAAGTTCCACCTGCAGCAGAGCCAGAGGCAGCAGGTGAAACATTACCTGTCCAGCACACTGGGAGCCAAACTCAGCCCTCAGGGCAACAGTGGACCGTGCAGCCAGCCCCCCGAGCACGGCATGCCCCCCGGCCCAGGAGCCAGTGCGCCTAACAGCCCTATGGCCCTGCTTACCCTCACCTCCAACTGCGAGAAAGAAGTACACACCGGTTTTACTGTGTGTTTTACAAAGATTCCAGTAATATAAGCATGAGGATAAATAAGAGCCAAGATTATGTACAGCTCTTTATTGTACTTTATTTCACTTGTTTTTCATCTCAAGTAATGTCCAGTTAAAATATGCTTCACATCTGATTCGTGATTTGTGTCTCACTCTTGGTTTAGATGGATGACGTAATTGAAGACATTATCAGTTTAGAGTCGAGTTACAGTGATGATATTCTTGGACTCATGGACACAGGGCTTCAGATGGCAAACACGGTAACACTGTGCATAAGAACCTTATTTCAAAAATAGCATTGAACTAAATGAGCCCTTGCAGCAAAGAAGCATATATCTCCCATTTCCATTTTTTAATAGCACTGCTTCCTTGTAAGCGGAGATAAACACTTTTTCAGATTGAGTATGCATTTATATGAAGAAATATAGCTAAATAAAGAGAAGCTCTGGTTTAGTGACTGAAATATTGACACAACAAAGTAATTAAACTGAGCCATTTCAGGCTGAAGAGGTTTACAAAAGCTTTCACATATGTTTCTTCATTGTAAGGGCTCAACTGGTTTTTTATGTGGTCAGATTCAGCATTAAGTAGTTACTCCAAGTGCATTTTTTTGTAATGTAACCGTTATTAAAATAATTTTTATCTTTTATTTCCTTTCAGATCCCGGTTTCTGCAAATCTTTTGGACATCTACAGTAGTCACACGCTTGCTCCCACTGGGGTCACCATCGGAAACTCTTGCCCCTCTAATTTATCCAGCGTCAAAAGGGAATTTTCAGGTATTTCAAGTTTTATCATTTTATCTGTATTCATTCTGCTTATACCTAGAAACCCTATTTTAACCTCACAGTGGCAAAAATCCTGTAAATGTATAATGTATTAGAAGTTTTGGAGAAAAAAAAGTAATTACACATTCTGCAGAAAAATCTTCCCCTGAGAAAGACACCACAGACATGTCCATATTGTGTGCAATTTTGAGTGCACAATTACAAATCTGAATAAAAACTATATTGTACCAAATAGTTACCCCAGGTCCTGGCATGATGCACGTGGACCAACCTGGACCATGTGGCAAGTTTGACTCTTATGAGAGGCCCGAAGGCCTTCCAGTAGGTACGTTCCTTCTCTACCTGGCCCCTCAGGTGAAACCCAATTCTGATCTTTGTAGATCTGATTACGTAGATCTGAGATAGTCTTGAAGTCTGTTTGTACTTTTCTTTTGTTGTATATTTGTTGTGCAAAGGTATAAAAGTTTTTGAATACAATTTTGCTTGTGTAATTTTGCTTTGAGTGATGTTATAATTTGAGAAAAAAATTGCACACAATATGGAGGCTTCATTTTTAAACAGTATTGAGATGATAGATAGAAATAAATGAAGTAAATAATAGATGTGTGCCAAAATTTATATTTAAAAAATTGAATAATAATACGGTGTATTCTGTAGCATAAAAACATGTTGTGTAATGTGAATGACAGATTTCTTATTGTTATCTGTTGCAGAAGCCGAGGTCAGAGCCATGGCAAAGGAGCGACAAAAGAAGGACAACCACAACCTAAGTGAGAACAGTGATCATATTAAAGAAAAAAATCATTTTATAACAATGCATTTTAGCGAGTGCCTTCACTTCAAATTTAGCTAGTATAGCTATGACTTCTGATCCTGGGATTACTATGAGAATATAAATAAACTCACATGCTTCACAAAACAGTGTGAATAATTTAGCTTTTTTTTAATTTTTTTTTAAATAGTGTTTAAAGCAAAATGATCCTGCAATGGAATAAGACCTTCCTCGGGACCAAGTCACTTTAAACAAGAACGAATATCTAGAAATAAGTTAAATAAGGTTGTAATATTCTCATAAACACATAATGAAAGTTATTAAATATATTGACCAGATTTAAGATGTTTTTACTTAAAATGGTGATCAACTTCCACTTATTTCAGCTTATTATTCAGCCGTTTATTATTCTGGATTTACACACCGCAGGTTTATTTTACTCCTCTGAGTTGTAAAAGCTGGTGTAAGAGAGAGGAGTCTGTGAGCTTTAGACTGTAGCAGTTTATGTCGTTTATTAACAAACGAATACATATAAAGTAAAATATTAAATATTTGTACTGTTAGATGCTGTAAACAGAGGCTGTATCTAACAACGTCTTGATTCTCTGTTTTTCTTTGCAGTTGAACGAAGAAGACGCTTCAACATAAATGACAGAATTAAAGAGCTCGGGACTTTGATTCCCAAGTCCAATGATCCGTAAGTGAGGAAGGCTGAAATGATTCAGATGGATACTCAGTTATTAGTAAACGATACAAATCACACTGAACTGAAACATGTGTGAAGTTCTTAATGCAGTGCAGTTAAAACTGAGGATGTTGTTGCTATATACACTTTATCCAAAGGTTTTTAGCCACCCTCATATTTAGTGAATTCCATTAAGGTGCACCCACTATGGACACCTACGTTCAACACAGATAATCTCCATAGAATAAATGAAATGGAACTCTCAACCAAGCATCAGCTAGAGTATACCTCCCTTCAGCACTGGGCTGTGGAGCGGTGGAACTTTATTCACTGCAGTATGGAGCGCCATCCATTTAGGATTAGTATAAGTTGTGTATTGAAAACGAATCAAAACACAGCATCATTAACTGACTTCCTTCATGGAAGTGGCTGAATGCAATCAAATTCTAACAGGAATGCTCTAATATCTAGTGGAAACCTAGTATTCCCAGAATAGTAGAAGCTCTTACTGCAACAAAGTGGGGACAAATTCCTTAGTAGAAATTGTTATAATTTTATATTAATTTAATATTTTATATTTATATATATGTATATATAGTATCATTTTTGGATGTTGAAGTGTTCAAAAATGGTAATGTAGCATACATGTTTATTTAATTGTGTGCTGTTGTTTAAACAAGCAACAAGTAATTTCTACACAATACTTCTTCACATTATGAAACAAACATTATACTTACACCTACTGGCCTGGAATGTCTGAGTTAGTGTACTAAAGCTTTTTAAGCATGGCCGCTTCCAGGTGGTGATCCACTCTGTGAGGCATAAACTGGTAAATTCAGGGATTACAAAGGTCATGTGGATATGTCTTTCTGTTGGTTGATAATTTACAGTTAATAAATCCCATTTATATATATATATATATATATTTTTTTTTTTTTTTTTTAGGGACATGAGGTGGAATAAGGGGACCATCCTGAAGGCCTCAGTGGACTACATCAGGAAACTGCAGAGAGAACAGCAGAGAGCTAAAGAGCTCGAGAGCAGGCAGAAGAGACTAGAGCACGCTAACAGACACCTACTTCTTCGAATCCAGGTACAGATTTTGTCACAAAGCTGACTCAAAAATGAGCTTATAAGGGTTAGTTGCTGGGCTGCCTTTATTTTCAGAGTGAACTGAACTCGGAATAATAAGCTGACAGAGCTAGAGACACATTTTTCTGCAGTGAGCTGCTTTTTGTGTTTTCATTTCAGCTCATCTTTCCTTTAAACACTGAGTTTTTTCAGAGGAGTTCAGCAGTGTGGCCGCTTTGTTGTAAAGGTTATTCAAAGCTATGACTGTAGGAAACTTGCAAATTATATTTTATTAATGGATTAAGGGGAAATATCTTCATTTTCACACATTTTATCTCTGCATGGCTGTGGTTATTCAAACATAAAGATGTCTAAACTTGTTTTTGAACGAGGCATGTGCAGTTCAGAATAAGAAGGTCATATAAAACAGATTATCTTGTCAATAGGGGGTACTCTGTTAAAAACAAAGAGTGCTTTGAGCAAGACACAGAAAGCCCGTTTTGGGATCCCTGAAGGACTGTGTATGAAAACAGATTTGTGAAAGCAAAGAACTCTAGGGTCTTAAGGACGTGAACATAAAGTTGGGATGAACTGTCCTTGCATTTAATGGGTTTAATGCTTTTTACTAAGAAAGGTTGAAAAAACAGAGGTAAACAATACAACAAATATCACTAAAACTGTAAGAAAAGTACATCTACAAAATAAACCACAACAACAGCTGTTAAATATAAAGTCCCAGAAAACTGGGGGCCGGGGGAGTGTAGGAACAGAGCTGTGTTCTCCCTCAAGGATCACAGCTGAAGAGCCCTTGAACAAGGCATTGTGTTGGACATTGTACAATGACAACTAAATCCTGCCCTGCGTTTGGTTTCTGGTTTTAACGTGTCGCCCACTTCACTTAGACACTTCCCCTCGGGGGAAATCCCTAATGCCGTATTAAGAGTTGTTCCATTTCTGCATTAGCTGATGTGAAGGGTATTAAATGAGGCGAGTCAACAGTGTGGCCCACTTGAGAAGCAGAACTTGCCCAAAATGCATTGCGAGGTGAAGTAATTTCTATAGCAACCAAACCAAAAATATCTTCTCAATGTTTAAAATGTCGAAAACATGTTTAACTTTGTTACAAAATATATATTTTACACATAAACTTAAAAATACTCACGCTAGCTTCAGTTCTTAGGACTCTTGTGACGCCATTGTAATATGCAAATCACAAAGGAAATCCGTTCAGCATGATGCATGTTTGCTTTTGTTGACAAGGCTAATAGGTTTCGACTGGAAAACCCACTCCTCCTTGCCCCCTTCTCTCCTTGTACAGTCTGTGGCCACCTGTGTGTTGTGTTATTCTCTACTGAGTTATCATTGGAATTGTTCAAGGGCAAGTGGAAATCCGAATTGAAACGTAGCTCATGTTTAATTTGCTGCACGCCAAATAGTGAGCCCATGTTCATCTGTAGTTTTAAAGCTCAGATCTTGCTTGTGCTGTGTGTAATATGGTACCCAACTCATTTACAAAACAGGTCTGTTAAAAGCATTCTGAACATTTCCTAAAGAATCCAAAGGGACAAAAGAACCTGAGCAGGAAAAGTGTTCATTCTGTTTAGTTGAATGCAAATGAGTGATAAGCTGAGCCAACAATAGCTGTGTTTCTCTCTTCAGGAGCTGGAGATGCAGGCTCGAGCTCATGGCCTGGCTGTGGGAGCCTCCACAGCCCTGTGCTCCACTGAGCTGGTGGCTCGTGCCATCAAACAGGAGCCAGGCCTTGGCGACTGCTCCACCGACCTTTACTCCCACTCACAAATGTCCAGCGCTGATCTCTCTCGGCCCACGACCCTGGACCTCAACAACGGCACCATCACCTATGACCACAGCCCCTCGGAGGAGCCAGAGACCAGGCTCTACAACTGCCAGGACAAGGCCTCAGCCAAACTGGACGACATCTTCATGGAAAACATGGATAACCCCCTGCTCTCCTCAGGGTCGCCCACTCCCTCCAACAACAGCAGCAGACGTGGCAGCACAAGTGCAGATGAGCACGAAAGCAAGGGCTGTTAGCACTGAGAACAATCCCAGAATGAACCAAAACTACTGCCCTGTCCCAGTGAAAACAGACTTTGGTTGCCGGAAGTCTGCTCCAGCTGTGTTGCAGTACTGTATAGACTCTTGGGTCTAGACCCTAAGGCAAGGTTAAGACTGGAAAGAGCAAAACATAAAAAAGTAGTTTATGTTTTTTGGATTTTTTTTTTCAATTTTGCATCATTTGGTGACTTGCATTGTTTTTTCTTATGAGTACATTTCATTCGTTTTTACAGACACTCATCCATTTGTAATCATGTCACAGATGTAGGAGAATGTAACATTAGGAGTCTTGCCCAAGGACTCTTACTAGAAAAGAAAGTTGGGTTCCTGTCCAAGCTGGGAAGAAAACCACAGTCTTCCATGTAAAGTGCAGCAATGTTAGATGCATTGCATACTCCAATTAGATCTAGTTGTAATCATGTATGTTACAGAGGTAGTGAGTTAGGAGTCTTGCTCAAGGATTCATATAAGTATAGCATGAGTTCCTGACCAAGCAGGGAATTAAACCCTTGTCTCTTGCATGGAGGGTGTCTTGGTGGTATGGTACTACACTATACCAACTACCACTCACATTTACAGTGACACTACAAGTCAAGCCCTGATACTTCTTTTAATCAAGGTTCTTGAATCTCTTTTTGATTCTGAGAAAACAACAAAAGTCCCACATCTTGTTTTACTGTTTTCCCCTGATGACCAGTTTGTTTCAGTGCCTTTATAAACAGCATATTTAACTACATTACCATGTATAGTAACCACATGCAACAGCAGTTCAGACTGTATGGGCGTGGCTAAACTGCTGTAAGCCGAATTGGAGGATATGTGTAAATGTCCTGTTTCACAGGTTAGTTAGTGAATACAGACTGAGGGGGAGAACTGAAGATTCCCAGGGTATGGACCCTTTGACCCATACAGAACCCTTACATTGCATACATGTACACATTTACAAATATGTCAATTATTGAAGGTTTCCATTTCTTCTAAAGCAAGACCTTTTTTTTTAGGAATCTCTGTTTTTAAGATTGGTGGTCCCTACTTGGTTTACACTGTACATGAACGGAATATCAGTTACCAGTCTCCATCAAAAGTAGAATTAAAATGAATACTGCTGTTATAGCATGTTATAGAAAATGTGTCCTAGGTTTAAACTGCCATCAGTGCTGCACTGCCAAAATATTACAAAGCCACAAAACCTGTCGGAATAACTTTTCAAGGACACCGTGCATGGACTGGAGTGATGAGATTAACATGCTTTAAAGTGTAACATACAAATCTTGAATAATGAAGCGTTTGTAGCTGCCAGGGGCCTTCCCTGCTCTTCTCGGTCGGCTGACATCTGTGCTGGAGTAATTTACCGTAAAATAGATTAGAAACATTTGACATTTGTTTTAAACCCAAAAGAGCATGGGCTTTTTCTTTTATTTAGAGTGTGTTAATACCTTACAATAGTCACATTATGTAAACCTTGGAGCACAGATTTAGGAATAAAATAACTTTCAGTCATGGTTAAAAAACAAAATAGGCCAGTTAAAAAGGCCCCAAGAAGTCCAAGTGTTGCACATAAACATATTTTTCACTTTTTTTTTCACATTTGTATATAGTAAAACTTTACCCTAAAACATCATTTGTGTGTTCCAAGGTTGAAGAAAAAAAGTGTCTATGACAGAAAGGGCTCTAAAAGGCTGTGCGGTGGTGTTAATGCTGACTATTGCTGCGTTTTACTACTTAGGTAATGTGCACACATTAATTGCCATTTGTTATTTTGCAGAAATTTGTGCCTCTGGCAAAAAAGGGTGGAGTAGTGCAGGAGGTTGTGTAACATTTAAAATCCACAAATGCAATGTTAGTTTTGAACCCATTTTCCCTTAAAACAATGCTTGCACCTTTACATCACTCATATCCCAGTTACTCAAAAAACACAACTGCCTTCATTATATTTTCACATAACTGACATGTCATTACCAACAGAATGTAGCAGTTGTATAAAGGTTCATTCATGATTTATTATAATTATTGTTAGCTATGCTTATACTGGTAATTGTAATATTGAAATTCAATTTTAATCTTCAGGCGGCACGGTGGCACAGCAGGTTAGTGTCACAGTCACACAGCTCCAGGGACCTGGAGGTTGTGGGTTTGAGTCCCGCTCCGGGTGACTGTCTGTGAGGAGTTGGTGTGTTCTCCCTGTGTCCGCGTGGGTTTCCTCCAGGTGCTCCGGTTTCCTCCCACAGTCCAAAAACACACGTTGGTAGGTGGATTGGTGACTCAAAAGTGTCCATAGTTGTGAATGTGTGAGTGTGTGTTGCCCTGTGAAGGACTGGCACCCCCTCCAGGGTGTATTCCCGCCTTGCGCTCAATGATTCCAGGTAGGCTCTGGAACTGGAATAGTGCTTACAGATAATGAATGAATGAATTTTCATCTTAAAATAATACTTATAAACAACACAACAATAATTATTATACCTACCTACGAGAACTGCATTCATATTTACATAGTTGCTATATAACTAATTCCTGCATGCTGTCTGTCATTATTATTAGATGTCAGCTTTTAAAGGGAATGTTGGGAGTTAATCTCAGTGAAGGTTGCAGTGACATGCCTAACCATGTCTGATTATCATGCACTGTGTCTAAACCCATCCTCTTTTTGTAATTACTCATCACACTGAAATGCCTTTCCTCAACACCCACACGTGCCTGCTTTGCAGTTGTATGCGTAGGACAGCCCCTGCAAAATCAGAGCCCATTTTTTTTTTGTATGTGGAATGCATGAAATTCATCTTAACATCCATTTTGTTATCATTAATAAGTAGAGATATAGATAATAAGACTAACAATGCTTATATAGTCCTGTAGTTCGTAGGAGTGGTTTCACGAGTGCTGCCTATAAAAAAATCAACATGCAGTTTAAAGTTGAATTTACTTTCTGAAGGATAGCTCATGATTTCTCTCAGATATGGACACCATGCCAGGACTAAATAGTTATTCTCTTGTGACCCGTGTGATCTGCTCTGCTGTATGCAACGACGGTTATTTTTTTAAACGCAAAGATATATTTTTACTTAAATTATTGCAACTCAAATAATCTCGACTGTTCAGCTGTTTGTGATTAATTTTGTCCCATTATATTTTGTTTCTTATTTGCTTTATTACTGGGTTGGTCCCAACGTCATTCGGAATTTGTTGTTGAGTCTTAGGAGGCAGATGGAGTAGAAGCTTTTAATAGGCCATTTTATATTACTAAGTAATATCACGTTCTCTTCTTCCTCTCCATTAGTGCTGATGTAATTTTGAGCTACATTACAGAGATATGAATGTATGAGTACCATTGTGCTGTCGTCTCTCCATTCCTCTCCTTTTCTTTTACATAAATTCAAAATGTTACATTTATTTACACTGAAGCTATGGGTTTTTTTCCCCCGTCTTCTATAATGTTACTGACATGCCAGGATCTAGCTGAAATGACACTGAGGATGTGAGAGCATTCAGCTGAAGATACACTGTACAGACAGAAGTTTGTAGACAACCCATTTAATTGGTGAGTTTGAGTTCTTTAAGCTGCAGATTCATAGAGTCCAAAAGGTCACCATGCCCAGTGCCAAGCATGTGCAGGAGGGGTATAAAGCACATCAATGTTCCAAGAGGAAAATTAGACAAACTACCTATTAATACTATTTGTTTCAAAGGCATGAGTTCACACACAGACATGTACTTTTTTATTAAAATAGTGTTTAATACAAGTGTGTGTGCTTTAAACACATAAATCAAATAAAGAAAATAATTTATTTGAAATGCTGCTTTGGTGGTGGATGAGAGGTCACTGTGAAGGTAGGTTTATTGCAGCAGAGGTGAGGAGTAACAAGTAACATTAATTCCAGTACATGTACATAGTACAGTTGGAATGGGCTTGTACTTGAGCAAGCAATGGATGGTAACATTTAGCTTAATTAATTAAGCATTAATGTTTAATTACTGATCCCTTGTTGTGTTTCATTTGATCATGTTGCCTTTGCCACAGCATCTGCTTTGCTCTGTGATTGGATCACAGCTCTGATTTTAGAGGTTTAGCATTTATTCTTCAAATCAGTATCAACAGAGTGGTCCACACTTCGGTTCCTGTGCTGATAGGTGTTTGTAGGGTGTTCTGAGATGTCCCGCTGCACTTGTAGAAGTTACTCTGGACTTCTACTCAAGTTGTTCCTTGCTTGGCTACTTCAAGTAACAATACTGAGTACGCTATAAGCCTCTGCACCTCAAAACAATGTTCAGTTTATGTTACAAGACTAAATGCCAAATACTAGAATAAATGCATTCCTTTCCTAGACCCATAATCTATTAACATTGCTATCAGCTTCTAAAAATAAATCATCATACAGTACTATGAAAGCATTAAACATATTAAAAGTGTACCCCAAAAATAGCTATAGCTTAATACATCAAACATGAGATTATGGCACCAAAATTAGAGGCAGAAGCAGTATCCATAACCGATATATTTGTAAACCAGATTATCTTGATTTGTCAAGAGTTCCATGCACGTTATATTTCACCAGCTTCAAAGAATTAGCTTCTACTTTTCAGCCGCATGGGGTCTGTCCACATTTTTGAATCACAGCTAGAGGCATGTGAAAACATGCAGCATACACTCTTAAAAATGATGGTTCCACAAGAGTACTTTATTAAAAGAAATGTTTCTATATAGAGCCCTGAACACTTGAAAGAACATTTTGGATGATTAAAGGGTTCTTCAGGTTGATGAGTTGATAAATGCTATAGATGCTTTTTATATAACACCTTTTATAGAAGGGATTTTCTATTGTTACGATGTCGAGTTTGAAACAATAGAGGAACAGGTTTGGTGACGTTTAGAACCCTTTTCTAAAAGGTGATATATAGAACCATCTATAGCACATTCTCCATCAATCTGAAGAACCCCTTCATGGTGCAAAGAATAGTTTAATCATCAGTTATTCAGGGCTCTATATAAAACCATTTCCTTTAATAAAGAACCCTTGTAAAACCACCATTTTTAAGCGTGTATTTTATTGTCAGCCATCTCAGCACTGAGAGAGCTTATGAGGGGTTAGGTGCCCTGGTTTATAGCATGGACATTGAGGGAGGAGAAAACACTCTTCTTTCACTTCCTTTTTTTCCAAGAGCTCAAAACTTCATCTTTGTTGTTCCCAGACTTCAGGCCATGATTGACTGTATATTTGTATTAGCAGATGTGTGTTTTATCACAGAGATGAAATTCTTTGGCTGGTGCTAACACAGCTGGATGTGGAGACGTTATTCTGTGAGTGGGTTTAGTTGCTTTGAAATATTCATTAATTTTTTTAATAACCAATGACTGACTAGATCCCACACTTACATCTACTCAGAGCCAAAACCCAAACTAAAAGCTTTTCATTCTATAAACAAAAGTGAGCTGTATCACTGAGGAACACTGATTATTTACTTATGGAAATACAAAATGGATAGTTTGGTATGTGAGATGATTGTGAATCTGATTTTATACTCTTGACAAATTTAGATTCTTTGGTTACGGATTCAGGCTTTTGATAAATTCAAGTTTCTCAAAAGGTTTGACACCATATCCTTGAGCCCTGCTGAGACTCTTACTGAAACTCACTGTTCCAGCTGCCGTCTGCCAACACGCATTAGGATTTTGCTCTCAAAGGCTTCCATTGTTTTTATGGAAACTCCTCATCGACACATAGTTGGCCTAAATAATTTGGTCTGTGCACTTTTACTGCATATTCACAACTGTTTGACCTACCATGACACACTGATGGGTCCTCTCATGATTCCAGTGGATTTATGATCTTATAAAGATCAGAGGAAAACCTAAACCTTACAGGCGCCATAATGCTGATGGTTATTGCTACGAAAAGTTACATTCATTCATTCATTCATTATCCGTAAGCGCTTATCCAGTTCAGGGTCGCGGTGGGTCCAGAGCCTACCTGGAATCATCGGGCGCAAGGCAGGAATACACCCTGGAGGGGGCGCCAGTCCTTCACAGGGCAACACACACACTCATACATTCACTCACACACTCACATCTACGGACACTTTTGAGTGGCCAATCCACCTACCAATGTGTGTTTTTGGAGCGTGGGAGGAAACCGGAGCACCCGGAGGATACCCAGGCAGACACAGGGAGAACACACCACACTCCTCACAGACAGTCACCCGGAGGAAACCCACGCAGACACAGGGAGAACACACCACACTCCTCACAGATAGTCACCCGGAGGAAACCCACGCAGACACAGGGAGAACACACCACACTACTCACAGACAGTCACCCGGAGGAAACACATGCGGACACAGGGAGAACACACCACACTCCTCACAGACAGTCACCCGGAGGAAACCCACGCAGACACAGGGAGAACACACCACACTCCTCACAGATAGTCACCCGCAGGAAACCCACGCAGACACAGGGAGAACACACCACACTACTCACAGACAGTCACCCGGAGGAAACACATGCGGACACAGGGAGAACACACCACACTCCTCACAGACAGTCACCCGGAGGAAACCTCCACAGACACAGGGAGAACACACCACACTCCTCACAGACAGTCACCCGGAGGAAACCCATGTAAAAGTTACCTCATTGTAATAAAAAAAAAAAAAAAAAGCAGTTATTGCTCTAGGCCCAGTTTTCCAAAAGCATTGAGTGCTAAGATCATCTTCACTGGTTCAGAGAGAGAGAGTGTTCAGTGTGATGCTCACTCGACACTTTTAGAATCATTTTTGTGCTGAGATATGTTTGGAAAACCCAGCTCTGTCCCTGTGCTCAAGTCATCACACCACTTCTCATACGCTTTGTAGAGAGTGTCATTACTGATATCGTTAAAAATTTCTGAAAAAGAGAAAGAGAAAACAACACAGAATCAATATCAGTCTATAATTACCTAGTACAATATAAATAATATGAAAATGTATAAAAGCACGTTATATGCGGCACTGATATTAGATATCCAGAATGATATACCACCGGTTCCAAGCTCCACTCCTAGAAATAGGCGCTGACATATATGTGTTTTTTGGCAGATGGTTTATTAAGTGAACTGATCTGTTATCTCTGATATTAAGTGATCTTTTAACATCTGGGGAAACTATTAAACATTTTGGGCTACATGTTGGTGGGTGTGTAGGGACTTGTGTGTGAGAACAAACTGTGTGTGACATTTCCAAAACAATGCAGTGCAAAGCTCAAGTAGGAGGTGCACTCCTCTACATTGTCCAATGGACATCAAGCATGTCGAGTCAAGTAAAGGGAATTTATTGTAACTTCAGTTATATACACCGAACATACTCTGAATTGTCCATTCTCTCAGCTCCACTGTCCACAGGAGCCCTTTGTAGTTCTACAGTTACAGACTGAATTCCATCTGTTGCTCTGTATACACTCTTCGCCCCCTTTCACCCTGTTCTTCAGTGGTCAAGACCCCCACAGAGCAGATATGATTTGGGTGGCTGCTGTGACACTGACGTTTTTGTGGTATGAGCGGATCAGACACAGCAGTGCTGTTGGATGTCAACGACATGGTCTGGTCCAATGGATAGCACAGAGTTTCTAAGAGCCCTGAATGGAACAGGTTCAAGAACCAGAGTGGTAGAAATGGTGGAAAATGGCTAAGAGTGTCCAGAGCGGTCACGTCGACTGATAGAACTGGGGTCAGTGATGAGGGGACAGGGGACCGTTGTAACCACACAGTCTCTGTACGACTCCCAGCCTTGAATGCATGGGAAATATGCGCTTTGTCGATGTGTTCACTTATTTTGCCGTTTGACTGAGTGTTTTCATTTTGCACACAGCTGTATTCCTCTATATAAGAGCTTCTTCTATGACACTGTAAATGGTGTACCTGCTCTCCCGAGGCCTGTGGGTAGAGGCATTCTGAGCAGTCCTCCAGAGTGCTGCAGCCGCTCGGACAGGGCTTTCTGCAGCAGAGCGAAGTTGCAGTCCTGGTGCCACACAGGCAGCTCCAGCCTCAGCATGCAGTGGATGATCCTCAGCTTCTCTACCTCTGTCAGCATCCCCCTCTCACACGACACGTACACCATAAAGGACATGTCAATGTTCACCGCCTCACCATGCAACAGACACGGCAGGACTTTCTGAAGACAGAACAGAACACAGGGCTGGTTTCCTACCCTCCTCCAAATGTTTCATAGTGCTGTTTCTATGGTGCAACAACAGAGGATCTATTCTTTTTGAATGATTCTAAAGCTGTAACTTTATACTTATTGTTGCTTTCAAGATAAAAACTCCCTAATAGTGGCATTCTATGGTATCACACTCATCAGAATCAACAGGTATTTGTTGCTTCATTGAGGCTTGTACCTTTTTGCTGTTTCTGTTTAATGATTGTTAAAGCTGGTTTAAGCACTAGAGCTTGATATATTCATACAATTTATTATATTTATTATAATTATTAATACTATAATGTTAGTGGGCGGCACGGTGGCGCAGCAGGTAGTGTCTCCAGGGGCCTGGAGGTTGTGGGTTCGATTCCTGCTCCGGGTGACTGTCTGTGAGGAGTTGGTGTGTTCTCCCCGTGTCCGCGTGGGTTTCCTCCGGGTACTCCGGTTTCCTCCCACGGTCCAAAAACACACGTTGCAAGTGGATTGGCGACTCGAAAGTGTCCGTAGGTGTGAATGTGTGTGTGTCTGTGTTGCCCTGTGAAGGACTGGCGTCCCCTCCAGGGTGTATTCCCGCCTTGCGCCCGATGATTCCAGGTAGGCTCTGGACCCCCCGCGACCCTAAATTGGATAAGCGGTTACAGATAATGGATGGATGGATGGACTATAATGTTGACATTTGGCTAATATTATAAACAGATAGTTATTGTAAATATTAAGTAGAATCTGTTGGAGGGATATGAAAGGCGACAGAACCAACACATTCACACACACTATCACACTCGCTGTAATAATGTTATTTGTTTTTAAATTTATTTACTTATTTATTGAGAAAAATAAACTCGTACTGCTCAGTTAAATAGGTTTTTTTAAATCTTGTTTTCTCAGGTGCCTAGAACTATTGCTCTTGGGAAGCTTTAACGTCACTGTAAAGAGTCAGGTGTATCACCTGAAGGCACTGCTCTTTTTCTGAAACTTAATTTAACTCTTTACTGAGAACCAGCCAAGGCTTTGAGCCAAATTATACAAGGCACTGTACACAGCCTTCAGGGTTATACACAGCCTTCGGTGAAATAAAAAATAAACTTTTAAATATTTCAAATTCATTTACACTGGACTCTGAGCAGCTGAATTGGTGCAAAAATAAAAATAAAAAAATACCATCTCCAGCTCAGGGCTGATCAAGTGACCAAAGTCCACCAGCCTGTCCAGGTCATCCTCCCACAGGTTTGGAGCCAGCTCTTCCAGCATGGTCTCTATAGCGAGCTGAGTGGAAACTGAAGCTGGGTCAGCGCATTTGCCAATAGGGTCTTCGGTCGACTGGAACTTGGAGTCTAAGAGGAATCTTCCTTTGGTCTCCAAAAGCTCAAACAGGCATCTATGCTTCATGAGCGCCATCTAGATGAGGAAGAAAGCAAGGACTGTTAACACAGTCTGGTGGGAATGAGGTGAATGCTAACTAGTTTTTTTTTAAATAGTCTTTTGTTGTCCTCTACAGAGTTTTAGGGCCACTGCATTGAAAAAAGTCCAAATTCTGAGAATTATCACAATTAATCTCGGAATAATTGTTCTTACAATTATTCCAAGATTATTCCCAGAATTCTGACTTTATTCTCGGGATTGTATTTTTTATTCAATGTAGTGGCCCTAAAACTCCGTCGTATGTATATAATAAAGGCCTGTGCTGGAAAAAGGAAGTGGTCTCCTCCATACCTTGAGCATTTCTGCAAGTCCATTGGATATGTGTCGGCGAGGGACAGTCTGGATGAAAGCTCTGTCCAGGAACACGGCAACTGGAGCAATGTAGGTGCCCAGCTTGTTCTTGCAGTTTGCAAAATTGACACCTGTCTTTGCTCCTACACTGGCATCTATGTAGGACAACAGAGTGGTGGGGACACGAATGTAGGGGGTACGTCTTCTATAGAGAGAGGCAGCCAGACCCACAATGTCCAAACACACTCCTCCTCCAATGCCAATGATAGGCTCAGTGCGTCGTTCAATGCCAAACCTGTGTACCTCATCCAAAATCTTCAGCACCATGTCCATGGACTTGTTCTCCTCTGTGGTGGGCAGGGGCAAGATCCTGTAGAGGACGTTTCGGGCCTCCAGGTAATCAGTGACCTGAGAGCCGTAGAGGCTGTACACAGTCTCATCCATGACCACAAAACGCTTTATTGGTTTGGTACTGGAGCGGAAGTCCTCCAGCTGTTTCGGGTCTCTGATGTGACCCATCAGGAGAGTGTCGTTGCTTGGGTTTAGAAGATCATGTGTCTGGGTGATGGTGAAAGTGAAGGTGATAGGACTCACCACTGTCCATGAAGTGCCATGGGAGGAAGTGCTTTCATAGCTACAAAAATGAAAAGCAATTTAAAAAGAAATAGAAGGATCAATTTGCAGTCCATATCATTATTTACAAGCCAGGTCATGCTAACTCTAGAGGTGCCACACACTCACACAGTCACTCACACACTCACACCTGCGTACAGTTTCACACACTCACCCAATCACTCACACACTCACGCCTGTGGCAATATCACACACTCACCCAGTCACTCACACACTCACACCTGTGGACAATATCACACACTTACCCAGACACTCACACCTGTGGACAATATCACACACTCACCCAGTCACTCACACCTGTGGACAATTTTACACACCCAGTCACTCAGACACTCATACCTGTGGACAATGTCACACATTCACCCAGTCACTCAGACACTCACACCTGTGGACAATGTCAAACACTCACCCAGTCACTCAGACACTCACAACTGTGGACAGTTTCACACACTTACCCAGTCACTCAGAAACTCACGCCTGTGGACAATATCACACACTGACCCAGTCACTCACACCTGTGGACATTTTCACATACTCACCCAGTCACTCACACACTCACACCTGTGGACAGTTTCACACACTGACCCAGTCACTCACACACTCACACCTTTGGACAATGTCACACACTCAACCAGTCACTAAGACACTCACACCTGTGGACAGTTTCACCCACTCACCCAGTCACTCACACACTCACACCTGTGGACAGTTTCACACACTCACCCAGTCACTCAGACACTCACACCTGTGGACAATGTCACACATTCACCCAGTCACTCAGATACTTACAACTGTGGACAGTTTTACACACTCACCCAGTCATTCAGACACTCACACCTGTGGACAATGTCACACACTCACCCAGTCACTCACACCTGTGGACAATGTCACACACTCACCCAGTCACTCACACCTGTGGACAATGTCACACACTCATCCAGTCACTCAGACACTCACACCTGTGGACAATGTCACACACTCACCCCGTCATTCAGACACTCACACCTGTGGAAAATGTCACACACTCACCCAGTCACTCAGATACTCACACCTGTGGAAAATGTCACACACTCACCCAGTCACTCAGATACTTACAACTGTGGACAGTTTCACACACTCACCCAGTCACTCAGACACTCACACCTGTGGATAATGTCACACACTCACCCAGTCACTCAGACACTCACACCTGTGGACAATTTCACACACTCACCCAGTCACTGAGACACTCACACCTGTGGACAATGTCACACACTCACCCAGTCACTCACACCTGTGGAAAATGTCACACACTCACCCAGTCACTCACACACTCACACCTGTGGACAATATCACACACTCACCCAGTCACTCACACACTCACACCTGTGGACAGTTTCACCCACTCACCCAGTCACTTACACACTCACACCTGTGGACAGTTTCACACACTCACCCAGTCACTGAGAGACTCACACCTGTCCACAATGTCACACACTCACCCAGTCACCCACACACTCACACCTGTGGATAATGTCACACACTCACCCAGTCACTCAGACAATCACACCTGTGGAAAATGTCACACACTCACCCAGTCACTCAGACACTCACACCTGTGGATAATGTCACACACTCACCCAGTCACTCAGACACTCACACCTGTGGATAATGTTACACACTCACCCAGTCACTCACAGACTGACACGTTCGGAAAATTCCACACATTCATTCTGACACTCACACACACACACCCCTGTGGTGCTTTGGGCTAACACATAAGAACAAACAACTGAATCACAGCGTCCCAGCAGAGTCTACAGAGCACTGTAGCACAGAAGTGGAGAAAAGCCTTGATTTCAGAAGAAATACTGCGTGGGAAATTATCCATTAATGCTTGAAAATATAGTGAAAGTCATGGGCATGTAGTGTAAATTAAATTTCAGATAATGAAATACTGAGTCATGTTTCTGAGAAGTTTAGCCTTGGACAGAACATTTTTGGCCTTTCAAATAAGTATAAATATTATAAATAAAATAAATTTGATATGGTACATTTGGTTTTTTGCTTGTTGCTGTCCTGGAAATTGCAAACCAACTGCTGACTGGGCTGTACTTGACAATAAAATGTATGCATCTTCACCTGACATTACATGGTCGAGTGGTTCAAACCTAATTGTTGAGTCATACTTTTGCAGATAACCATACATAATGCATTCATGTTACAACATTTACTTCAGGCAGATTCCGTTGGTAAGGATGTGTCACAGTCTGTGAGTTTATAACCGTCCCAATGCTCTCTGGGAGCAGGTAATAAAGTTACTATATGTATATAACAATATCCATGTGTGCTTTTTCTCTCTCTAACTCAACTAAAAACAGCTGAGGACTTTTGGGGGTGAAGTTGATGACCATGTAATTTAGTTACTATAACATGGTTATAATAGGATGTGTTTTTCCTTCTCTAACTCAAATAAAACTCATTAAACACTAATTGTCAATATGGAGCAGTGCAATAAGGGGAGATGTAAATACAGACTCTTTAATAGCACGGATCTCCATTCAAATGACATATACTCACATATTTGCAGCTGAGACTCGTCCGTTATGGCCATGGCTTGAGACCCTCTGTCGTGTCCACGTCCCTTTGACCTGGACAAGTCTCAACTCTGTTCCCTTGGGGATTTGCTGCTCCTCATCCATGTTCTGCTTTATTGCTTCCATTCCATGAGTCCAGCCCCAGTATATACCAACAACTCCAGAGGAGGGTGGAGCTTATATCAAAGGAGCATACTTATGACAGTTTGGCTTCTTGTCTTTCTCCCTCTCTAAAGTGAGAAGTAGACAAGCTTACACAACTAGATCTACTTGCTTTGAGAGGTGGACTTGTAAGATGAGCTGTGCCTCAAGGCCATAGTTATAAAACCTTTCAAGGATGGTACGTAGCTTGTGTTATGTGAACTATGTACATTACATTCAGGTAAAACGCTGCATGACAGAAAGAAAGAGCATGCCATGACAAAAAATGAGAACGAATATCTATATCTTGCTGCACCCTAGAGTAAAGTAAAATAAAATGTATTTGTTCAGCGCTTTTTACAAAGGATGTTGTCACAAAAAATTCCCTCAGAGCTGAGGAAGAAATCTTGGGAAAAGCCAAGGCTCACACAGGTGACCTATCCTCCTCTGGTCAATCTACTGGTGCTAATAGTTAGGAGTTGGTGAACACTTCAGTGTAGGGGGCGGGCAGCTCCAAGGCAAGTGGTGGTGGCTGGAGCATGGGCAGCTGATCTGAAGTATAGAGCAGAACCTCAACAGTCATCCATCAGTGTCCAGACGGACAGGTGGGCAGTCGTTTACTCGGAAAAAGGTCGACACCAGCGTCTCAGTTTACTATAATTCCCTGTGTCCATGGACCCCCTGGATCTGCCGCCTTTATCTATGGGGGAGCATTAACTACCAAAAACTAAACTAAACAAATGCGTTTTCAGCTTTGATTTGAAGATTGTGATTGTGTCTGAGTCCCGAACAGTTGGGGGAATGACGTGTGTTTTTAACACACACAAAACACTGGAAAACCCTAGTCTTCATTCAGAATTAAAATGTAATGATATCTAAACATGGCACCCCATAAATATTCACTTTGACTTTTTATTTACAGTTGTGACACAGACCTGTACAGTGCAGTGTGCTTTCTCCAACTCTACAGATAATTGCTGAACACACTGAAGTTAACTGAAGAGCTGGAATGCCCCTAAGCGAAACTGGGGAAGCAGATATACAAGTTCTAATCACGTGTTCAGTGTAACCCATTTTAAATTACTGTGTGGCTTCTCAGACATACTGTAGGTGTGAACAGGTTCAGAGAATTCACACAGTTCATAATCTACAGCAGGCCATCACACACACACACACACACACCTATAAACCCATTCTACCACTTTATGAATGGTTTTGAGAACAGTGATAGTGTGGGCCATTACATAACATCACATCGCTGGTTACGTATGTAACCGTGGTTATGTGAATAGTGGATGACCACCAGGGCAGTGTCAAAAGTGGATGTATCCCTGCAGTGCCCCACCCTACCGAGAGCGTATGCCAACGAAGTCACTCACATGACACAGAATGAGAATTCCACGCAGTATATAACTGATCGGATCACACTGTACTGCCTCAGGGACCTGGATCTTCTCGCCTCTCCGAGTGACCAGGGACCTAACGAGGAGGATTATTGACAGTCTGCGGCATGGGATAGAACTGCTGTAGACAGCCCCACTGCAGCTGCAATGTTCACACTGTAAAATTGGGAGAAGGTGCATGGTGAGGACCTGCAAAACATAAGATATGTGTAAATGTGTGTTTCACTGGATTAAATGCTGAGAACAAATTCCTGTGTGCAAATACAGGGCCCAATAAAAGTGATTCTAATTTTAATTGAAATTCAGATGATTAAGCAGTGATTGAAAGGATGTAGTTTGAATGTGTTAAATTAACATGACACAAGCTAGTTTGTGAAAAAGCTGTATTGCATTATATTATTTCTAACCTTTTTTTGGTTTTTCATTTACAAAAATATTTCAGGAAAAACTCTTCACAGAATTCCCCAGTCCTCGGGAAACAGGTTTGGAAGCGATTCAGATCACAACCGATAAATGTAGAAAGACAGGTGAGATTCCAGTGCAGAGACTTGCCCAATCTCTCTCTCTCTCTCTCTCTCTCTCTGTGTGTGTGTGTGTGTGTGTGTGAATGAATATATCATACCAAATCCTGTTCGCCCACTCATGTTTCTGTGGCAGCAAATATGTAGATGTTGAAATAACGTACCGACTGCCGTCTAAGGTTGAAAATTGCAGTTGAAACGACTATCAGAGTTAAAGTTGTCAAACGACTGTAAAGTACTTTTGGACGTCCATTGACGCTATTAATAAGTCACAAATGAACTGACTTGTAAAGATTGATTTTTTACGTCCACTGACTATATTTAGACCTATTTTGATCTTCCAGGGACGGTCCTTGTTTACTGGGTCCCAGCTGTGAATCATTACATTTTAAGGAGGAGACATGTTTAAAGGCTAAGGATAAGGCTTCAGTTAAACACATGAAATGGTAAATCTCCACAAAATGAATTGAATTCGGTTATGTCCCCACTAGTAACAGATACAAGTGTGTGTGTGTGTGTGTGTGTGAGTGAGAGTGAGAGAGAGAGAGAGAGAGAGAGAGAGAGAGAGAGAGAGAGAGAGAGAGAGAAGCGGGTAACAGGCTGCGATAAACTCGGGAAACTCGTGAAGAAGCGGAGCGGAATTCAGTGAAGTTCACTCTCTACCTCTCAGTTCGGTGTGTGTGTGTGCCTCTGGGTGGGGAATGTCCATGCAGGCTGATAAAGGTGAGTAGTTTAAAGTGGTATGGCTGCTGAAGTGACTCTACTGTGTGTGTGTCGTGGGGTGTAACATTTTTCCAGTGCTTTATTTAGCGCCCAGTGTTTAGTGCACGGACAGTGAAATGTAGTGGTGTGCCGTTCATAAAGGAGTCAATTCTTTGAATCAGATCTTGTTTTGGAGTCGACTCCTGTTAAAGTACTAATCTAAAAGTGTAGCTTGACATTTGGCAGAGCAATAGTCTTGTTGTTAGATCAGGGTTGCACTGTTCTAGTTTTGGGGGGTTGATGTTCAAAAGAGTTTGAGGATTCATCTGCAGAAACACAAATGATTCATTAAACTCCTCTGTTAATTGCTAGTTGTAGCGAGTGTGTTTGAAGTGGAACTACAGATTGGGCTAGAGATTGGTCTTTAAAAGAATGATATGTAAGGTTTTTGCTTTACAGTTACAGCTACGACATCATTGTGATGCTTCTCTGAGTTGTAATAGTGAGAACAGAGCCTCTGTCATTGCTAATCTGGCCTCAGCACTGCAGAAATTATATTGTGTAGCTTTGGTTGATTTTAGAACAGTGCTGTAAAAATAAATTTCACTCTGCAACTGGAGGGTGTGCCCAGGAGCTAATACCAAATCTTACCCAGTGTTCCTTTAAGCTTCTTTTCACTATTCTTTTAATAATAATAAAAAAAATAACTCTGATGATATTTCTTCACCATTTAATAGCTATTTGGTCACACTGGATAGTCTTTGGGTGTGCTTGTACACATTAATTCATTTCCCTGTAAATGGGAAAACAAAGTGGCTGCTCCGTCATGACTCTCTGTGGTTTGCAGTCTGAACTACAATGAACAGTATGTGAAGGTTTTTGGACAGGAATGAAAAACCTTAGAACTTTAAAAAGCATTAAAAGTGATGAGAACACTGATCTGTTCCTAAAATATGACTGTTGTTTGTACGTAAGTGTAATGTGGCTGTACGTTTTTATTCACCATTTGAATTACCACAGATATTAATTTGTTACTCGAGTTGTTTAGTTTTATAACACTATCGGTCTCTGTTTACTTTCATGTCATTGGCGCCAGTTCCATCTACAACAAAAATCAGTCAATATTACCCAACTATGGAGCAGAAATACAGCAATATATTCATCTAGAGTCAAGCTTTGAAGGTCTTTTAATTGCCAACATTCTTTTTTTCTGCTGTGAGACGAGAAAGAAATAGTAAAGCCTAGCATAAAGGGTAGGTGGATTGGCGACTCAAAAGTGTCCGTAAGTGTGAGTGAATGTGTGAGTGTGTGTCATCCTGTGAAGGACTGGGGTCCCCGCCTATCCTGCCAGGGATTCCTGGTAGGCTCCAGACCTGCCGAGACCCTGAACTGGATAAGGGTTACAGATAATGAATGGATTAATGAATAATGGGACTCAATCCTGAGTGACTGTGAGTCCTGAGTGACTGTGAGTCCTGAGTGAATGCGAGTCCTGAGTGAATGCAAGTCCTGAGTAACTGAGTCCTGAGTGAATGCGAGTCCTGAGTGAATGTGAGTCCTGAGTAACTGAGTCCTGAGTGAATGCGAGTCCTGAGTGAATGCGAGTCCTGAGTGAATGTGGGTCCTGGGTGAATGTGGGTCCTGAGTAACTGTAAGTCCTGATTAAATGTGGGTCCTGAGTAACTGTGAGTCCTGAGTAACTGTGAGTCCTGAGTGAATGCGAGTCCTGAGTGAATGCGAGTCCTGAGTGAATGTGGGTCCTGGGTGAATGTGGGTCCTGAGTAACTGTAAGTCCTGATTAAATGTGGGTCCTGAGTAACTGTGAGTCCTGAGTAACTGTGAGTCCTGAGTGAATGTGAGTCCTGAGTGAATGCGAGTCCTGGGTGAATGTGAGTTCTGAGTGACTGTGAGTCCTGAGTGAATGTGAGTCCTGAGTGAATGTGGGTCCTGAGTAACTGTGAGTCCTGAGTGAATGCGAGTCCTGAGTGAATGCGAGTCCTGAGTGACTGTGAGTCCTGAGTGAATGCGAGTTCTGAGTGAATGTGAGTCCTGAGTGAATGTGAGTCCTGAGTGAATGCGAGTTCTGAGTGAATGCGAGTCCTGAGTAACTGTGAGTCCTGAGTGAATGTGAGTCCTGAGTGAATGCGAGTCCTGAGTAACTGTGAGTCCTGAGTGAATGTGAGTCCTGAGTGAATGTGGGTCCTGAGTAACTGTGAGTCCTGAGTGAATGCGAGTCCTGAGTGACTGTGAGTCCTGAGTGAATGTGAGTCCTGAGTGACTGTGAGTCCTGAGTGAATGCGAGTCCTGAGTGAATGCGAGTCCTGAGTGACTGTGAGTCCTGAGTGAATGCGAGTCCTGAGTGACTGTGAGTCCTGAGTGAATGTGAGTCCTGAGTGAATGTGAGTCCTGAGTGAATGTGGGTCCTGAGTAACTGTGAGTCCTGAGTGAATGCGAGTCCTGAGTGAATGCGAGTCCTGAGTGAATGTGGGTCCTGAGTGACTGTGAGTCCTGAGTGAAAGTGAGTCCTGAGTGACTGTGAGTCCTGAGTGACTGTGAGTCCTGAGTGAATGCGAGTCCTGAGTGAATGTGAGTCCTGAGTGACTGTGAGTCCTGAGTGACTGTGTGTCCTGAGTGAATGTGAGTCCTGAGTGACTGTGAGTCCTGAGTGACTGTGTGTCCTGAGTGAATGTGGGCCCTGAGTAACTGTGAGTCCTGAGTGAATGTGGGTCCTGAGTAACTGTGAGTTCTGAGTGACTGTGAGTCCTGAGTGAATGTGAGTCCTGAGTGAATGTGAGTTCTGAGTGACTGTGAGTCCTGAGTGAATGTGAGTCCTGAGTGAATGTGGGTCCTGAGTAACTGTGAGTTCTGAGTGAATGCGAGTCCTGAGTGAATGTGAGTTCTGAGTGACTGTGAGTCCTGAGTGAATGCGAGTCCTGAGTGAATGCGAGTCCTGAGTGAATGTGAGTCCTGAGTAACTGCGAGTCCTGAGTGAATGTGAGTCCTGAGTGACTGTGAGTCCTGAGTGAATGTGGGTCCTGAGTAACTGTGAGTCCTGATTGAATGTGGGTCCTGAGTAACTGTGAGTCCTCAGTAACTGTGAGTCCTGAGTGAATGCGAGTCCTGAGTGAATGTGAGTTCTGAGTGACTGTGAGTCCTGAGTGAATGTGAGTCCTGAGTGAATGTGGGTCCTGAGTAACTGTGAGTCCTGATTGAATGTGGGTCCTGAGTAACTGTGAGTCCTCAGTAACTGTGAGTCCTGAGTGAATGCGAGTCCTGAGTGAATGTGAGTTCTGAGTGACTGTGAGTCCTGAGTGAATGTGAGTCCTGAGTGAATGTGAGTTCTGAGTGACTGTGAGTCCTGAGTGAATGTGAGTTCTGAGTGAATGTGAGTTCTGAGTGAATGTGAGTTCTGAGTGAATGTGAGTCCTGAGTGAATGTGAGTCCTGAGTGAATGTGAGTCCTGAGTGAATGTGAGTCCTGAGTGAATGCGAGTCCTGAGTGAATGTGAGTTCTGAGTGACTGTGAGTCCTAAGTGAATGTGAGTCCTGAGTGAATGTGAGTCCTGAGTGACTGTGAGTCCTGAGTGAATGTGGGTTCTGAGTGAATGTGAGTCCTGAGTGAATGTGGGTCCTGAGTGAATGTGGGTTCTGAGTAACTGAGTCCTGAGTGAATGCGAGTTCTGAGTGACTGTGAGTCCTGAGTGAATGTGGGTTCTGAGTGAATGTGAGTCCTGAGTGACTGTGAGTCCTGAGTGAATGTGGGTTCTGAGTGAATGTGAGTCCTGAGTGAATGTGGGTCCTGAGTGAATGTGAGTCCTGAGTGAATGTGAGTCCTGAGTGACTGTGAGTCCTGAGTGACTGTGAGTCCTGAGTGAATGCGAGTCCTGAGTGAATGTGGGTCCTGAGTGAATGTGGGTTCTGAGTGAATGTGGGTTCTGAGTAACTGAGTCCTGAGTGAATGCGAGTTCTGAGTGACTGTGAGTCCTGAGTGAATGTGGGTTCTGAGTGAATGTGAGTCCTGAGTGACTGTGAGTCCTGAGTGAATGTGGGTTCTGAGTGAATGTGAGTCCTGAGTGAATGTGGGTCCTGAGTGAATGTGGGTTCTGAGTAACTGAGTCCTGAGTGAATGCGAGTCCTGAGTGAATGTGGGTCCTGGGTGAATGTGGGTCCTGAGTAACTGTAAGTCCTGATTAAATGTGGGTCCTGAGTAACTGTGAGTCCTGAGTAACTGTGAGTCCTGAGTGAATGCGAGTCCTGAGTGAATGCGAGTCCTGAGTGAATGTGGGTCCTGGGTGAATGTGGGTCCTGAGTAACTGTAAGTCCTGATTAAATGTGGGTCCTGAGTAACTGTGAGTCCTGAGTAACTGTGAGTCCTGAGTGAATGTGAGTCCTGAGTGAATGCGAGTCCTGGGTGAATGTGAGTTCTGAGTGACTGTGAGTCCTGAGTGAATGTGAGTCCTGAGTGAATGTGGGTCCTGAGTAACTGTGAGTCCTGAGTGAATGCGAGTCCTGAGTGACTGTGAGTCCTGAGTGAATGCGAGTTCTGAGTGAATGTGAGTCCTGAGTGAATGTGAGTCCTGAGTGAATGCGAGTTCTGAGTGAATGCGAGTCCTGAGTAACTGTGAGTCCTGAGTGAATGTGAGTCCTGAGTGAATGCGAGTCCTGAGTAACTGTGAGTCCTGAGTGAATGTGAGTCCTGAGTGAATGTGGGTCCTGAGTAACTGTGAGTCCTGAGTGAATGCGAGTCCTGAGTGACTGTGAGTCCTGAGTGAATGTGAGTCCTGAGTGACTGTGAGTCCTGAGTGAATGCGAGTCCTGAGTGAATGCGAGTCCTGAGTGACTGTGAGTCCTGAGTGAATGCGAGTCCTGAGTGACTGTGAGTCCTGAGTGAATGTGAGTCCTGAGTGAATGTGAGTCCTGAGTGAATGTGGGTCCTGAGTAACTGTGAGTCCTGAGTGAATGCGAGTCCTGAGTGAATGCGAGTCCTGAGTGAATGTGGGTCCTGAGTGACTGTGAGTCCTGAGTGAAAGTGAGTCCTGAGTGACTGTGAGTCCTGAGTGACTGTGAGTCCTGAGTGAATGCGAGTCCTGAGTGAATGTGAGTCCTGAGTGACTGTGAGTCCTGAGTGACTGTGTGTCCTGAGTGAATGTGAGTCCTGAGTGACTGTGAGTCCTGAGTGACTGTGTGTCCTGAGTGAATGTGGGCCCTGAGTAACTGTGAGTCCTGAGTGAATGTGGGTCCTGAGTAACTGTGAGTTCTGAGTGACTGTGAGTCCTGAGTGAATGTGAGTCCTGAGTGAATGTGAGTTCTGAGTGACTGTGAGTCCTGAGTGAATGTGAGTCCTGAGTGAATGTGGGTCCTGAGTAACTGTGAGTTCTGAGTGAATGCGAGTCCTGAGTGAATGTGAGTTCTGAGTGACTGTGAGTCCTGAGTGAATGCGAGTCCTGAGTGAATGCGAGTCCTGAGTGAATGTGAGTCCTGAGTAACTGCGAGTCCTGAGTGAATGTGAGTCCTGAGTGACTGTGAGTCCTGAGTGAATGTGGGTCCTGAGTAACTGTGAGTCCTGATTGAATGTGGGTCCTGAGTAACTGTGAGTCCTCAGTAACTGTGAGTCCTGAGTGAATGCGAGTCCTGAGTGAATGTGAGTTCTGAGTGACTGTGAGTCCTGAGTGAATGTGAGTCCTGAGTGAATGTGGGTCCTGAGTAACTGTGAGTCCTGATTGAATGTGGGTCCTGAGTAACTGTGAGTCCTCAGTAACTGTGAGTCCTGAGTGAATGCGAGTCCTGAGTGAATGTGAGTTCTGAGTGACTGTGAGTCCTGAGTGAATGTGAGTCCTGAGTGAATGTGAGTTCTGAGTGACTGTGAGTCTTGAGTGAATGTGAGTTCTGAGTGAATGTGAGTTCTGAGTGAATGTGAGTTCTGAGTGACTGTGAGTCCTGAGTGAATGTGAGTCCTGAGTGAATGTGAGTCCTGAGTGAATGTGAGTCCTGAGTGAATGCGAGTCCTGAGTGAATGTGAGTTCTGAGTGACTGTGAGTCCTAAGTGAATGTGAGTCCTGAGTGAATGTGAGTCCTGAGTGACTGTGAGTCCTGAGTGAATGTGGGTTCTGAGTGAATGTGAGTCCTGAGTGAATGTGGGTCCTGAGTGAATGTGGGTTCTGAGTAACTGAGTCCTGAGTGAATGCGAGTTCTGAGTGACTGTGAGTCCTGAGTGAATGTGGGTTCTGAGTGAATGTGAGTCCTGAGTGACTGTGAGTCCTGAGTGAATGTGGGTTCTGAGTGAATGTGAGTCCTGAGTGAATGTGGGTCCTGAGTGAATGTGAGTCCTGAGTGAATGTGAGTCCTGAGTGACTGTGAGTCCTGAGTGACTGTGAGTCCTGAGTGAATGCGAGTCCTGAGTGAATGTGGGTCCTGAGTGAATGTGGGTTCTGAGTGAATGTGGGTTCTGAGTAACTGAGTCCTGAGTGAATGCGAGTTCTGAGTGAATGTGGGTTCTGAGTAACTGAGTCCTGAGTGAATGCGAGTTCTGAGTGACTGTGAGTCCTGAGTGAATGTGGGTTCTGAGTGAATGTGAGTCCTGAGTGACTGTGAGTCCTGAGTGAATGTGGGTTCTGAGTGAATGTGAGTCCTGAGTGAATGTGGGTCCTGAGTGAATGTGGGTTCTGAGTAACTGAGTCCTGAGTGAATGCGAGTTCTGAGTGACTGTGAGTCCTGAGTGAATGTGAGTCCTGAGTGAATGTGGGTTCTGAGTGAATGTGAGTCCTGAGTGAATGTGGGTCCTGAGTGAATGTGAGTCCTGAGTGACTGTGAGTCCTGAGTGAATGTGAGTCCTGAGTGAATGTGAGTCCTGAGTGAATGCGAGTTCTGAGTGACTGTGAGTCCTGAGTGAATGCGAGTCCTGAGTGAATGTGAGTCCTGAGTGAATGTGAGTCCTGAGTGAATGTGAGTCCTGAGTGACTGTGAGTCCTGAGTGAATGTGAGTCCTGAGTGAATGTGAGTCCTGAGTGAATGCGAGTCCTGAGTGACTGTGAGTCCTGAGTGAATGTGAGTCCTGAGTGACTGTGGGTCCTGAGTGACTGTGAGTCCTGAGTGAATGTGAGTCCTGAGTAACTGTGAGTCCTGAGTAACTGTGAGTCCTGAGTGAATGTGAGTCCTGAGTGAATGTGAGTCCTGAGTGAATGTGAGTCCTGAGTGAATGTGAGTCCTGAGTGAATGTGAGTCCTGAGTGACTGTGAGTCCTGAGTGAATGTGAGTCCTGAGTGACTGTGAGTCCTGAGTGAATGTGAGTCCTGAGTGACTGTGAGTCCTGAGTGAATGCGAGTCCTGAGTGACTGTGAGTCCTGAGTGAATGTGAGTCCTGAGTGACTGTGGGTCCTGAGTGACTGTGAGTCCTGAGTGAATGTGAGTCCTGAGTAACTGTGAGTCCTGAGTAACTGTGAGTCCTGAGTGAATGTGGGTCCTGAGTGAATGCGAGTCCTGAGATGTAAATGTTTAACTAATACCAGTCTTTGCCTTCATATTCTTTTTTCGAACTATAGTTTCAGACACTCCTCTGGAGTTTATAGTTGAATACCTGCAGAAGGCCAAAGAAATCGCAGACAGTAATGACAGTGTTCCTGTGGAGTTACGCACTAATCTTCAGAAGGCTCTGGACATCGCCAGCGGACTGGACTTGTATTTAGAGCGAGTGAGCAGTCCAGAGAGTGAACCATTAGCTGAGCTATACAAGTAAGTACATGTCACAGCTTCTGTTTTAGAGATCCCACACACCACAAGGTACTACCATAATGGATAACAAGCATGCACTAACGCAGGGGTGCACAATTCCAATACTTGAGGGCTGGTATCCAGCAAAGTTTGCTGATTCCTCTGCTCAAACACACCTGATTCAACTCATCTGTGTATCACCAGGTTTAGGGGGTGTGTTCTAGCAGAGGAATCACCAAACTTTGCTGGGTACCGGCCCCTTCAGGACTGGTGTTGTGCACCCTGCACTAAGGAGTGACATAGGGCTTACTATTAATAGACAGGGTGGGTAGGAGGAATATAAACAGATGATACATGTTCTAAGATCATCTTTAGGATACATCTTTTCTTATTTTCTTACTTCTATCAGGAAAACTATTTCCCATGACTGGAATAAAGTGTATGAAGATGGGAAAACCAAGTTCAGGCTTCCCAAAGAGTGCATTACTGGACACGTTGAAGGTAATAATTGATAGTTATAACTATAGGTATAAATGTTATTTTATATATTCAGATGTGAGTTAATTTTGTGTGGCTTTGTAGGACAGTTTTTGAAGATGCTGGTCCACATCAGTAAGGCCAGAAAAGTCCTGGAGATTGGCATGTTCACAGGTTACGGAGCTCTGTCCATGGCTGAGGCTTTACCCGAGGACGGTCAGCTTGTGGCCTGTGAGATTGAGCCGTATCTGAAGGACTTTGTCCAGCCCATATTCGACAAGTCTCCACACTGCAAGAAAATAACGGTGAAGGTTGGATCAGCTATGGAGTCTTTAAAGGTGAGTCTGTAACGAGGACATTTTCTGCAATTCAGAGTTACCGCAGTGATCCTGAGCTTGGGTTTGGAGCACATACACTAAGCCCAAATGTCGATAGACACACCCTAAAATTAGTGAATTGAGCCACTATAAGATGCACCCATTGGGGACACAGATGTTCAGTCTTAGAGGCACAGCTCTCCTTAGAAGAGCATGAGGTGAGTTTGGACAGTCTGGAGCCCTGGCATTGGGTTGTAGAGCAAGGGAAATGACAATGACCTCAATCCATTCAATACCTACTGATCATCCACCATCAGCACCTGAGCTCACTGATGCTCTTGTAGCTGAATGCCATCGAATCCTGAACCCAGAAAAATTCAAACATTAATTCTAATGCCAAGAAGCGAGAAGGAATTTTCGGATTAGTAGGCGTTCACAAACATCTGGACACACAGCATGGTTCTGTGTTCTGACTCTATACAGATTTTCTAACTGTTTATAGTTCTGTTTTGTAGGACTTTGCCAGTGCAGGTGAGCAGTTTGACCTGGTGTTTATTGATGCAGATAAAAGCAACTACCTCAGCTACTACAAGTTCCTGCTGGACCACAACTTGCTGCGCATGGATGGAGTGCTGTGTGTGGACAACGCTTTGTTTAAAGGCCAAGTTTACCTCCAAGACTCCACTGACCGTAATGGACTGGCCCTGAGAGAGTTCAACCAGCTTGTTTCCAGTGACCCACGGGTAGAGCAGGTCTGTCTTTTACAACCAGCTTGTTTCCAGTGACCCACAGGTAGAGCAGGTCTGTCTTTTAAAGGATAATACTTAATCAACTCAAAATGACAGTGGATTTAAGCTGTTAATATCAAATGTGAAACTTGTGCCCCACTTTTAAGACGTTTTCTGAAATAGCATTACATCACTATGCACCGTCAGGTGGGGAATGTAACCTCAGTAAATAAAGTTCAATAATCCTTCACAAAGGTGATGATTCCACTGAGGGACGGCATCACGATTATCCGAAGAGTTCCATACTCCCTTCAGACGAATGTACAGGTAATGTTTACCCACAATACCGTTTCCTCCATTAGCAGTTTATTTTAATAACTTATCCATAATCATTCACTTGTGTGTCCACTAGACTCACCATAAAAGCCTCTGTAAACTGAGCAGCTGTAGGACTGTACCCATGTAGATGCTGAACTTGATCTGATCTCATAATCTTTGTGACAGGACACAGTGGTGTATGATGAAGTTTTCCGGGGAGTCCAGGGGAAGCGGATTTTGTCCCGGATGAGTTTGGATGGGAGAGTGGCGTACGTGACAGGCGCCGGACAGGGGATCGGCCGAGCATTTGCTCACGCTCTCGGCGAGGCAGGAGCCAGAGTGGCTATTGTAGACCTGGACAGAGCCAAGGCAGAGACAGTAGCCCAGGAACTCACCCTGAAAGGTATGTGTTAATTTGTGTTAATCTGTAGCAGTGTCAGTATACCAACACAGATACTTATAGAAGTATTTTTTTTATATCAGTAGAGGGCAGGCACCGCAGAACAGGTGTAATGTGGCGGTGGATCATTCTCGGCGCTGCAGTGACACTGACGTGGTGGTGGTGTGTTAGTGTGTGTTGTGCTGGTAGGAGATGATCAGGCACAGCAGTGCCTCTGGAGTTTTTAAATGCCTCAGTGTCACTTCTGGACTGACCACTGGTCCACCAACTAAAAATATCCAGCCAACAGTGGGCGCAGGGTTTAAAGCTCCTGCAGCCCTGCTGTGTCTGATCCACTTGTACCAGCACAACACACACTAACACAACGCTACCACATAAATGTCACAGAGAATAATCCATCAACCAAATTATACCTGCTGTGTGTTGGTTCTGTGAGGGTCCTGACCATGGAAAAACAGGATGAAAGTATGCAGTATAAGTATGCAGAGCCACAGATTGACTACAGTCTGTAATTGTATAATTACAAATTGCACATGTATTGTGAGTGGAGCAGATAAAATGGACAATGAGTGTAGAAATAAGTGGCCCAATTTTATATTTTGACTGATTTGTGTGTGTAATGGTCATAAAAAATTCTATATATTTATTTCCTAATAATGCAGTAATATATATATATATATTTATTAGGTTTATCTCAGCATTAAAGCAAAACATTTGATGTATTAGCTTTATAAGTTAGCGTTACTAAGCAGACATCTGGTTCCATTTACCTCCACTGTGAACAAGCTTTTAAATTATTTTTTATAGAACCAAACAGTCAACACTGAGCAACGCTTCATAATTTTGCTCACATTTTAAAAACGGTTCCCTGGAAAATAAATGGTTTGCTTCATTTCCTAGTTTTTCCAGCAGATGGAGCCCTCTAATCAGAGAACAGAAGCTCATCCTCGTTTTTCTGGTGCTATTTTCACACTTAGTTTCATTACACAAAGTACTCAAGGTTCATTTTATGTTTGTTGAAGTCATAAATAGATAAAGGCATGAGATAAAAGTCTGAAAACCTAAATGACTAGATTTATATACAACAGAAAGTATATAAAGTGTCGTTAGTGATAATGCAGAATGAAACAGAGATCAGTGGTTGTGCATTTGAGTTTACTTCCATTCATCCTCTGTAACTGCTTCATTCTGTCATTGGCACACAGGCAGGAACAAACAAAGGATGGGGCACCACACACACATATATTCACTCACTCACATGTGGACAGTTTCACACACTCACCAAGTCACACACACACACACACTTAGTCCACCTACTATCAAGTTTGTGTGATTGTGAGTGTGTGAGTGACTGAGTGAATGTATAATGCCCAGCGATGAACTGACCCTTGTCAAAGGTGATTCCAGGTAGTCTCTGAACCCACCGTGACCCTGATCACGATGAAGCAATTACGTAAAATGAATGAATGACTGCGTACACCCTGTCCAGAATCCAGGCCATTCTTTATATAATACTGTTATGAAAATGTACAAATATGTATTTCCTCAAATATTATTTACTTTTATTTACACTCTCATAGCTGGAAAACAAAAACAAACCTGTACAGAATGGTCTTCCAGCCGTGTATTACAGTCACTGTTATTATGTGGTTTCATCGTCCCAACCACAGGGATTTCCAGTATGGCAGTGGTTGCAGACATCAGTAAAGTGGAGGATGTGGAAAAGATGATAGACAGCATCATCTCTAAATGGGGTGCGGTTCATATCGCCTGCAACAATGCAGGAATCAACATGAACTCAGCGAGCGAAGACACCAGCCTGGACGAATGGGACAGAACTTTCAATGTCAATCTCCGGGGGACGTTCCTGTGTTGCCAGGTATTTCTCTCCAAATCACCATTCCTCACTCTAGTCCTGCAGGTTAGAGCAGCTCCTAAAGAACAGGGGCATTATGTAAGTCGTTGCACAACCACTTCTTTTATAACAGCTATAGAACTCTATTCACTCCCTCTAATCACCCCCAACAACAGCTGAACATATTGCGAACAGGTCCACGTCCTTGATCGAGGAATAGAAAAGTGAACTAAATAATATGTAATGCCTTGAGATGATTCACAGCGAAGCTTCACAAGGAATCAATACTTCCTTACAATCAAATGCTGCTCTCCTGCTCGAGCTGGTAATGCTTTATTCTGAAAGCGCAATCATATCACAGCGTAAAAATGTATGTTCAATAGTTTGTAGACACTACTTATAATCAGTGAACACTTCGTTTTTTGAAGGAGCTCCATCCAATATCTTTGGGATGGGTTTTGGGATGTGACTTGTTTTAGTGCTGTCAGAATGAATGCATTAACACGTTCATTCATTATCTTTAAGCTCTTAAGCTACTAAGTTCAGGGTCGCGGTGGGTCCAGAGCCTACCTGGAATCATTGGGCGCAAGGCAGGAACACACCCTGGAGGGGGCGCTAGTCCTTCACAGGGCAACACACACACTCACACACCTACACACCTACTTTTGAGTCACCAAACCACCTACCAACATGTATTTTTGGACCGTGGGAGCATGTGGGTATCGAATGCATCATTTTTTTAACACTAAATAATTATTTACCAAATTTAGCCACACGTTCCTCTCGTAATTTTTAGAGCCTTGTGTAGTTTTATTTAGCCACAAGGACACTGTCGCTGCTGTTGACTTCAGAAGGTTGATTACATTTTATCTCTGCTAAAATTTGTATTAAATATAACTCACGCTGACCCTCTCTCTCACTCACTCACACACACACACAGACACAACTCCTATTTCATCTCTTTTGAGGCACGAGTTGCACTGTAGCTTTCGTTTTCTACATTAAAACTTCCTGATGTCTGATGGTAAACCTCTCCCTGAAACTTTTACTCAGAGACTCTACTTCAAAAACCATCAAAACAACACTGTGATATTATGCTTTGCTCTGGCCAGTTTGTCGCATTATTCACGATTAATCACAGCAAACTGTGCTATTAATGAGTACATTTTTTAAAAATCGATTGAGAGCCCTATCCCACCCGTAAAGTAAAGCCTTCCTAGACGTGTAGAATTTGTTACTGCAACAAATGAGTGTAAAATCTCTAGGATATTAATAATACCCTTTATTTCAGGATGTCCGCAAACTTTGCCTGTGTAGTCTAAATAGCAGCATAGAGCTGTTTTAATAACATTTTTAGTGTCGTCCATGTCCTGGAGCCTAGAGAAAGGTATGAGTATTTATTTATATTTTTCTTCACATGACAGTAAAATGCAAATCACTCAACGTTTCTGGACGTGTCACAAATGGATCAGGTGTTTTGGAGAAAGGGAAGAGAATATTGTTTGCTGATAACCCCTAGTGTGGGACATTACACAGACAGCTGATAGAGATGTCTTAGAGACTTTTTAAATGAACGCTGACATGTTTTTGACACTTTCTCTGCTCCTCTTTAACATGGAGGATGCATTCCTTCTTATTTTCCCTGTGAATGTTACTGTGTGTCTGATTAGTAAAGGTGTCAATACTGTGGCGTGCCTCTGAAAGCGCATTTGTCTCTTCTCTGCCTCAAATGACTGCCTCAGGCAGCCGGGCGTGTCATGCTGAAGCAAGGCTACGGCAAGATAATCAACACCGCCTCCATGGCCAGTTTAATAGGTGAGTGATGAATTTCTGCTACCGTACCCTCAGATATTACTCGCTCAGAATTTAATACTGCTCTCCCCATGTCTAAGAGTGGGGAAAGGAAAAGGGTTTTAGCTTAGTAACAGAGACAAAGAAATAAAAGTAGAAAAGTTGAGACTGTGTGTGAAATGCAAATAAAAGCAGGAAGCAGTGATTTCCACCCTCATCTGCATCTTTAGATGTAAACTTTGCCAACTGTCCTTTGTGTTTAAATTTCAGAACTAACATACTGTAAAATCGATACAAAATATGTTCCATTACCTTTCATTATTTTAATTATTCAGTATTTTGGCCCTAAAATCAGGAACTTGGGGATACAAACCGATCAACCATCACATGATATGAGTGGATCAGACACAGCAGTGCTACTGGAGTCCACTCTGTGAGACACTCCTCCCTCATTGGTCCACCTTGTAGATGTAAAGTCAGAGACAGTAGGAGACAGTGTGTCGGTCGTTCTCTAGTCCTTCATCAGTGACACAGGACGCTTTTAGCTGGATGTTTTTGGTCGGTGGACTATTCTCAGTCCAGCAGTGACTCTAAAGGGTTTAAAAAATCTAACAGCACTGCTGTGTCTGATCCATACATACCAACACACACTAGAATTAGAATCACTTTATTGGCCACAGAGGAATTTGTTCTAAGCTAATCTGTGCAATGAAACACACATTTACACACACACTAGTGAACACTAGGGGGCAGTGAGCACACATTCCCAGAGCAGCCCTAACCACGGCAGTCAAGTGCCTTGCTCAAGGGCACTTCAGTCATTACCTGCTCAGGGGATCGAACCAGCAACCTTCTGGTTCCAAGCCCAGTTCCCTAACCACCAGGCCACGGCTGCCTAACAGAGCACCACCACATCAGTGTCACTGCACCACTGAGAATGATCCACTACCTGAAATCATACCTGCTCTGTAGGGGTTCAGTCCATTTTTCAGTTCATGTTTAAAAATTATAAAATGTCAAAAATGGAGATACAAGGTTTTTTTTTCAATGCACTATGGAAAAGTGTATCTCCATGTTTAGACTTGTTTGTATGTATGTGCCCGATTGATTGATTGACTGATTGATTTAACTGCCTTTTACAAAGTATTTATCTTAATACACTACACACACTGCCTTCTCCAGTTTAGCTCTAACCCACCGCATCTCATTCATCAAAATGTCTTCTCTGGTGTGAAGAGCAGGTTTTATCTAATCAGCAGTGCTCAAAAAAGCCCTCAGGGCCAACGCCCCCACAGCTGTCCACATTTTTACCCGTCCCTGTGTGTCAGGGTGTGTTGAAGCTAAGCGCAGGCTCCCTGAGGACCCATAAAGACTTGGTAAAGGAACCAAAATCAAGTTTTGTTAAACTTTCGTTAGACGCTAGAATCAAGGTGCATTCCATTATGGGGGCTGCTTCACAAAGCAAGATTTACGAGCAAGATGGATCATTTAAGCCCAGAGTTGAGACCTCTCCAAAAGGCAAGTTCCCCAGCTCTTTTCCAATTGGACATATTTCACTTGAGGCTGAACTGAGAGGTCCTGGTTTGTGAAATACCCCCCCGAGTGGGTGGGGAAGGGAATAAAGTCATAAAATGTACACAGAAATTTACACCTTCCTCTTATGTTAGGGTTTTGAGCGACCCAGTTTTAGGTTTTAAATGCTGACAAATGCTCTATAAATTTGTTTATTGCATCAAGACATTTTGACAAACATTTTTTTTACTAAATTATAAAATGCTCTTGTTAAAATTATGGCTTTTCTGTTGTTAGGGTCAGTTTTGACCCAGGTATAATTTTAAATCAGAAAACAAAAACAAGTGCCAAATCTGGACTCATAAACACACTGTACACCAACAGCCTACAGCTGGCTCCTCCTACAACCACTCGAGCTTCAGTTTGGGGCTTCTATCTTTGTCTGTTTCACAAAACAAGGAAAGACAGACATGTCCAGACATGTAAGGCCCAGTCAGTTTAGAGTTTGTGTTTTGTAGTGTGTACATCTCCAGTTTACAGTCTGCAACAATGAACAATTAAAACCAGTCCTTTCATGGATAAGGAAGAATAACAAGGTCAACAAGAGGTCAGAAACAAATTGGTTGATAATTAACAGTTTTTAGGGTGTCTTATGGCTGATTTAAGACACGGGTCAAAACCGACCCATTAACATAAGAGATGGTAACAGAAAGATAACACAGGAGGATGGTTAAATGTGCACTATGATCTCATGTAAAACACTGCTAAGCATCCCCAAACTTCGTATATTTATCACTAAACACAGACACCTGAACCTCCAGCTTAAAATTTATTCCACAGTTTATTTAGTTTTATTTTGGCTCATGAAGCTGTCGTGTTTTATTTTAACAGGCCGCATATGAGCGATACCCTAAATTCATTGACCCTTTTACTGTTTATACAGCTACAGAGCAGCATCCCTCTTATTGCCCCGTGTAGGACCATTTTTGCATCATAATAAATACGTAGACGCTGTTAGAGTGTTACAGGGCTGTAAACTGCAACCTGTGGTTTAGTGAGTGTAAAGGGACTTCCTGGCGAATCTCACCGGTCCGGCGCCAGAGGCTCGGCCTTTAATGGCGGAAAGATGGATTCGCTTCTGTGCCGCGCTGTGAAAAAAAAAAAAACAGGAGAGAAATAAAAAAAAAAAAAATAAGGCGCTAGTAGTTTGTGACACTGTAACAATTCCTCCAACAGGTCCCATGTGGTGCAACAGCGGCACTCCATCAACAGTGGAGTCAAGTAGCCAATAAACTTGTGTACCATATGGACACTGGGCCCAACTGTGGGGCAATCTGTAGAACAGGAGCATGCTGTTACACCGAGAGAGAGAGAGAGAGAGAGAGAGAGAGAGAGAACAAGGGAGGACAAAAGTGATCAATTACTCACATTACATGCAGTCCTTCAGGAATTTGCTTTATTGGCCTGGACATCTGTTATAATATTGTCATAATGTGTAATCAGATGGGGCCTGTTGTAGCCAAGTTGGGGGAAGAAAATACAGCTATGAAAGTCCAATTAAAATGCACAGTGACAGCGGCTCTGTCCATCTGGTGAACCCAACACTTTGGTTTCTCTCCCTTTCCTTTGTTTTCCCCTCTGCTGCCGGTCTCTGGAGGCTGGGAGTATGTGACCTGGTTACACTGAGAAACAACCAGCCATTCAAATGCCTTCACAACCCCAAATATCATCATCCTGACCCCAGAAAAGAAGGGGCTTCATATGTTTTTTGTTTATGGAAAAAGATACCAGAATACCTGAAAAACAAGTTCATGCTTCAATAACAAACTCCTGATGGACTTTGATTAGAAGCGGATACATAAGACACTGCAAATCATCTTGACCTCTGGAATCTCACCAATGACAGAAGGGGACTAGATGGTGAGCTTTGTTTTCCTGCACTTAAAAGAAGGGCTAAATTGCTGGATAGATGTTCAAAAGGCTTTAAGGTATCTCTCATTCATTCTCTCTCTCTCTCTCTCTCTTGCTCTCCTCAGAAAAAAAGAAGCCTGCTGCTCTTTAAGGGCATCCTCAATGCGGATTTATGTGGGGCATTAAAGGCCGAACTCACAAAGGCTAGCGACGTCTATCAGCGAGGATTAGCACGTGTCAGGCTTTTTCTGAGCGCTGATAAGATGGATTTGGAAATTTCAACAGTTTTTAGCTGTTTTTAACCTGCTCCATGTCAGGCCGCCTGCTCATGCTATCACACTGAATAACAGCCTTTCCCCCTCTCTGTTTGATGCTGAATATACTCTATTTATTTATTCTTCATTTATTATCTTTATTTATTCATAATTATAAAGACTTTATTAATATGTGGGTAGTTATATATCCTGCTTAATTCATTCATTCATTATCTGTAACCGTTATCCAGTTCAGGATCTCGATGAGTCCAGAGCCTACCCGGAACCATTGGGTGCAAGGCAGGAATACACCCTGGAGGGGGCGCCAGTCCTTCACAGGGCAAACAGATTTTAATATTGGGCACCATTTAAACAATTAAAAAAAATAATCATAACAATAGTAATAATGTGTGTAATGCAACCTACAAGAGGTGCCAATTTCTTGTCTTCAGTGACCAATATGCAAGGTGTGTGAGTGTGTGTGTTAAAAGAATGTATTTTTCATTAAAAATTAAATATTAACAGTAAAAAAAAATAAATAAAAATAATATATATATATATATATATATATATATATATATATATATCTTACCTGACAACTTGGCCCCTGGGTCCTGATGTAAGCCCTAAAATAACATTTGAAAGCATTGAACAAGTGTTTTATACCGCTGCCCTTCACATAACTAACTAGAATTCAATAACTGGCTAGGGTTCAAGTCCTAGCTCAGACAGGAACATCCTCACACAGCACTGGCCTGTGTTAATGACATTAAAATTACAATATACAATATACATTTAGAAAACTAAAAGAATGACCTGGATGTCAGAAATGCTTTGTAATCATTATGATTTAAAGAAATGTTCATGTGCAGCTTTGTTGTTTGGAAAGATGTGTTTACGATAATTCGGGAGCAAAAAAAAAAAAAAGCATAGAACAAATGTGGTCCAGAGAGCGTGAGTCCATCTCCACATGGCCAGCGCACAGCTGCGACGTATTTATCATCCCGCTCCCAACCCCGGCAATTTGGCAGTGAGATCACCGGGTGAGGGGGTTAACTACTAAAGTTGTATGTAACTTGGAGCCTCCCTCTCGATGATTAATCGTGCGGCAGAGAGCGAGCCCCCTCTCCTCGCCAGTGCATGCGGCGTCGAGCATCTGCGACGGTCAAGGCAAACAAATGGCATGTTGCCTTTGTTCCTGAAGACGGTGCACAACTGAACGTCCAGAGTAATTAATTTTACATCGCCTCATCTGCGGGGTCCCGAAAGCTAATGAAAGTGTTTTCGAGTAGCGCCTGAGTTCAGGCCCACGCTCTGAGTTATGAGTGGGAATGAAGTAATTGGGCCCAAAATGGATCGCATGTTCAAGGCCCTGAATCGATTTTAATGTGTTTCACGATTAATAAAATAGCAGCTTCTGTAACGGCAGCACATTAGAAGAGAAGTGGTAGGGTTTTATTTGACTGGAAAGGAGATCGTTCTTGTTGTGGTTGGTGTAGCTTTCTAGGCAAAAACTGGGGTTTGAAACTCTGCTCAGGTACCAGCAAACATCATTGGGCAAGTTTCCCAACAGTACATTTGCCTATATCTATAAGACGATCTGCAGAATCTCAGTGGCTTTTCAACTGTATTTAAGACAGGATTAGGACTAGGATTTAGGCTTTGGGTTGGGTTTTGCATTTGATTTGAGGGAGTGTTTATGGTCTTATTATTTATTATTAGAAGGGGAGCATCTACAATTAATATAAGGAGGGGCATCACAAATCCACAAGTCCCATTTGTTCCCATTCTGAGTGAACACTCCATAAACCAGAGGTTTAACTTCTTTGTTACTGATTTTTTTTGTTTTTAATCTTCAGTACCTCATCCTCAAAAACAACTGGCCTACAACACCTCTAAAGCTGGAGTGGTGAAGCTGACTCAAACCTTAGGCACAGAGTGGATTGACCGAGGAGTTCGAGTCAACTGCATCTCGCCGTAAGTTAAATATAAGGTCTTTTCACAACTGACCAAATGTTTTTTTTACATACCCTTAGCAGGGACGTATTCTACCCACAAGGAACAAACTCCACAGCAGCCTTCTCCCTGTGTCTAAACAGCCCTGTTTTTAGCACCTGTTCCTTTAAATGAAAATGAGCTGCTTGCTGTTCACCCCGACCCCGAGCTGAAAGCAGTGAGGAGCTGGGAGGAGAAGTTGTGGTTTTAAGCCATTTTTGCTCTGTTCTCTTTCTTCTCCGTTCTCATTTTTACTCAGTGCTCTTATTTCTCCACACTCATTGTGTCAGTTTTGCTGCATTTAACCTCGTCTTTACGCTGTCACATAAACATGGATCGACTGCTGTACTTAGAGAGACTCAGACAAGGAGGCGGGACAATCCTGGAGTATCTGCTATCTATGTAAGACACAGGACAAAATAACAGAACAACATAAATTTATCATGTCCTCAGATTAAGGCAGATCACAAAAAACTGACTGGGTTGTTTTATTTCACAATTTGTGTTGGTAGAAGCTCCAGATCCTCACATTAATGTGCTGCTGCACACAGTGCATTTTTCTCCTTTAAAATATTCAGTAATTATAAGCGAGTTTAGGATCCTCTCTTTGTAATGAAACATACAGTTGGTAGGTGTCTTTCAAGTACTGACTACATTCACTATTTTAACCAGAGAAGCATGTTTTATGTGATTTATCACAATAACAATAAAATATCGTCCTATCCCTCAAGCACGCTCAAGCTCCATGTTCCACTGAATATGACATTGTTTAAAGCACAGGAGAGAGTCATGAGTATATTGTCAGTGTCTGCGATATAATTATTTAAACTTTCCCCACATTCATGCAGGCTCATGTTTCCTGGCGGTGTTCTGCGCTATATGTAAATGCATAGGAATCATGGAGTGGTGCCAACTTTTCTCATGTTTAACAAGAAAGAGGACTTTCTTTGTATTTCTCTATTGTTGGGCATTAAAGCGAGGTTTTGGTGTTTGGGCCAAATCTTAATTTGTTGTGACAAGGCCAAGAAAAAAAATAAATGTATTATTTTCCACAGAGGCGTACGATTGAGAATGGAGCAGTAATTTGCGCGCGAAACAGTGCGATCTCGCTTAATTGGATGACGTCTAGAGGGATGAATCAAGCAAACAGTTTCTTTAATTGTCATATTCAATTAGGGATTCAAATTAGCCTCCTCAGCAGAAATGTCAGCACAACAATGGCAGCGTTGTTTGTATCTATTTGTCAGCGCTGCTCTTCTGAGGAAAGAGAAGAAAAGACGAGGCGGAAATGTATGTGTGTGTGTGTGTGCTGCTTGAAGCGGAGCATCCCCGAACCCCTGCCATTCCCACAGCAAATCCGCTACACACACACACACACACTTTCCCTATCGCCTCATTTTTATTTATCACAAGCTTGTTTGCTAATTTTAATTTGCAAGGAAGCAATCCCGCCCCTCCCCCCGACACACACAGGGGTCCCTCAATGGGCCTCTGATTCCTGTGAAGTGACAGTGGGTAAATATGCATAAAAAGGATGGGGAGAAGGGGGGGACACAATTAGCACAAGTGAGGTTGACTGCCGCCTGATTTCATTGGCAACTTTAGCCGCCGCGGTGATAAGCTGCATTATCTGGGAAATTGGCTGAGGGAAAACAGCAAGCCCTCTGATTGCCAGGAAGGGTTCTCAGATAAAGCACAGCCAAAGAGAAATATAATTGAGGTTGAAATATGTTAACCAAAGGTGTCACACGCCGCTTCGGAGGCAGTCAATTTACCTCCACGTTGGGTTCGATATCAAGGGAAGGAGGAATGTATTGTTGCCGGCCCGAAACGCCACGCGATTAGCTTTCAGACTGATGGCTTTTAGATGCTGTAGCCATCGTTTTCCATTAGAGGCATCAGGTACAAATGCATTTCTTGCTGTTTGCAGTGAGTTGGCTTTATTTATAAGAAGAGAGAAAGCTCCACCTGCAGTAGAATACTGTTTGCAGAGCTGACTTTGCTGAATGTTACACTGTATCCAAAATATGGAAACAGAGAAGCATGATCTGTCCATGAAATTGGATGCTCTTGAGAAGCCATATATACCCAATGCCAAGGTCACCATACCCAATGCCAAGCACTGACTAGAGAGGTATAAATCCCCCCTCAAAGCTTTGAGCTCAAGAGCAAACCTAGCACCTTTCAGCACCTTTGGGATGATGGAAACCTGAATTCACTTATGCTTTTGTGTTTTCAAATCCTCACAGAGATGCTCCAGGGTAAAATCGTCTTGGCAAAGGGAGACAAACACAGTGTTGAAATCCCATTTCAGATGAAGTGTTGGAAAAAAATGTAAGCTTAGAATTAGGGTTATGGTCTTGGTTACATGGTGTGGTCGGTGGTGAAAACTGATGTTTTATATTTAAGAAAACATGTTTTTGAGCCAGGCAAACATTCAAAAGTGTCTTTTTAAGTTCTATGTATAAGAAATACTACCTAATAAAAGCTGGGACATAAAGAAGCTGGTTTATTTCAGTCTCATTTTAAAGTAACAAAGTAACTAGGCAAGGTTTGGTGTTTATGCTCCTGGGCTCCCTTACAAGGAATGAGGGAAGGGAGCAGTTTCCTACCCTCTTTGACAAGCTCCCTAGTGCAGTTTCTGCGGTGCTGAGTCCAGAGAAGCAATGACAGTGGCTCCTTTCTCCCTAATTCAGCTCAGTGAAGTACATCACTGGGATTTTAAAGCTGTCATTATAAGGTGAAGGTGTATTTCTGGGCACACACTAAGCCTTTTATTGGAATACATCACCCCATGAATGGAGATTCTCCATTGTAAATTCCCAGAGGGTGACAGGGAGGGATGCAGCAGTAGAACACTCGTAGCCTTGATTGCCATCAAACTGAAATTTTCTTCCAGTGACCGCAGTGTCCAAGCAAGACTTACTTTTGTCACTGAGCTCCTTTTCTTCCAGCACTGACGCCCAACGGCACCAGCGTGGGTTAACAATGACTCCGAGTCTGTAAATGGCAGTGGATGTGATTTCCCTGGGGAATCAAAACCAGGACACCTGAAGTGCAAATCACACTCCAGTGGCTGACGGTGCCTCCCGTGTAGAGCCTTAACCTTACTATATGGTCATTAAATGACAAAACATCCCACTTAAAGCCTGACCGCTGCCCTGTTCCTCTCAGCCCCGGACAGTCTGAAGGGTAATTGGTCTTGTTTTTGTGTCTCTGTGACTGAGGCCAGTGACTCTGAGACAGCGCTGTCACTCCTTGCCTCTCATGTCTGATGCATGTGGTTGTTTTTCCTCCCTCCCTCTCTCTCTTTCAGGGGGATAGTTGACACCCCTCTCATCCACTCGGAGAGTCTGGAGCCTCTTCTTCAGCGCTGGCTGTCAGACATCCCCGCCGGACGGCTGGCTCTAGTGACAGACCTGCAAGCAGCAGTGGTCTACTTGGCATCTGAAGCCTCCGACTACATGACAGGGCATAACTTAGTCATAGAGGGTGGGCAAAGTCTGTGGTAGAAAACTTTAACTCTCTCTGACTGAGATCACAACGGGGAAAAAAAAAACAAAGCCTTGTCCTTCTCCACAGAGATGCTCTTTTTGAAAATTTTCCTTAAGGTTATTCAGTATAGCCGTGTTTAGTTTCAATTTTCATGGCATTTGGCAGAGCTTAAGATAATGTTATCTGGTTACTTCTCATTATGTTTGAATCATGTGCCTGTTTAAAGTCATATATGGTTTTATATGATTTTATACGAATATAAATGAATGTATTTCAAAAAAGGTGACTACAGTTGTTTAGTTTTACAATCAGCATTTGCAGGATGCTCCTATCCTAATGCATTATGGCAGATGTAGTCGAGTAGATATCTGGATTTAATCATCCATTCATTGCCTTTATCCGCTTATCCAATTCAGGGTCACGGTGGGTCCGGAGCCTACTCGAAATCACTGAGTGCAAGGTGGGAACACACCCTGGAGGGGGCACCAGTTCTTCACAGGGCAACACACACACACATTCACTCACCCACCTACGGACACTTTTGAGTCGCCAATCCACCTACTAACGTGTGTTTTTAGAGTGTGGGAGGAAACCAGAGCACCCGGAGGAAACCCACTCAGACACAGGGAGAACACACCACACTCCTCACAGACAGTCACCCAGAGGAAACCCACTCAGACACAGGGAGAACACACCACACTCCTCGCAGACAGTCACCCGGAGGAAACCCACGCAGACACAGGGAGAACACACCACACTCCTCGCAGACAGTCACCCGGAGGAAACCCACGCAGACAGAGGGAGAACACACCACACTCCTCACAGACAGTCACCCAGAGGAAACCCACTCAGACACAGGGAGAACACACCACACTCCTCACAGACAGTCACCCAGAGGAAACCCACTCAGACACAGGGAGAACACACCACACTCCTCGCAGACAGTCACCCGGAGGAAACCCACGCAGACACAGGGAGAACACACCACACTCCTCGCAGACAGTCACCCGGAGGAAACCCACGCAGACAGAGGGAGAACACACCACACTCCTCACAGACAGTCACCAGGAGGAAACCCACGCAGACACAGGGAGCACAAACAAAAGTGGAAGCAGCCCCAAAAGTAATCCAAATGTATCAGAGTAGATTAGATGATGTTCATGGGGTACATGTGATTTGTAATCAGTATCACATCACACTTAAGTAATGAACCCTACACTGGTGATGACTGCTTTGAGGAAATTGCAGATTGAGACCTTAAGGACTTGCTGAAGTTGGCAAATTTTTGGTGTTGGGGGGTGGGGGTGGGGGTAGTGTTTCGAACATCACTGCAGCCACTAAAACATGAATTATGTAGGTTTATCATTCACTCTGTTAGAAAACTGATGAGGTGGCAATGCTGCCATTTCAGCAGTTTCTGATTGGGACTTCAGTCAGTTAAAGGCCAGTGAAGCACTGTGACATGTCTGTCCCTGTCTTTTGTTCAAGAAACATTTTGCATAAGTTTTAAATATGAGCAAATTCAGTACAAACGTTCTCTGACAAGTGTTAGGTTTCTTACTCATGAGGAAAAAGCACCGCAGACACGACACGCACACCATCCAACCTTTAACCTGGCCTAAGTGTAACATTACAGAAAAGGACAAAGGGTTTTTATCCTCAGGGCACAGTACCATGCTAAAGACATAGACTATTCATTTATCACATTTCCAGCCATGAAGTTTATTAAATATCCGTTTTTCATAAATATCCCCAGTTTTGCAAGATAAAATAAAGGAGAAAGTCCAAAAAACAACGAGAGGTTGATGTGAAATTCGGACTCATAACAGCTGTGCAAAACCTGGAGGAGCAACAAAACTGTCACCATCAGAGAGACAGCGCTTAAAGCTTTTATTCTAGAACGATCAACTGGAAGCAGAAAATGCAACCAACTACTGAGACTAAACTTTGTATGTGCTGAAAAAATACATCTGCAGATTTGCTGTATTTAAAGATGTGATGAGGACAAGGGCTGTTTACACAGTGCTTCGTGTACATTTCTGTTAAAGACTTGTACTCTTTAAACATAATCTGAACATGAGGGTCATGTTGAATAAAAAATATATGATTCATTATTTATTCATTCATTCATTCGTTATCTGTAACCGCTTATCCAGTTCAGGGTCGCGGTGGGTCCAGAGCCTACCTGGAATCATTGGGCGCAAAGTGGGAATACACCCTGGAGGTCTCCTCACAGACAGTCACCCAGAGGAAACCCACGCAGACACAGAGAGAACACACCACACTCCTCACAGACAGTCACCTGGAGCGGGACTCAACCTCCAGGTCCCTTGATCTGTGTGAGTGGGACACTAGCTGCTGCGCCACTGTGCCACCCCATGATTCATAAATAAAATTATATAAAATTGTAATAAAATTGTGTGGCACAGTGGACAACAGGTAGTAGTGTTGTCTCACAGCTCCAGGCTTCTGAGGTTGTGGTTTCAATCCCTGCCTCGGGTCACTGTTTGTTGTGTTCTCATTGTGTCTGTGTGGGTTTCCTCCGAGTGCTCCAGTTCCCTCCCACAGTTCAAACACACATGAATTAGCTGTGAAACTGTCAGCAGGTGTGAGTGACTGGGGGAGTGTGTGATGCATCTAATGGTTTCAAGTAGGCTCCCGACCCACCGCAACCCTGATCAGAATGGAGTGGTTACAAAAATGAATGAATGAATAATAAATAAAATTGTCTGCTGGGTCTAATGTTTTTGGAGTCACGGGATCACTGGGTTTTTCATATGATGATATCAATCACGAAAGTGACTATATATAGCATACATCCAGACGACTGACCAAGACATTTTCCCCAAGCCAGGAATCCACATCAACATCCGACAAAACTCCATCCCGCTCCTGCGTCTGTGTCTGTCTGTCTCTCTCTCTCGTATGTCCTCTCAGTGTCCTCCCATACACCTCTACTCATCTCTCTTTCACTGTCACCTCTCCTGAGCGTGTGTGTGAGAGGCTCTCTCCATCGCTCTCCGCTCTGTTTATGTGCTGCAAAAACAATACTTGAAAGGAAAGGCCGGTGGAGAACTTGACCCCGGTCAGTGCAATTATTCCAAAGGAGTGGCCAATTAGTGCCATTAGTAATGCAATAGGATGTGCGAGCATCTACAATTTCACGCCATCAGCTATCGCACTAGGGCCACGTATTTACATAATGAAGGGATGGGGAATTAGGAGGCTGGTGTTGAAGAGGTCCATTATTATGTTAGACACAGATTAGAAATTCTACGCCATTCTTTTCGCACCACAGTTATGAACACAGAGCTGTCTATCAAACCTCACAGCTGTAGAAACAAGAGAACCGTCCCTTTGATGAGCCTTCTTCGTGGCCGTTCTTCAAGCCAAGTCTAAATAATATCATTTTAATACGATTGTCCTTGTTAACAATGGTCAGGTGCTGTTATCTAGGGCACGGTCTTATCAGCGAAGAGTTAAAAGTGTTAAAGTAGTAATGCTACATCAAAGCAGCTGAGGGCTGAGTTAGGTACCGCAGCTTGTGTCCACTGAGGGGCAGTCTGGAGCCAGGGAGCTGGACCACAGTTCTCTTTGCTGGGAACGAAGAGTTACAGATCAGAGTGGTTCGTTCGGTCTTACCATTGTCCATCTGTTTTACGAGCTGCGGAGTGGTGTTCTCTATCAGGAAAAAGACAAACATTCAGATCTACATTAGCACAATTCAACAACTATAAGGTAATCCCTCACAGCGGAGTCCTGGTGATTCTATTTTTGCATCACTTTCCAAGATGCCATTCCATAGAAACAAGCTTAAAAAAGAAATATATTAATGGGTTAACACCATAGATGGCCTGGTAACCACTTTTTCAGATAGTGATACAGATACTAATAACTTGCCAACTGTTCATATCATCACAGTTCAAAGAAAAACATGGAACTTTACAGGAAAAGGAAAAGCCTTATGTAAAAAGATTGTAATTTTGGAGCATTTCTATTGGTCCATTCTTCATGAACTGTTTCAGACAGCTTCTGGGTTCAAATGATGTAGTAAACACACATCCACAAAAACGGATGTGCGTATTTTTCTTTGGAGAGTGATGATGTATTTTTAATTTAAATGTTCCATATTTTTAGAGGCATGGTGGCGCTGCAGGGAGTGTCGCCTACCCACAGCTCCAGGGTTCAACCCTCGCCTCTGGTCACTGTCTGTGAGGAGGGTGCTGGGTTCCCTCTCAGTCCAGAGGTGTGAATGAGTGAGTGTATGTGACTGGATGAGTATGTCAAATTGTCCACACGTGTGAGTGAGTGAGTGAGTGAGTGACCCTGCTGATAGACTGGTGCCTTGTCCAGTGATTCTGGGTAGGCTCCGGACCCACTGGACCCTGAACAGGATGAAGTGGTAACAGGAGATGAATGAATGTATGAGAAGTCATATTTGATATTATTCTATCCACTTAGGTTTATTTATGATGCTTGTGTAGATTTTTACTTGCATCAAAACAAGTAAAATGTTGACTATTTTCCAACATCTCTTGCATCAGGTATAAATGATACATGGTAACAGTGGTGTTTCTGATTGGCGGCACTGTTTTATGTCGTTCAAAGTACATTCCAGACTAAAACACCCTTTACTTCAGCATGAAAAGGCTGTATGGACTGGGGAGTGAATGTGAGGAACTCTTGCAGGAAATATACCAACTGCTATGCTTTAAAGACCCTGGCCACTCACTTTCATAATGATCTTCTAACAATTATCAATCTGTGGAGCAGAGAGAATGATGAAGGCATTTTTTTCTGATGTTTAAATATAGTTTCAGCTGTTGCCTTCTGGGGCGGCACAGTGGCGCAGCAGGTAGTGTTCGTGTCTGCATGGGTTTTCTCCAGGGGCTCCGCTTCCTCCCACAGTCCAAAAAAATCAAATACGTTAGATGGATTGGTGACTCAAAAAATAACTCCACAGGTGTGAATGTGTGAGTGTTTGTCGCACTGTGAAGAACTGGCGCCCCTCCAGGGGTGTTCCAGCCTTGCGCCTGGTGATTCCAGGTTGACCCACCATGACCCTGAATTGGGTAAGCGCTTACAGACAATTAATTTTCTACTCTGAGGTTTTGTGTGTGAGACTAAATTTGTACTCATGTGACTTCAGGTCTGCCAAAGAACCAATCAGAGTTAGCAATATGTTCACATCAGCTCAGTACTGCAACTGACCTGACCCTGGGTTCATTCATTCATTCATTCATTATCTGTAAGAGCTTATTCAGTTCAGGGTCGCGGTGGGTCCAGAGCCTACCCGGAATCACCAGACAATCACCCGGAGGAAACCCACACAGACACAGGGAGAACACACCACACTCCTCACAGACAGTCACCCAGAGGAAACCCACGCAGACACAGGGAGAACACAACACACTCTTCACAGACAGTCACCCGGAGGAAACCCACGCAGACACAGGGAGAACACAACACACTCCTCACAGACAGTCACCTGGAGGAAACCCACGCAGACACAGGGAGAACACAACACACTCCTCACAGACAGTCACCTGGAGGAAACCCACATGGACATGGAGAACACACCACACTCCTCACAGACAGTCACCCAGAGCGGGACTCGAAACCACAACCTCCAGGACCCTGGAGCTGTGTGACTGTGACACAACCTGCTGCACCCCCGTGCCGCCCTGAACCTGGGTTGTTTGACTGAAAATTCTAGAATTAATATTACAGTGCATTAAAGTATAAATATATTTATAAATATATGGTATATCCTTAATATTAAAATATATTTGTTTAGCCTAGTCTGTGGTGGTTTACTTACATTATGCTGTAGGCCTACTGTTTATCCTGGTGCAGTCCTGCGATGGAAAATTCAAGCCATGCACTGTCTCTCTGACAAGACAATCTCCAGCTAAACTCAGTGTGGAAGAAGGTGAACAAACATCGCTGTGACATTTAACAGAGTGCTAGCAGAGTATCGACCAGCGAGCGGCAAACTCCACAAACTGAATAACTGCTGTTTTGATGTTATTATGCTTTCTCTATTGCACTAAACAGATTCCGAGCGCTCTTGGAAGGCCTTGTTTTCCCTCCAAAGTGCAGCCAAATCGGGGGATTTTTTTTTCAGAGGAGAAAAGCGTCACTCTTCAAACCTATGGCTTACTTCATGAGCTATAAGTGATCTTGAATACATTATTGATGACCTCCTTGTGCTGCAATTACCGCCAGAAGCGTGGGCCGCACTTGCTGCCATGTTGTGCTAAACAGGTCTTCAGCGGAAATGGCACTTGTGCTCTCACTCTCTCTCTCTCTCTCTCACATGTGCACATGCACACTTCAGATCAACTTTGATTAATGTGGATGCTCGTCCTATTAGACAGCTCCAGTGAAAGTGCGTGGAGAGTAGAGCTAGGTAGAAGGGAACAGCTTGTGAAAGTGTGCAGGATTTGAATGAAACACTGTTAGAAATACAATGGATGTTAGATAGACGTGAGCAGGAGAAAGCAATTAAACACATTGTTTAAGGTGCACTGAGAGTTGTAGAATGAGATCTGTCCTTTATTACACATGACTCCTGGTTAGGTAATATGTCCTGAAGCTTTCATTAGAATTGGTGAATTCAAATGTTTAATGTGGACCCATAAGCCGTTTTCACATATGATCTCCGGATATTTTTCCAAGATAATATATCCAGAGAATTGGGTCCGGATATTGTCCACAGTTGCCCTTTCACACATGTACAGATGTTCCATGTCAGACACATTCTCACAGCTGGAAATGTTCTGCGTGGCTTAGGCATGGGGCAGTGCCTGTGCAGTGTGTGCAGGAGGCATGGCATGAATTTATTGGGATTTTCTGTAATGGTACCAACTCTGTTCACACAGCGGCCCACTCAGACATTACGCAGACTTTGCACTAGGGGTTCGCAGGATAAAGGTAATGTCTGATACTAATGCTACGGGCAGTTGCTTTCACATTTCACATTTCTGGGTTACAGTCCATGTGTGAAAGGGGCTGTAGTGGACCCAGACCCCAAAACATGGCCAGCAGCATGCAGTTATAGCAGATGCACGAGTCTGACACCAAGTATTTTCTAAAGGGGTTTAAAGCACTGTTTGGACATTTTAGAGAATCATACTGGTTTACACAGAAGCTCATTCATTCATTCCTTCATTATCTGTAACCCTTATCTAGTTCAGGGTTGTGGTTGGTCTGGAGCCTACCCGGAATCATTGGGCGCAAGGCAGACACAGGGAGAACACACCACACTCCGCACAGACAGTCACCCAGAGTAAACCCACACAGACACAGGGAGAACACACCACACCCCTCACAGACAGTCACCCGGAGGAAACCCACGCAGACACAGGGAGAACACACCACACTCCTCACAGACAGTCACCCGGTGGAAACCCACGCAGACACAGAGAGAACACACCACACTCCTCACAGACAGTCACCCAGAGTAAACCCACACAGACACAGGGAGAACACACCACACCCCTCACAGACAGTCACCCGGAGGAAACCCACGCAGACACAGGGAGAACACACCACACTCCTCACAGACAGTCACCCGGAGGAAACCCACGCAGACACAGGGAGAACACACCACACTCCTCACAGACAGTCACCCGGAAGAAACCCACGCAGACACATGGAGAACACACCACACTCCTCACAGACAATCACCCGGAGGAAACCCACACAGACACAGAGAGAACACACCACACTCCTCACAGACAGTCACCCAGAGCGGGACTCGAACCCACAACTTCCAGGTCCCTGGAGCTGTGACAGAGACACTACCTGCTGTGCCACCGTGCCACCCACAGAAGCTCTTGAATTTCTTTATAACACACACAATATAACAACCACAATTTAAATTTGAATGACCTTAAAATTTGACAAAATTTGGACCTTGCATTTAACCCATTTTAGGTAGTGAACACACACACACATATACAAGCAAGGTAGTTATGGTCAATGAACACACACACACACAAACACCTACCTAGATTGGCCAGCAGTTGGGGTAAATGTGTCTGTCTCCAGGGCAACTCAGCTCAAGATGTTGAGGGTGAAGAATGTGCTGTTCCTTCACTCCCCCATCCCCATTTTCCCCCAATGATCCAAGGGTTAAAGCTTCTCTAAGCTATCACAGGTCTGATTATACAAATGATTATTTTTGGGGTGGAAAATTTGATACATCTTTAACTATAATAACTACCACATTCTTAGCTACTGTTTACATTCCTACATCTGCTAAAAAATTAGGGACGTAAATGCAAGTAAGACAAATGTCTCTCTCTCTCTCTCTCTCTCTAACACACACACACACACACACACACAGGGGCCTCCAAACAGCAACCTTTACAAACTACCAAGCAATTGACATTTCAGGGACCTTGAGCCGAACTTGAAATAGCGGTGGGTTGTAATTATATGCATGTTTAAATGAGCAATTATTGATAAACCCAAGTTGCTTATGCCCGAGGGAGGATTCGGTGGCCGTCTAGCCTGTTCCAATTCATTTATTAAATCCCCGTCAAGTGCATTTAATTCACTGCCGTTTACAGAGAGATGAACGGGCTGCATTTGTTGCAAAATTGAGCAGTGGGAGGCTTACTACATCCAGTCCCCATTTTCTACCATGAGCCAAAACATTATGAGCACATTGAAGCAAATCAAGAAGCAGATCCTATAAGCACCGACGTGGATCCACCCTTGAACATCAGAATGATTATGATCTGAGGAATCTGGAGGCACTTAGGGGAACATAGACGATTCTGGAGAGTTTGTTTTCATTCAGAAGCTCCACATCTTTTAAGATAGAACAATGTGTTTGCGTAAGAAGCCGACTGGACCTTTTGTAGTAGTTCCTATCTCTGTATTTTCCTCTTCACAACCTCAAGGTCGAATGGATGGACAAACGAGACTCCAGCTCAGATATATCTCCTGCTCAGGCATCTTGTCCCCTTTTGGCTTTTAGGTGAGATCTTGTTAAAGTCTCACACTGGTCTCAGATCTGCTGAGATAACAGCACTGAACCGTTTCAGCTTTAACACTGTAAATAAATCTTATTTTTTAATCAGGGGCAGATGTGTCTCATGTCACCTTTTTGTCTGATATTATTTCCTCAAAGGAATTTCAGAACGGTCGTCGCTGCCTCCCCTGGACTAACAAACAACTCTTGAGCAATAAAAATGTTCCTCTGGGTTCTCCTGAGTTGGCACAATGGCGTGCATGACATTTTCATTTCCAGTTTATTACAGCTGGTTCCTGGATGGAGACAGGAGCTGTTCAGATGCGTGCGCTTTGTTTGTGTACTGTTTGTGATCTCATGGCTTATTGATGAGTGCAGTCTCATGCGGTTTGCTCAGATCAGGCTCACCTGCTGACAGACAGCGCTTCAAACCGCGTGTACAAATGCCACGTTTACCATAAATAATGAAACGGGCGACATTTTGTCAACTTGCGTTGGGTTGCAGTATTCCATTCAAATAGCGGCAGTAAACCGAACGCCAAGGTGTGCATTATTGATGCGGATTCCTCAGCAGTGCACCTATCAGGCATTTTCTCCACGATTATGGGCCAGTTTGGCATTACCCTTCATGAATTACTGATATTTCACTTTATTATACAGCGTGGATCACTCATATGTACTGGGCCTAATGCTCTTTTCTGCTGACCATCAATGCCATAGTTGCTTTGTTCAGGGATTTAAAACCATACATATTTATATATTTCTTTGTGGTGGTGTTAATTATGGCTTTATTTAATTAGCACATTGTACAGATGTGTTCCTGTGGAAGAGTGTCAATTTTTTTTTTCTTTTTGTACTGTGTAACACTATGTAAATTGCAATCCTCCAGACTTCCACTACAACACAGGCTCCACCAAAATTTCCCCTTACATGAGTTTGTCTTATGGAAAGTTCTAGATATTACACAAGTTATAACTCATGTTGATTAATGAGCCAGTCTGATTACTAACGCTCTGTTGGTATACTTGTTTTTAACTCTGACACGTTTCCTCCTTGGGGGAGTATCCTGTTGGGAGTGGGGCGCGTGTTGGGCTGATATGATGAATTGAAATAGTCGACTCTCGTGGCGTTAAAAGTGTTTCGTCTCTTCAAAACTGAGAGCGCGGTGGTTGTTCCAGGCCCCTGAGGGGTCTCGGGAGTACACAAGGGTGCTCCACAATGAGGAAGCCTGCTAAAACAAGTTTAGAAATAAAATAAAGCACCTCATGGATGGATATCCAATGTATAACAAATTAGCAGAAGAAACTGATCATTTGTGACAAAACAGCATTAGGCCACACTTGTTTTAAAAAAGCTAAATTTGAAAGCAAATCATCACAGAATCAATTTTTATAAAGAAAAGAACAAAATAGTGCACAAATTAGGCCTGTTAAAATTACTAGTGTCACCTGACCGCAAATATTTGTGCTGACAACTACTTTGTAAACTGACAAATTGTTGGTTTGTTAAAATAACCTTTAGATTAGTTTAATGTTTGTTTATTTGAGCTTGAATCATTATGTTATCAGCTGAAACATACAAAGCTATTCACGCAATTTCTTTCTTTTAAGAATTTAAAATGACTGGAGACCCCTGTCCAAAATTACACGGTGTGTTTGGCTGATTTTGAATCCAACTAAATGCACAATGTCTATTTATAAAAGTGATTATATAACTGGGGAAAAAAGAAAGAATATTTACACAGGTTATATTTTATTTATTCTTTTTTTCTAAAATTTATTAACATTCAAAATTGTAGCTAGACCAGGAGTGCCCAAACTTTTACCTTCAACTTTAGACAAATGGAATGAAGAACAATTGTCAGTAGCAATTATTTATGACAGTCTTAGGAAATGTCTTTTTGTGCCTCACATAGACAAAGAATATCATTGCTCTTAGAGCAGTGTCCTTTTTTCCCTGAACAGCTCTAAAGCCACCCTTCCACGGCTCTAACCCCCTGAGCGCTTCACAGGACGAGCCCTAGACATGTGTCATAAATAAAGCCTTATTTGAAATTCTATCTATTAATAGTGGCTCCTCGCAACCTCGCATGATTGCCGGCACCTCGTTGCTTAATTTATGCGCGTCCGAAGGAGCCCTCATTAACATTCTGCAGTCATTCCACACGCTCCTCATTCTTCTGGAGAGATCATTTCAAAGGCAGATTCATCTGAAGATGAAACATTTTTATTTGGGCTCCGGCGCAGGAGCAGCGCACTAATCAGATTAGAATATTCATTTATTCCAGATTAAAATATGTATTAGTACAAATTGCGTGTGTCAAACCGGCAACAAAGAAGAAATGAATCACTTCTATTAAAAGAAACGACAAAGCTGGTATTAAAGGAGGAAAACAGAATACGGCTGGGGATTTGAACGGAAACTCACACACTACAGTTTAGATGCCAGATGTGTGCTCAGTGTAAATATACAGTCAGTCACAAATTCAGAATCATTTTATAGTGATACACATAAAGGACAACACTGAGCATATCTATAAAATTCAAATCAGCCGTCAGCAGAGAAGAAGAAATGACTTACTTGACAAAAGAGCATAAGGCCATACTTCTTTTAATTTAATATTAATAACTTGATACTATAATAATAGGGCGGCACGGTGGTGCAGCAGGTAGGTGTCACAGTCACACAGCTCCCGGGCCCCTATAGGTTGTGGGTTTGAGTCCTGCTCCGAGTGACTGTTTGTGAGGAGTGTGGTGTGTTCTCCCTGTGTCTGCGTGGGTTTCCTCCGGGTGACTGTCTGTGAGGAGTGTGGTGTGTTCTCCCTGTGTCTGCGTGGGTTTCCTCCGGGTGACTGTCTGTGAGGAGTGTGGTGTGTTCTCTCTGTGTCTGCGTGGGTTTCCTCCGGGTGACTGTCTGTGAGGAGTGTGGTGTGTTCTCCCTGTGTCTGCGTGGGTTTCCTCCGGGTGACTACAGATGAATGAATGAACGAATTATAAAAATAGCAACAATTATTATTATTACTATTAAGACCTCCACTACCTATACAGACTCCAAGGCTGCCTCCATCTTCAAGTTAAAACCTGCTTAAACTTACAGTAACCAAAGGAGGGTGCGTGTTCCTTGTGAGACTCGTTTCTCATAAAAGGTTTCGTTCTCCAGCTTCAAGGGGCATTTTCCTTTTCTCTTGCTCACCTGATTTCGATATTGGTTGTAAATATCGATGCCTGTAACACTCTCAGGTTGTAGCAAGTGCTATTTAAGCTAACAAGTTGATGCTTGCTAATCACCACTGGAGGGCAACATGGAGTAATATTTATTTATTTGAGCTGAAAAATATGTTTGCTGAGAACAACCAGGAAACAAGACAAGCTAATCACTCTTAAAATTGTTGTATCCAAAGCCTGGAGAGCCCTGTTCGAAATACAGAGCGCACAGGTTTGTTGAATTTTTATTTCCCTGCGTGCACACAATAAATAAACAACATTCACAGTATTTCAAAATATATTTCTTTATACCCTTTTAAAATATTCTGTCCTGTGCAGTGTTAAGAATTGGACTGTAAATGATGTGCATGAAAAATGTCACGCCAACTATAATGCACAAAAAAAAAAAAAAAAAAAAGGAGACAAGGGAACAACAAGCTGGTGTTGTAGAGCTGGGAGATTTACTCAGGGTCGAGAGGTGGCTATGAGGAGTTATAGCAGCCTCATCAACAGAGGCCACAGTGTGGGATCAATACTCTCCTAATGCAGCTCTCATTATTTCCCTGAGTCAATCCTCCTGACTCGAGGACGGACACTAAAAGCCCCATCGGACCATCCCTGTGGCTCCGGGGCCCTTAGGGAGGCCACTGGATGCCCGAGACCCAGACGAGCTCGCAGGACCTTTAGTACGGAGTGGGAGAGTGGAGACATTAAGACAGTCTTTTTGTGCTCAGCATCCGTTGTTTTGATGTGGCTAACAAGAGCACAATAAATTGTTCCTCATTACGCAGTAATTAACTCCGCAGCCCCACCCCTCCCCCTCCAGATCCCCAAGATGAGTCTTAAATCAACCTCCCCTCCCACCTCTATCCTCTCCAGCCCTTGCTTCCCCCTGCTGAGCGCCTCTTTAATTTCCTCACCTCCGCAGGGGGTAGGGGGGCACAGATAGTGTACCACACTCCATCATTTCCTGCCATATGTGCCCTCCTTCCTGCCACCCCAGTCCCGCCCCTTATAGGACAACACCTGGGAGAAGGTGGGGGTCTTGTGACCCTGGAGGTTGGGAATGAACTTGGGGCCTGTTTAAGTGCCAGGCTCAACTCAGCAGCCATGGCTGAGACTGGCTGCCAATCCTCACAGGACCCAGCAGAAAGCCCACTGAGGTTTTCAAAGAACTTCCACTCTTAATTGTTGAAATGAGGTTATTAATTGGACGCAGAGGAAAATCACCTGTCACTCTGGATGGGGATCAGTCTGTGATTGAAAGGTATCTCTAATGTGAGCCTACAGGCCAGCTACCAAGCTCTATTGGGGATTGCGTATCGAGTGAAGCTAGCCCAAAGGCACATATCCTAGCCTACATACCGAGAGGGGGGGTTTGGCTTTGATTGTACATAGAGCTGACACACCCTCTCAGATGGCCCAGATACTTTACTTGCAGACAAGAACAGGGATCTTCCGAGAAAACAAATCATCTTGAGAAATGTGGTAAATCAATATTGCTCTTAATGCAATGGAGTATTTCTTTGGTTTTAAAGTTCCACTGTGAGATCTTCAGTAAAATGGAGACTGTCCTGTGTGTAGAGGTGAGAAATATTGGTGCTTACCTTGTACATGGATCTGGTACATTTTTTTTTGTCTTTGCAGCAAGCGATTCCAAGCAAGCTGAGTAGGGACTAAACATGAGGTTTAAAACATGTAAACGTTGCTAAATATAACTGCCGCTGCTGTGGTTTTGAAAGCCTGCAGTTCCTGTTAGAGACTGCGCTTTGCGATATCACCAGCTACATTTTTCTTGAGGGAGCTACACAAATGGAAACCTGACCAAGGACCAGCGCATTGAGCCATGCAGTCGAGTCGAGTAACGCCGAGTAGGTACCATGCAATGGAAAAGCACCATATAGCATGGCAGTGATGTGGCGATATTTAATGTCATTTAAACATGACACATGCAGCACAGACACGATGCACTAGCACTGCCACATATGAACACTCAAGTACATTAGTACAGAATATACCAAGTGCCCAAACATTAACAGTAACAGATTTTTATATTCAGCTGAGAACAAAATAGAAGATGGTATCAGCTGATATAACCTGTTCAACTGTGTGCAAGTCTGGGCCTCTGTTTCGCTTTATTTTAGCATAGGTTTAGGGAAGTCTATGCACCAGTAAAAACAAACAAACAAAAAAACTAAGTCTGATGGGAGATATCCTTCGCTCCACACTGAGTTTTTATTTAAAAATGACTATAATCATTTTGGTTTTGCATTAGAAGCAGTTAAACAGTGTATGTCTTGCTCCCTTTTGAAGTGTTCTTTAAAAATCCAGACACTATTCCAACATGCTCAAGAAAGTGTATCGTTTATCATGATAATGTGCAGTTGGTTAGCGTTCTTTCGAGAACTGACAATGTCAATGAAAGCTTTATATGATGCAATACAAGGTAATTTATCATCATCATCATAATAAATATCATCATATTGCCCACCCCTGCCTGTGAGTGACTAATACTCTGAATAATCTGATGTTGCTAATAATCTTCAGTAAGACACACAACCACTACATGTTCATTTCACATACATTTATACACAAACAATTACATACATTGTGCTTTACTCATGACATCATTTGGTAACATTTCAGGCATCGTGGGATTCTTATGAATACTGACCTGAGAATATATTTCTGTCACAATCCAGAACAAACAGAATTTAGCTCATAAAATAACCAGATCGTGCAGGTCAACCTCAAAATCATGCCAGTGCTATGCTGCTTCGACCGTTTTACCCAAAATCACAGTGAGAATGTAGCAGATATTAACACAGAAAGCCCATTAGGACGACAAGGCTACGATAATTCCACAGACACAGGGAAACATAAAGCTTTGGGAGTGTGTCTCCACATAGACCTGGCTTAGGGAGCGCTCAGCGAGATGCTGACACCACTGCTGTTTTTAAAAAAAGGCTTTAAACGCACAATGTTAATATTTCATTGAGCTTTGCCCCACAGGAGGGCTGCTCGTAGCAGGATAAAAAAGCCACTGATGGGAGATCGTATTAGCGCTGTGAGCTTCAGAGGAAAGCCTTGTCTTGTTTCTCATTAATGAGAGGAACAGAGAGATGAGCAACAAAGGAGCTTCTAATTATGGAGCAAAGAAAGAGAAAGAAAAAACAACATGTAAACATGGCAACCCTATGAAAGCAGACTGCGTAGGTTAGTGGTACAGCAGTGTGAATTAACTGCAAGATGCCAGTTAATTTATATTTTCCATAGTTTCAGATTTCAAAATGCTCTTTAAAATATTATTTTTCATTTAAACTATTAAACTTGAATGCTCTTGAAAATAGTGTTTTAATTTTAAGCCTTTCTCATTTTACATCTTTTATCCTGAATGTTTAAAACTAAGCATCTGAGCACGACCAATCAGAGTACAGTGGGTTTGCTTGTGCCCAGGCTCAAATTTTATATTGTGATTTTTATTATTGTTCAGATTTATGTGAACCAAAGAAATGCATGTAGAATAAAACTAGACCATAGAATCGAACCAGACAAATACAAACAAAAATGGTCATCAGACCAGAGATTATGAAAACACAGGGTATGTCAAATGTAAGGGAATATTCAGTGATACATCTTTAGACATAAGGTGTTGGAGAAGGGGGAAACCATGGGCTGACAGGTCTTCTCATACCCCCGCGCAGCTTGTGTCTAAAACCAGACCCCACTCTGCAATTTACCTTACTTTTATCAAACATGAAAATGTCAATCATGCTGAATTATGATAATCGTATTGAATATTGTGTATCGAAACACCTCTGCAATACAATAACCTCGCATGCACGAAACATCCATGGATCCATAAATGACATCGTTCTCCACTGTAATTTGTGAACTGTGCCGCGCGAGGACAACTTCCACAGAAACATTTGGGGATTTCACATTACACCGTATACGGACATATTGAAATAAAGTTGTCCGAGCAAATGATGGGACATTTGCACCATATGCAAAACCATTAGAAAACCTGAACAACCCAAGTGCCTCCCACGGCTATCAGGGAATTTGACAGAGATCCAAAAAGTTTAAGACGTGCAGATGTTTTCAGTTTAACCAAGCATCTGTTTGCGCAGGCATGACTCGTGTGAAAAACCACAATGGGCCTCTAATAGCTTTTTATGGCATCATATTAACTCGTTTTTGTAATTGCACTCCAGCAATAAGCAAATTGGACACAAACTGAGATCCCTCTTGTTGCAGCCAAAACCTGGAGCATTGAGCATGCACTGGTGGCCTATCCTGCTTTTCATAGTTCATATTTTACCTAGAGAACTCATGCAATACGATTGAGGCAGTGGTTTACACACCCAGGTAAGGAGCCAGTTAATCAGAGAAAGTGAGCATTTCCCTTGTTAAAAGGTTTTACACGTTAGATCATAAAGACATAGCTTAGCTATAACACTTAGCTTTTGTTAGTTTGTCATGCAAGAACTTGTTGGAATGGGACAGGTTTCCAATATTATTGGATCAAATCAAGTAATGTTCCACTTTATATTTAAGTGCATATATAAGAATATTTAAATGAATGAACTAATAACCTGGATCCGAATATTTGTGTCACTAACACACTACAAAAATTATGTCGGAGACATTTTTAGGGCTTTAGCCCAAATACACAGGCCATGCCTTAGTCCTTTTGATACAATTTTGACTATTTTTGGTTCTGATCACTTGATAAATAGGTGAATTTCTCAGTCACTGACATAGCCACAGCCCTAATAGGCTCTGCCAAGTTTCAAAGCACAGATCTAAACACCGAAATGTGCAGGAATTAAATCCAACACCAGTGTGATACTCAATGATAAAGTGTTCTATACCTCTCCTGGGTGTGGAGTGTTGCCATTTTGGCTGTTTGTGCAGTGAGATTATGCTGTTGATGTGACTATCAGCAAGAAAAAGACAAATGTTTAGCAAGGCAAGATAACAGAACAACACTCCATCTCAGCGTGTGGAGACGAGTCTCCTGTTTTCCTCTGACCTCTCGCAGAGACGGACGTGTGAATGGCATGCGCGGGAACGCACTCGCAATCGAACCAGCGCAGCTTTCCCCATTATGTGACAAGAGCCCATCTCTGACAGAAACGATCTCCTGCGTTGCCGTAGCGCACTCGAGAGTGCGGTCTTCCTGAACGGAGAACAAAGGTTGATGGGTCCTCGAAGGACGAGTGTCCTACAAAACAGTGTCTCAAGCTGTTTGTGTTAACAACTGTACTTCAGCTGAAACAGGCTACCTGCCCAAGGAGAACGTGAAGCCCATTGTTTTCCACACTTCACTCGCCTTTGTGATAAAACTGCCATAAGCTGGCTCAAGGGCCTGTCATACACTATATCTCATACCTTTGCTTGGATCCACTGCTGAATACAGCTCAGGACCCTTGACGCTATTTCATACGCTCATTATTTTTGCTTCTGCAGTGGTGGGATTCAGTGCCAAAATGTTCAAGACTAGGTCGTGTATGCTCCTCTTACAGAGGCTTACCATTACCCAAGAGTAGATGATAATTTACTAAACATACTTGCTATTTTGTTCTTGTAAATGTACAATTAAGGCATTTGACAGATGCTCTTATCCAAAGCAACTTCATCTTAAAGATGTGGGCAGATGCATCATAAGGAGTCTTGCCCAAGGACTCTTATCTTGTGGTATCCCTACCCAAAACAAATAAGATCTTCCAGATCAAGATCAGTGTTGTTATCACCCGAGTACTACACTGATTCAGTGAAATCAGCAGTTTTTCCACTTCCTTTAGCTCATTCATGAATATTTTGCAATCTCTGATGGTAGATTAAAAACAGAACCATGCTTTGTGTCCCAAACAGCTTCTGTACCAAGTACAGCCTTGTAGTCTTCGGTTCCACTTTTCTCTTTGGTCTTTTTCCAGCATGTTAGCGGTAACAGATCTCTGAAATCTCCATGGCCAGCTCCAGACACTCGCTCGTGTCATGGCAGGCGTCAAACAGGCCACAGTCGAAGTCACATTTGCAGTTCCAGTCACTACTGTGCACCGGCTCTAAAGGAGCTGTTAAATACTTGTATGAAGGGCAGATGCGACCGGCTGCTCTCTCGCAGGTGTCCGGCAGCGTGACGCACAGGTCGTAGAAGCGGCAGAAGAGGCAGTTCAGAACGATCCCGGCACAGGCATCTGATCAACAGAGAAGAAGGAATCATGGGAATGGTAGCAATAAGTAAGGAAGTGATTCCTTATTCATGGCTATCAGAGAAGCGAGAAACGCATGCTGTTTAAATGCGGCCTAATGGACAGTAATGAATGTTGACTTGCAGTTTGGCACTTTAGTCAGCAAAAATATTTTATAGAGAGATCACAATGATGAATGCATATGGTATCTGTACACTCATAAATATGAGAAGCTGTAATAATTTGGATCACTGATGCGGCTGTTTGAAGGTATCATTCCAGAACCTTAGAAGGAAAACAAAAAAACAGAGTAAAAAGCCCTTTATAAAAAGTATTTGAGCTGTAAAAGAAGCAGGCCTCACCTCTCTTCTCTCCTTCTAATGAGTAAATTTAGCAACTTGAAGGTGCCCAGTTTTGTACAGCTGCTTCAAAGCTTCCGAACCTATTGGTTGTGCTTATAAAAGCTGTGGTGAGCCAAAGCTGAACAAAAACCAGGCACCTTCAAGTTGTTAAATTCACTCATTACAAGGAGAGATGAGAAGAGATGCCATTTTTTCCAAAAGCAGCTGTTTTAATACACTGACTTTTGGAATAAATGCTGGATAAGCATGCATCTTATCAACCTTTGAGAACCGAATGCAGCTCTAATAATGCGGTTTCATAACTGTCTGGTCTAAGCAGAGGACTTAAAGTGCCAGGTGTCCTTAAATGAACATGAGGTCAAGGTAAAGAAAGTCCTTAGTGTTTTCAAATCATGACAAGAGCTTCAAGCACACTGTCACATATGTAATAAACCCTAAAAGCTTTTCTAAAGAACTCTTATCTTGGGGTTTGCAGAGAGAGGAGAGAGGGAGACAAAGGCCCTTAATAACCTCGCGTCTGTCTGCACCTCTTGTTTATAACATTTTAAAAGCCTCCGGTCTCTCCCGTGGCATTTCTTTACACATGCATAATTTAAAGAATCACCTTTCCCTCCCTAAGAGAGAGGGAACTCAGGGAGCGGTTTGGAGATCTAATCAATTACCATCCATCTTTATTGGCGATCCTTTCCTTTTTTTCCCTCCTCGTCAAAGGGTCATATTTACCAAGAGGGAAAAGCTTTCTTTGACACCACAAGGCGTATTAAAAGTCAGCTGCAGTTACTTTAAAGGCAGATAACTGCTGATGACTGAAACTGTTTTATATGTTAAAAGACAAAGGCTTTTCAGACAAATCAAGCTTATTATTTATACTTCACAATAAACCTTACTGGATTTTTCACTGTGCTTTTACTCCATCAAAATATTTCTTAACAACTTCCCTTAAAGATACACTACGTAAAATGAGTTTCTTTTGTTTTGCTCCTGGGGCTCCCCCTAGTGTAATTTGTTATTAAAGTACTGTACTGAAATCAACAGGGAGGTGGGGGTTTCAGTGCAGTTTCTGTAGTGCTGAGCCCAGAGGAGCAAAAACTGAAGTTCTATTCTCCTTATTACAGGTCAGTGAAGCATCATAATGATTTTAAAGCTGCAAGTTTAATATAGATGGGTTCTAGTCACGCTCCGGGTGACTGTCTGTGAGGAGTGTGGTGTGTTTTCCCTGTGTCTGCGTGGGTTTCCTCCTGTGACTGTTTGTGAGGAGTGTGGTGTGTTCTCCCTGTGTCTGCGTGGGTTTCCTCCGGGTGACTGTCTGTGAGGAGTGTGGTGTGTTCTCCCTGTGTCTGCGTGGGTTTCCTCCGGGTGACTGTCTGTGAGGAGTGTGGTGTGTTCTCCCTGTGTCTGCGTGGGTTTCCTCCGGGTGACTGTCTGTGAGGAGTGTGGTGTGTTCTCCCTGTGTCTGCGTGGGTTTCCTCCTGGTGCTCCGATTTCCTCACACAGTCCAAAAACACACTTTATTGGGTGGATTGGCGACTTAAAAGTGTTTACAGGTGAGTGTGTGAGTGAATGTGTGAGTGTGTGTCACCCTGTAAAGGACTAGCGACCCTCCATGGTGTGTTCCTGCCTGGCGCCCTATGATTCCGGGTAGGCTCTGGACACACAGCAACCCTTACCTGGATAAGCTCTTACAGACAATGTATGAATGAATGAGTGAGTGAATGAAGTCTAAGGTAAAAAATATTACATAATGTTCCTTTAAGAACAACTGTAGCTCAGTGGAAGAAAAACTGGGAATATAAAACTGTTAATATCATGACAGAAATGAAAGCTATGCCCATAGCACAGAATCTGACTTGCAGAAGATGCTGTATCACAATATCAATGCACAGTGCTCTGATTTTAATTATTCATACATCCAAGTACGTAAGCTTAATCGAATGTGCTGCTTAATTTACTTAATAGTTTTTCCACTGCTCTGGCCAGTCTTTAAAGATATATGATTTTCTTCTCCCATATTTTCCCCTCAATGTAAATTATAAATACCTTTTGATAATTAAGCCTTTAAAAATGCATGAATGAACACTTGTAGCAACCTACCGCAGAATATACTGCAACACTTAAAGATCCTAATGTCATCAAATGATTAGACATAACATTTTTCTCAGTAGGCTTGTCATGAGACATCAATACACATACAATAAATACCAGATTCTTTAAAAAAAAACAACAACAGTTCAAATAGTTTTCACCCCTTGGTGACAAAACATATGTTGTATAGTGTAACCCTTATCCAGTTCAGGGTCGAGGTGGGTCCGAAGCCTACCCGGAATCACTGGGCACAAGGCAGGAACACACACTAGAGAGGGTGCCAGTTCTTCACAGGGCAACACACATTCACACCCATGAACATTTTAAATCACCTATCCACCTTCCAAAGTGTGTTTTTGGGCCGTGTGGGGGTCAGTGAACAATATTTTACATAATTTTATTCCAATTTTCTCTCAAATCATTAATTGACACCAATTTCATCCCATTAACTAGGGCTCCCATAAAGCACATGCTTCCTCCAAAATGCGAAACCATTTCCATCTTTTGGAACTTCAGCTAACGTAACACTACTGGACAGTTCAACACACCGAAGGAGAATCCTAACGGCTCAGTTCAGTCATGTCTGCTAGCAGACGCCCATACAGGCCAGTTCTGTGTGTTGGTGATCCAAAGATAGCGGGTATCCAACGTACCCACCCAGAGAGAGCGAGGCTAACTGCACCCTCTTGCACGCCTTGCCGCGGTTGGCAGAGGCGTCACTGGGGATCAAACCAGGGGCTCTCAATGACAGGGCCAGTGCTCGCTTTAAAACTTTTATTGTAAAATGGCAGACAACGTTAAGTAAAATTGTCACAAAAATACAAGACTTCAATACAGAAAGCTGTGTGACACACAGATTAAACGATACGATTAATTCATCAGTAGATTAAGGGCAGAAAAACAGACCAAACGTATGTGACTGGGGACAGCACGGTGGCGCAGAAGAAGTGGGAAGTTTGGTGTGTTCTCCCTGTGTCTGCGTGGGTTTCCTCCAGGTGCTCCTGTTTCTTCCCACGGTCCAAAAACACACATTGGTAGGTGGATTGCTGACCATAGGTGTGTGTGAGTGAATGTGAGTGTGTGTGTCACCCTGTGAAGGACTAGCGCCCCCTCCAGGGTGTGTTCCTGTCTTGCACCCAGTGATTCCAGGTAGGCTCCGGATCCACCATGACCCTGAACTGTATAAGCAGTTACAGACAATTAATGAATGAATAAATGTATATGACTGATTAGGTTTATCAATCTTTGGGCCAAAGATGCAAAATAACAGGCAGTTTAAATTAAAGCACATAATTAAGACCCCCCCACCCCAATGTAAACAAATCTATTAAAAAAGTAAAAAACCTACTGTAAATTAGCCTATGTCTCATATTTATTTAAAATGTCCAAATATACAATATGCAGAATTATTTTGAAGGGTTTAACATATGTATAACCTGGAAAAATTAAGCCTTGAGTAAATGCATCCTGATTAGTGACGGCATTCACACACCACTCACCTTCAGTGTCCTGAGAGTCAGAGAAGGACTCGGTAGAGGAGCAGTCGGTACTGTATTTATCCACAGAGCACAAGGAGGAGGAGGAGGAGGAGGATCCAGCAGATCCTGAGTCTCCATTGTTTTCTCCTGATTCTCGTTCTAAAATAGTACTCAGTCTATGCAAGGTCTTCTCTGGAGCCATGTCCAACACTTTCACACCTGCCGAATCTGAGGAAACATACACTGTTCAGGATCAGGACAAATAATGCATTAAATACTTACCTCAGCTTTACAACTAGTCATTTCAAAGTCTAATCAAGTTTCAGGGCATGAGACTCCAAAACCTCATGACCATCTGCCATTAGGGAACACCATCACCGTGACCATTGGTTTGATTGTTTATGTTGAGATCCAATATCTAAACATCTATCACATCATCACACTCACATTGTGCCATAACGGTATATATTCAAAAGCTACAATCTGCTGAAACAGATGTGATTACAGTAACATTATGCATCCTTACTTTACATGGCTAACTCCAAGCTGAAATAATGGCAGACTTCTTTGTGTATCTGTAACAAACTATTATCTCGCATCCTGCTACAAGCTGCGATGATGTTCTAAAATGCATCAACAAACATGTTCATATTCAATGAGAACGAGGAGAAGGCACTAAACGGCGACGCCTCATTTTTGGCTTCAGACATGCATTTGTCCTCAAGCAAAATGTTTCTCAAAACACGGTGGCCCAAATCCTGCAGCACGCCTCAGCTCTCAGAGCCCAGAAATCACTCAATAATGAATCCACCTTTCACGGACAGATCGGAATGCAAACTATTAATGAATTATGGCCTTGGCTTGAGCTAGCCTGTTTATTTTTCTCCCACCTATCCCCAATGAATTATTCACTGTTCTTTTCTCTCTTTTATTTAACATTTAATGTCTTATGATTAATTAACACACGGGACATATTTTCAGTACAGGAATCTGCATTGTTAGTTCAGAATAAAAGAGAAAGGGAGAAAGACAAATGAAAATGGCTCTGGGCTGTATTGGCTGATTCTTTTCCCCCAACCCCAGCACCCCCCTCCCCCCCCTGCAAACCCTCCCCCTCCTTGAACTGAATAATTCAGAAAAGTGGGTAAAAAAGTAATTTGCTCAGAAAGTTCTGAGGCATCTATTTGTGAACACGCACACATTGAGCATTGGCAGACTTGAGAAATCTATCACTCACGGTTTATAATGAGAGGAAATGAAAACATGTCATACGCAACAGCCACAAGGTTCAACAGCACCAGGGATAACCTCCATATAATCAAGTTCACAAAGCAAAACATCAAGGTACTATATATTAATGTGAAAATGATTTTTGTTTGAGGTTTGATCAACAGAAGGGCCACATTAAAAAAAAAAAAGTTGAGTATTATTGTTTGAAATTATTTCACACCCTGCACATAATTTAAAAGGCCTATTTTTAAGGGTGTAACAGTTCATTGTGACATTGTAATAGTGTGAGAATAAACAGTGACACGGTATGAAGAGGATTATTAAGCCATCTAATCTACCTGCACTTCCTGAACACCAAAGTTTGCAAACATCACCATGAACTTGGTCCCTGTTCTTTACGTACTGACAATATGATTGATTGAAACCTTTATTGCACCTAAGGGAATTTGTCTTGCACACAATAAAAGCCACATTAAAAATTAATACACAACAACAATAAATAAAACAACACCATAAAAAGATTCTAAGAACCCGAGACAAGGGACACAATTTTAAACTCTTGATTAAAATGCATAATCTAAACTGTCCATGAGCTTATTTTTAAACTGTGCAGTAATTGAATGCTCCTTGGCACACATGACGTGATGGCCTGTTTTGACTTTATTTTGGGCATTTGAAACCTGCGTCCAGACGGGAGGGGGGAGTACTCAGTAAAAAGTGGGTGGGATTGATCGTCCAATATCCTCAGAGCAAGGTTAATGGTGTAGTGCTCTGACAGTAGAGAAATGCTTTTAACATCAGATCCAGTGATATAACAATGATAAGACATCGTTTTTCATGATAAGAATAATATATAACCATAATGCCCACCCCACATCTATATAAGATTTCATTGAGAAGTATTGTAGGTGTGAATACACACACACACACCCTTCGTTGCTTTCTAGTCAAAAACCTTCCTGGTATCCTCATGTTATTTTTAATTATAAGTTGCTCTTTATCATTGTGTCACAGTTTCACAATAAACAGCCCAGTAGAGCCGATCCATAACTAAACATAAAATTATTATAATTTTCTACATTAAAGTCTAGGTGAGATTTGGTATTTTTGCTCCTGCTCAAAGTGTAATTAGCTTTTACAGCACTGTCCAGAAAACAAAGGGTGTGGTGGTGGTGGGGGTTCCCTGCTTGCCTCCAATAGTCACATAGTGCAGTTTCAGCAGTGCTGAGCCTGACAGAGGCTCTATTCTCCCTTTTACAGGCAAATGCAGTATGACAATGAGTTTGAAGTGGTAATGTTAAGGTAAAATCTTAGAAGAATGTATCGTTTCTAATAAATACACTTTTCTCAAACCTTAAAAAGCAGTACTATGAAGCACACCCACGTTATGCTCAGAGTACATGGGTCTGCTCAGCTGTGGAATACTTTGCCTTTGTCTGAACCGGAAGACACTGATTGGATTGATTTTTTAATAAAAGCAGGTGATTTGTAAGGGTCAAATAACTTGATAGACTTGAGGTGTTGAATGTTATGCAAATTAGAAATGGGGAGGCATTTAATACTAAATGATTTCTCCAACCAATCACAGAGAGGCAAAGTCTGAGGTGCCCAGCCATTAATGTTTAGTTCCCATAGGCTTATTGTTCCTAAACAACATGGCACCCAAATAATGGGAGCTGCTCATAACTCCGTTTACATCATGATGACCTTGGATAGTGTGTTTCTGTGATTGGTTGGAGGAATTGTTGGAATATGTTGCCATGTCTCCATATGCACATTTTCATAAAGGGGAAAAAAATATCACAATATCGTTATTCCTGCCAACTCCTCATTTCATAAGAAGTGACTGGCTTGTTGTATTGTGACCTTACAATGTGATCAGGGATTAGATCTCACAGGTCAGTTCCTCTTCAAAAACAGGTAATTCACTCATTTTCTGTAACCCCTTCATCTTGTTTAGGGTCATGGTGTGTCCAGAGACTACTCAGAATCACAGGGTCACCTCCTGCACAGAGCACCAGTCCATCACAGCGCATCGCTCACATATTCATTTACATGGACACTTTTGCAGAACTTAACCCTAACTGTTGAAGAGGAAACGAAGCATCCGGAGGAAACCCACACAGACACTGGGAGAACACACCACACTCCTCACAGACAGTGAGCTGAGGCAGAGACTGAACCCACAACCCCAGAACCCTGCTGACAGCGTGCTGTGCCACAGTGCTGCTCAAACAGCAAATCAATGTAAGCTAAATATTTTCTACTCGACTGTGTTTGATATGATGCTGTGATGCATCGCATAAACACTGCTACAGAACAACTTTAAGCTCATTAGGAAGCTAACTAAGTTAAGCTTTTATCACCTGTGACAAAATACAGTTAATGAATTAATTTGGTCAGAGTAAACAGGGCTGTGCAATTAAATATCGTAGTGCTATGTGCAACATGAATGTGCTTGTGTGTGTTTCATTTATATCACTAATGCTCAAACTATACATGTAACACACTCGTCAAACAGCTCTGGAGTTGGCTTCAGTGTTATAGTGAGTATGTGTGATTGAACAGTCTACATCACTCTGAACAATAAAAAAAATGTTGATTAAAATGTATCCTGATTATTGTTGTTCTTCAAGACATAATATGAAAATAATAATTGCCTTTTTTACAAAAGTGAACCTCTGGAAATCAGTGTAAGGCCATTCAATGCAAGAATGACGGGCGTAAAATAGCTGTATATAAGGATACATGTATTTTTGCTGACAGCATATTAAACTACGTAAACAGCTATGGTGTCTGCAGTAATCTTACAATAAAGGCATGTTTTAAATATGTCACTGAGGGATTTGTTTGGAGAGTATATATCAGATACAGTTAATAGGATACATTATTATTATTATAAATGAGAAAAAAATGATATTGTACAGGATCTGGCCATGAACTACTGACGTGTAAACACAACGGGGAAACAGGTTCAGACTTAATTAATACGTTTGCGAGCATTAGTCCAATAGTTAATCCAGACCAGATAATGAATCAGCTTTAAACTAACTCACCATCTCGGACCAGAGAGGCTCTCTCCTCTGTCTCCATCTCAATCAACTCAACCTCCTTCACTTCATCACGTCTGGGTTTCTTTACAGCCATTATCTGCCACAAACAAACACAAACGATACACAAAATACATACAGTCGGGCTGAAAATGAGCTGCGCGTTTTCCAAAAAAACAAAACAAAACAAAACTACAGAACTTACCCCTGAGCTGCTTTAATGCAAAGGAGTCCGATAATCAACAGCTCTCTCTTTCCCTCATTACGGCTCTGGCGCCTGTGTTATTACGCCTCCCTGCAGAGAAGCTAACACTGAGGGTAGTTACGAGAAAATAGAGAAATATAAAGACCTTTTTGACACTCTAATAAAAATATCGTTTAAAAAAGGGACTTATCTTGCGATCAACAACTCCCTCGGCACCTGTGGGGACTTGCAGCTCTTCCCCGGAGTCCCGACTGAGGAAAAGTGATTGGCTGTGTCACAAATCGAGCCATGCTCCCTACGTAGTGCACTGGATGTATACATTTAATGACTCCTGCGCCCAAATAGAGCAGTACTATGTGTAGGAAATATACATATAAGATGTAGACGCTGGTGAATAATCTAATGGTGCACGGTTTGACCTATAAAACCTGACACTGCCATAACTCACAATGTGCACTACGTAGGGAATATGGCGCCAATTGATTTAGCTAAAGTGACTTCTAAACGCAAATAGTGCACCGTATGCCAATTTGAAGATCTGTTCAGATAAGAGTCTAAAATGTCTCATAGGCATATGATGATTCATTTGAACACATAAGCTATTATTTCATGATAAAAATGCAGTAGTGAGCCGTTTGGGATGCAGCCCAATCACACACCCCGCCATTTGCAACGACATCTTGTCGTGATGTTTACGCCCAGTTTACGTTGATTAAACTACATTAATTTGTTGACGATTAGTCAAAGTCCACGTTTTTTCCGACAGTAATATACATTTTGTTTTCTACTTATTGGTGAGTTAAACTTATAAAATGGTTAAATAAATTGTTGTTTTCCTTAATTGTATGCAGGGCTATCAGTTTAATTAAGTTAAAAGGTAGGCTTTTCTTCAAAGCAGGATTTTTCATTTAGCCAGATAATTTTAGCCCGAAGATGATAGTTGCCCAATGTCCCACCTTATTTCCATCTTGAGTTTGGGTACACTGTCTAGCTGTCTGGCTAAATTGAGAATCTACTATGCGTGAATTACCAGGCGTAATCAGGAGTTACATAGCGCTAGCTAAATTACCGGTGTTGAAGACTGTCTAAATGATCTGGTTAAACGTAGAAATCCTGCTGTGTGGCACATCCCGAGTGGAATGAAATTTTTGTAACACTTACATAATGTTAATTTTACATTTAATATGTTTATTACAATGGTAACCTGAGTGTGAATGTGAAAAATCCAGAGTTTACCTGGAATTACTGGGCACAAGGCACTTGGAAATTAGGAGAAAAAAAAACTTTTTATTGCAAAACATCCAAAAGCATTCTAGACACGATTTTGATTAAAATAAATAAAGGTTAATTATATTAATAAATCAGCTGTAGCCAAGATGCAACCATAACAACACATTTCTGCTGTCTCCAAGACATGTTGAGATTATGGGAATGACACATTTAAGGGCAATATTACAGCCAGACATTTCAGCCAAGAAAAGGAGGACAAAAGAGAATGGTAAGACACATTTATTTAGTGACACTCTAAATAAAAGAGTGTCAAATAAAAGCCAAGGCATTTTTACTATGTGTGAAGTTATGTGATGACAGACTGTAGTTTAATTTCTACAAAGCAGAACTTATGAGTTTGTTAGAAAAATTTATCCCACATTTGAGCCCAAATGGCAATGAAGGTTTGGTCCAAATGTGGCACATCTGCAGTTCTCTTTTGGCCCACATTTGGCATTGAATGATGTTGTTACTCATGGTAACTCAGCCACAGCTCCACCTTATATGGGGCCAGAGGCCATATGTCAGGTGTGTTGCAGAACAATTCTGGGCCAACGTCTGGTACACACAATAAGTGCCATAATCCAAGGCCCACATCTGACTCCCACAAAGCTCGCCAGTGCTTTAATGTTTGACTTGAGGCATAAGTTATCTGGCTAAACCAAGTAATCATGCTTGGTATAATGCCCTGAGGAATTCTCAGTTTTCAGGATAACTTAAGCCAAAAGTCAAAGGGCTGACTAGACTATCTGACTAAAATGAGAAATCCAGAGGGCTGTTCTACAAAGCAGGATTTACAAGTTAGCTAGATACTGTAAGCCCAGAGTTGAGGATGTAAACGCCTTTCCTGTATAACAGATTTGATTTGAGGCTTCATTTATCTGACTAAGCTGAGAAATCCTGCTTTGAGTAATACCCCCTGTACTGGTTTTGTGTTTGTTTGGTAAATGTCTGAATAAGCTGTACTGTGAAAACTGATGGAAGCTCAAACAGGGTCATGCTGGTTGGCCAGCATAGCAGGGTCCAAATTCACAACATTGATTTTAGTGGTAAATGGTATAACAGTTTCCCTTGCAACTGATTTTAATTTCAGCATGTCCTACAAGGCTTCGTCCAAACTCACCTGGAACACTTTTTGTCCTCCGAACATAAAATCAACTGAGTGTCACAGTTATTTTACCTCTCTACAACACAAGTGTTTAAATGAACAGCTACTGCATGCAGTGAATATCAAAAGCAAAACCAGCGAGGGATGGATTGATACTGAGCTGTATTCAAATTTCTCTCAGTTTACAAGCTTGCCAATTTACTCTAATTAGCCTGCACATTAGTGTTGCATTTTAAAGGATGCCCTGCTGTGTTTGCATATGCTCAGAGCACAAGAGGCTGGTTAATTGAAAAATTAAGATGTGAGGGTGTTTGTCGGAGCAGGCCGCAGATGCCTCGTTCAAAGGGAAGTGCTCTGTAAATAGAGATGCCGAGCAGCGCTTTAAGAGCATTACTGGGTTTTTATTCAATAGGAAATCTATCGGATTAGAGCTGTTAGGTCAAGGCAAGTGTGTCTGGAATCGCATTAGTGGGAAGGGGTTGAGAGCATTTTGGAGCGTTAGCTAGGTCTCCACAGTGAAGAAAACCTTGCTATGAACATTATCCTTTAGCTACATGCACATGTTTTGAGGCCTGTCCATGTGAAATGGTTTGAAATGTTTTCATCAGACATTGCACACTACTATGATGTCTAGAACATGAAGTTTTTTTTTGAGGCTCATCATTCTCAATTGGGATGTTATTCCCGCATCTGTGAGTAATGTGTTTTCTGTATAATGATATCTCTAACAGCTCTGATAGCTGCAGATGCTATATCATTATTCCATTCACTGCAAGTTTATTCAGGAGGAAACGAAAGAGGTACTGTATATAAACTATAAACTATAAAACTATTTTACTGATCTGTTTTGGCTTTATTGAGCTCGATCTTAAGTCCAATTGTCCTCCTTGAGCCGGTCGTGACCGGTGTGAAAATTCCCTTCTAAAATGTAGCACGTTTTGTAAATGTTGTTGTGAGCTGACTCTGCTGGCCACTGTAGTCGAGCGTCATCATGTCTCCACTTCTTGTATCCATCATTTCAAATTAAAAGCCCTCTGTAGAGTTTTCATAAAAGTCTGAGACTGGGTGGAACTGGTTTTAATCTGCTGTGACGGTGAATATTACACTACTCGAGCACTTCAGAGTGGTATTAGGATTATTACTCGTTTTTTTAATTAGGAGTATTACTCTATTTTTACTCCTGCAATGCTGCACTAGGTGGAATCTATATGAGTCATTTTCTACCATAATTCTTCTTTACATTATGAAACAACCATAATACTGACACATGGGGCCTGTTTACACCTGGCATTAACTTGTACTTTTGGTGATTGGATCTTGGTCCATATGAAAAGCCATGCATAAGCGCCCCCAAGCATTGTGATTGGCTCACGATCTGATCGCTCAAACCATATTCGGAGATGGTCAGGGTCAGATGTCAGCCATGTTTCACACAGGTAAACAGAATGTGTTGTGTCATGCTGCACCTGCGTGTGTCGAGGAGTGTTGCCGGTGCCAGTTTTGAATGTTTGGGTGTGGCGCAACCAGCTGGTGTGCTACAGGCTTAATGTCACTTTGTGAATTATCTTTTCAACTGTAAAATCTATCAGCTATCAACTTAACATTGGCTACTTCAGTACACCTTTTTCTTTTCTCCACTCTCGGTGTCCATCATTTCAAATTAAAAGTCCCTTGCAGATTTTTTGACATTATAACATTCTGAAGTAGCGGCATCAGGAATGTTGCGGATACGCTGTATAAATATGGCCATCCCCATGTGATGGACCCACTCTATGGTGCATTGAGGGACTTCAAAGCAGTTTGATTCCGTATCTCATGTAAGAGGCACCGTATTTCAGAAATAATAAAGTAATAAATAAGCTCTTTTGTAAACATTGTTTACTTCTTAATCTCACTTCTTTAAAAGGAAGAAATCCTAGGTGTTTCAGTGTGGTCTTGGACTTCAGGAACATGCTGCATTTGTGTGTGCGCTAATGTGTGTGTCTGTGTGTAAGCAAGTGGACCTGGTCCATAATCTGTAGCAGTGTTTAAGCTTTTGCGGAGTTCATGTTTTACAGCAGACGTTTCAGACTGACTGCTGACATCCTCTTTCACCTTGAGAGATAAAATGTGCTTCTGCGGCGCTTCCTCCGTGTCACATTCCAAATCCAGATTATAATTAATTACATTGCAATAGGATTCCTCTGCCTCTAAATGATTTATGGTGTAGCACATCTCTTTAGCCGGCAGTAATGAAATATGTTATGTGTAATGACAAAAATGGATTAATTCATTTGTATAAAAGAGGGATAAAAAAAACACGCACCCGCAATTGAGTCACAGCTCTGCTCTTTACCCTTATTCAGTAATGTAATAGCCAAATTTAATTTATTATTGGGAATGAATATACGACTTAAAGAAGGATGAGTCAATTCATTGCCGGTTGGACGGAAGGTGAAACCTGCTTCTGAACACCGGTGAAACACTAATGAATAACGACCCAGCATTAAAAAGAGTAATTCCAGAGGTTTTTCAAGACTTTCTGCATAGTTAAATCTTTAGGATTTGAACGAAGTCATTCCGAGAGCTTTGATGTGGAATGCTCCATTCCAGAGAAAGGCAGCACTTTTTTTCACAAAATTCCCATTTAATTTGTATGCTTTACATGTAACAAACAGTAAAAATGGAAAGGAAAGCAGAACATTAAAAAAAGGAGAAAATTAAAGTGTAAATAAAAGCCCTGAGTGGAAATATGCATTTTGAACTGTGGGCTTTAAAGCAACACTAGGTAGTGTTTTTGCCTTAAATTTACAGTTTCAAAATCATTGTAATGCTTCATGGGACTGTAATAAGGAAGAATAATGTCTCTGCCATTGCTACTCCAGCCTCAGCACTACAGAAACTGCACTCAGTAACTTCTGGGGGAGGGTAGTACATTACCCCTTTCTCCCATTCCCCATGATTTCAGGACACTGCTGTAAAAGTGAATTGCGCCCTGCAGAAATTCAGAATCCTCCTTAGTGTTCCTTTAAATGTACCTTTCCAGTGTAAATATATGCACAGTTGCATTAGGGCCCATAAAAGGGGGCTTGATCCAAGCAGCAATCCAAATGTCAGAATTAGAGCCCTTACATCAGTACTTATGCAATTTTACACCCATATCTCAAATAAATAATGAATACATAAATACATAATTCATTATGCATTAATGAGTTGAGAATTAATCCATTAATAATGAACTTTATCCAGACATAGCCAGTTTCTTCACTCTCTGAAGTTTATTTTCACAAAATTTCTTTTGTACTTTTAGGCCACTGCCCCTTTTCCTCAGTGGACATCAACCCTCCATTTGTTCTTCATTTAGTTGTAAGTGAGACCCTCACCAGCTCTGCACCCGCATGCCTTTCATTCTAATTACCTTCTACCCAACATTACCTTAGCTTTTCTCATCTTCTTGGCTTCCACCAATATTTCAGGGCCACATGTGGACACCCAGCTGACCTCAGCCTCTTCACGGTCCTCCTCAGCAACTCAAGATGACACCTGGAGTGAAAGATAAAGGGTCCCTCAGATTGAGAGTAGAAATAGATATCAACATTTCCAATTAAGACTACAGATAAATTAGCTTACAATAGAAAAAAAATATCATGGAAATATGAGAAAAGAGGGAATTTGATTTAACCGGAGCTTAACAGTATATGAATAACGTCTGTAGGGGATTCTTTATATAGCAAAGGAAGTGTGGGTTTCCTAAGGCTATCTGCTCACTTGGGACTTCCCGAGATAATCCAAAGGGGGGCCTCGGAAAACCCTGGAAGTTATTCAACCTCGTAAATGACTAAATAGATTTTTTTCTTTTTCTATTAACTCTGATTTGCTTTTGTTCCTCTCTCTCCAGCTCCATACTGGTTGGAGGCGGTCCATTTGACTAGATTCTTTATTTAATTAGCTGTCAATGTCAGACTGATCATTCTTGATGAATATTTTTGAATTTTTGATCTCCTCGACAAAGGCAATATCATGGAGGCAGGAAGAAAGAGGAGTTAAGCGTTATCTTTAGGTTTTATCTCTTGTGGCAGGTCCTGATATTTCTTGCTGGGGCCTTTCCTGAGCTCATAGTTTAATCCGTATTCCAGATAAACTACTCTTTTCAGTCGTTTTACTCATCATCCTTCGTGTTTTCGTTGGCTAATTTAGTTGCGAATGTCAAAACAGTGGCTTTAAAGTATGCTTTCAGCACGAAGAGTTCAGCCTGCCACAGAGTAATCACAGCAGTCTTAAATGGACCTTTTGTTCTTTGTGAGGGATACAGCAGTTTAAAGTGACTAATTGCAGGTGGTCTTAAAAGAGAAAAGAGGTTTTCACCATTAGTGCAATTATGATATGACATCAGACATTCTCAGTAAAGGGTCGTCTTGTTGTTATTGCGCAAGACAGATTATGATTGGGTTTAAACTGAAGCACATTATGAGTCCAGCCTTAAGTAGTCCCGGGGAAAGAAACGCTCCCCGATGGTGTCATGTGGCTAATAAGGCCTTTGATTCATATATACTTTAAGAGTCAAGGGTAACACAATGCTAGCCCTGTATTTCCGAGTATTTGTCCTTGTTACTGAGGGTTTCTTTTGTCCTAGATTTCCAGGACTCTGCTCCCGCTCTCCAAGCACACAGTGCTGGAGGCTCATCTACATGCCCGCACTGTATTTTACACATTGTCAATTTATCTTTCTCATTACCATCATTAATAAGGCCTTTGATACCTCTCATTACAAGGTTAATTGGGACAAGTTGGAAACCAATCCCCCTCCCACACCTTTCCAATATGATGTTATTCAAACACTTCTAACAGCAGTGTAGAAGTCTCACCAGTGTCCCATAACAGCTGGGGTCATGTTTCTATTATATTCCCATGCTTCAAGAGGTTGGGGCCACCACCCTAGGCCGTTCTTATAGGCCAGAACGGAACCCATTCAAGAACCAGAGTTCTTTTGGTTGAAAAGTGCTATGAGTGATTTTCATAGTTCTCTATACCATGGCATAAGCGAGCAGAATCACCGCTCAGGAGGGGCATGACTTGCTTCTATTCTATACATAGTTTTGTTTTGCATAGATGTTGTAGCTTTTTAGACATTTTGGAAGTCATTGTATAGTTCAGGGATGTGTTTGTTTACTGCAGTGTATATGTTTTCTGCTCAAATATACTTTTTTTTTTTCATTCATTCTTCGACTTATATTCTGTACCTGCTTTATCCCGGTAAAGTTTGTGGTGGGACCACCCAGGATCAATGGGAGCAAGACAGAAACAAAGGCTTCTTGGTTGGTTCCGGTTTCCAAAAATGGTTGTTGTTGGCCCTATCTTCAGGAGATCAGCAGTTCAGTCCCCAGGTGAGGCTTCATCCGTCCAAAGCAGAGCGTCCTGAGAGAGCGTAATTGTCTTTACTCTCTGGGTGAATGGGAAGGCTTCCCTTCCTTCCTTTCACCACAAGACAACCAAGATAGCAAGGTATGGTTGGCCCAAATATGGCCCACATCTGCAGTTCTGTTATGGCCCACCTTTGGCCTTGAATCAGCACCGATTGCTGAGATTTGGCCCACACAACACATGCCAGTGCCCTAAATGTAAACATAAGAGTGAAAAGTGGCACAGATTTGGCCCAAATGTGACTTCTATCTGCGACAGTGTCTGTCCCTGGATGTGCAGACATGGATGGTAGGGTGACGTTGTTTTAGCAGCAGTGTGAAAAAAGTTGTGTGAAGACTATTGTTGACACCATGTGGAAGAACAAACTTGTCCTCACCATCCCACTGTTGGAGGTGTGTGATAGGGGGAGTTCAGCTAAAAGATCATGGAGTTGGAGATGACAAATTGTTGGGTAAAAATTCCGCAATAACAAGGGTGTAAATATATAATGTACGTAGATAAATAATCTATTTCTAATGTGAAAAATACCAGTTTATCCAAGTGTGTGGTTTTTGTTGCTCAGCTCGAGTGACTTAAAACCATGCTTTAATTTTGTGTCTGCTTTTATCCACCACTCCTGCGTAGGGTGAGTGGGTCAGGTCTGGTCTCCGAGTTGCATGTATGAGTTGAGAAGGAGCTTCAGTTTAATTTTATATTTGCTAAGGCATTTATAAAAACCTAACTGACCCAGATGACCATTTAATTTCAAGATTTAATTATTTATCATTCTATGTATATTTCCACTGAGCACTAGCTCCGCGAGCCCTCAGAAGACGGCCCAGAGCTTTGTGTGCACTCATTGTCTCTGCAGTGACTGCTGTTGGCCATCCTGAGAAAAAAGAAAATGAAATTTCTCTATCTGCTCATTAACAGTTACGGTGTAATCCAGATAGTCCGCAGTAAGGCCACATCATACATGAACCCCCCCCACACACACACCCCCCGCACCACCCCTTTTCTGTCCTAAACGTAGTTATCTCCACCAAATATTGACTTTTTAGGATCTGATTATTAAGCAATTTCCTCCCAACTTCAAATTGCCCGCTGAACAATTATTCCGAGGACGTTCCAAGACCCTGCGGACACTGAAGGTCCTGAAACTGATTATGCGGGGAGATAATTGCTATGAAGATTTCAAAAAGGCTGGAAATGAGTTTGACGAACCCCAAAAGTTCTCAGCCACTGGTCTGCGCTGAAGAATACATTTGCTGACGGCGCCACTAAAGAGTTTGAGGCCACGTAGCATTCCCTGTGTGCTCAGGTAGGTGAGAAGTATCACCGCCTTTATTATCTGAGCTAATAGCATTCCGGATCTTTCAATTACGCCGAGTGAGATGAACAAATTAATTAATAGTTCTTCTGATACAAATTTGCCTCCTTCAGCAAATGTATTCCTTAGAAAGACAGAAGGGTAAAGACAGATACCGTCTGACACTGATTTTATTTCACTGATTAAGTGTGGGCATAGTCTGGGGGTTTAGTACACCCTTAAAAATAATGATTCCTAAATGTTCTTGGCTGGAGAGTAACATTCCAAGCTTAACATTAATCCTTATAAAAGAAAGTCCTTTATTTCTTATAGAACACACATTATATGAGAGATGTTTAAATCATAAAAGCTTCTAGAGGCTTTAGACATCACATTTACAAAAAACAGGTATAGAACCCACCGTTAAATAAGGATTCATACAATAATCGATTGACATGATCGATAATACAAGAACCGAAACAGAGTTCACAAGGTCTTTTTTCCCTTTGGAACAGGCTGGCTCACTCATTCACACTCAGTCAGTAACATACTCATACACTCACTCACATGCATAAGTACTCACACACACGTTCACTTATCCATTCTCTCATTCACACATATATCCACTCATTCACTCACTCAATCATACACTCATCTCTCTCTCAAATACATAACTCACTCATTAACAGACTCATTCATTCCTTCACTTACTCACTCACGGTTAGGACATGTCGGAACTGCTCCATCAGGAGGCGATATTCAGTGCTACATATCAATGACACACATTCTTGTTTGCTTTGAAACATTGGGGTATAGACAGCTTCCTTAAACTGTGATAGTCTTCACATTCACGCACCTTGTTTACAAACATGGTTCTTTACACCAACATCCACTGGAAGGTTCTCTAGAGGTCCTTTTAGAGGCTTTGAGGAGTGTTGAGAGCTCTGTTCTGTGCTAATGCTCTTAGTTCGAGAACCCTTTTTAGTATCTTTATATTTCCTAGTGTAATTTTTCACACTGACATACACAGTGTTTGTAGAGGGGTTAAACAGTGCTGTAACAGCTCATACTTTAGATGATTTCTGTTTTGATAAATGCAGGGCCACTGTTCTGGTGCTTATGTAAATAAGGTTATTAAGTACACTTTGTGCTGTTTTCCCCCCCTCCATTTTCCCCTTCTCCATCAGTTAAAGGCTCTTTTCCTGAAAAATGACACATTAACCCGGAAGCCGAGCTTTTCCCTTCGTATAATTTTCCCATAAATGGAGAGAGGTTTAAGAGTGGAAAGCAGGAGGTATTAGGCCACTCATCAATGAATGAGCCCCCTAGTAACAGTGACATCACTTCCAGAACAAAAGATGGAGGAAGGCCAGGTGGGAGGATGAGTAGGAAAGGACGAAGAGGGAGCCACGCTGGCCACTTCTTTCCTCCAGGGTCATGGACGGTGCCGCTAGACGAAGGTACCCAAGACTGACAATAGCCAAGAGACAAATGGTGAAATGGGCAGCTCCACCACAAACCTCCTCCAAGCCAGAATTAGACAGGGAGGGGGGGTGGAAAAATAATAGTTATAAAATTGATTGCGGTCATAATCTCGTAAAATATGTGTCGGAAAATTATCCGCTGTTCGATTAACACATAACACGGGTGTCAAATCCGTAATAAAACCCTGATCAATAAAACAATAACCATGTTGTTAAAAGCAGGCGCTGAGAGGTGTGGTACGCGCTGCATTTCAGGGGTGAGCAACCCTTTTAATATAAACGGATTTCATCTTTCCACCATGTCACCTAAATCACCACAATGTTTGTGTATACAATTATAATAAGATAATAAATTGTGGCAATGGATGGATTACGGACGCTCTCCTCGACCCCATCCGTCAGCCTTTGTCGCGGGCCCAGAAAATGCATGTCTAACAATCTGTTGATTACACTCTGTCAAGAGGCGAAACAGAGGCTAAGCCTGGAGGACGACTCGCACACAATAAGTTATTTTAACCCGTTGCGATGCTTAAATCGATAAAAGGCTCCGGCGTTAATGACTGCAATTAATGAGACTGCTAAAAATCTTTATCTGAAAAGGCGATCATATCTGTGTGCCATTTAATGAAGGGTTCTTTACTTCATCGCCCAGGCTCTCGCTCGCTTTCTCTTATTAATTGGGCTTTTGTCTTTGAAAAGGACCCAGCTCATTGATTCTGAAGTGTATCAAATGCCAGGCGCCGCACGGAGCCTGTATGTTGTCATCATCTGCAAAGAATAATCCCTTATTCATCCGTATGAAAGGGTTTTCCTTTAATCGTCGTGCTGTTGGCTTCCAAAGTGGAGCAAGCCGTGATTTTTTTTTGAGTAAACTGGCCCTGGTCGCATCTGCACGTCCAGAACTATCAACTAACATCACTTGTTAAAGTTAAACACTAAACTTCATTTGTTTAACTTCATTCATTTTTCAGTGGTGGTTCCTGAGGAGGGAACTATATGGAAAAAACTGGAACCACTAACTAGACAGGCCACTAAAATGAAAAGCACTTAACTTTTATTTTTGAGAGAGAGGAGCAATCCGAGGACAAATCTTGATTCGACTTGTGTCAGTGTGTTTCTCTGCAATCAGCAGTTTTATAGAAAACCATTCGGAATGACTTAGTTTACACCCTAGAGACTCCATTTTGTGGACATACTGAATAATCGTGGACCAAACACGTGCTAGGTCCATGCTGAAACCAAACTGGACAGGGCCGCAGTCCATCACAAATCACCACACACTTTTAGACTGGAAGGAAACACTTTCTCGTATAAACCCTAACCATTTCAGTTCATCCTTATTAACCACCTCTTTACTTAAAGACAGTGAAGTCTTCCTCTAAGTGGGTTTGTATAATGAACAAACACGAGTGCTCTTTTGGCACCGAAGCACATGGGAAACATTTTCATGTCACATTAGTTCCTAGCCAGATAGAAATGTATTTATCTGTGTATTTATACAAAGTCACTCAAAAGGAAGTCATTCATTCAAAAAATGACTCTTTGCCAGGGACATGTTCATTTCGCTGAATTAATTTTGTGACAATTAAAAGGGGGATATTTGGGAACTATTATGGTAATCGTCGCCACTGGAGGTGGGGATTTCGTAAGGACGGATAATTAACTGCAGTGATGTCCCACCAATGAAACCGTGGCTGCGTGTCATTTGTGCAAAAGCAGGGTTTCATTACGAGTTATCAACTGCATGGATATAACTACAGGGTACAGCAGCCTTTATACCTTTCATGCCACTTGGCATATCATTCATATTATGACACCCATGTCATGGTGGGTTTTACAGTGAAGAAGCATCTGCAGAAAGATTGGTGTATATACGTTGTAGGGCAATCCTGTAAAATATTGTATATTATTTTTTGGCAAAATAAATTGAATCACCAGCAATTTTTCTTCATAGCAAAGAAATAAACCACAGATATGACAGTTTGTGTATATATCGTAAAAAATATCTAACATTGTGATATAATATTTTTGCCATATCATATCAGAATAAGAAAAACAAAGTGATTTGCATTAAACATAGAAGATGCACAACAAAGCAAATGAAAATCAAATTATGCTGAAATCAGAGGTGAGTAAGCGTATGTAGATGAGGCTAATAGTGTGGACATGAAGCAGTAGAGCTTGGGAGTTGGTGGTCACCACCTGACCTCACTAAATGTTTTGAGGATGAATGCAATCAAATCCTGACAGCAATATTCCGAAGTCTATTGTAAAGGAGAGTAGAAGGGGACTAAACTGAAACACTGGCGTTTTAAATTCTAAAGCAGTTTACTTTTGAGAAATATTAATAAATTAATTGAAATATTAGCAATATTCATAAATGCTGGGTGAGTTTAAATAATATTTGTCTGTGTAATGCAGTTTTCACTGTACACACTCAGGCACTGTACTCACCACATGCTCACTCTCTCCCTACTGATGGCCATCTCTGGGGAGTTTGAAGTTTCCCTGCAGTGGATTAGAGTCCTGCAGTCTTCAGCTCCAGAGCAAGTCACACGCTGAGCTCTAACATAGTCACTGGTCAATAATTCAATGACTGAGGTCTATTGTCCAATTATACGCGTTATCAGCGGAGGCCTCCTCTCCCGTTAATGACCCGAGTAAAGCAGCAATTAAAACGATTCACAGTTTGGGCACCAAATGATCTCCTCTCCTTGTGCCTAGTGGAGCATTGAGATGAAGCAGGGCACTAAAAAGTCCAAGATACTGGATATAACAAAATCTGACAAGGTCTACTGCTGTAGATGCTGCACACTGCTCCGTCTGAGTGCTCAGAAGTGTGTGGGAGGCCTGGATATTTTGGCAATATCCATATAACTCACCAAACATTATATTTGCAGAATATATAACAGCTGGATAAGCAGGAACACCAACATATTTTTTTCGACCCAAATTTGGATGTAATCACATTGTGTAAATTCTTCACTAACTCGGTCTGAACAGGTCCCATCAACAGCCAGTGGAAACAGTGCTCAGAAAGTAAATGCAGGCAGTAGTTACAGAAAAGCTCCAACCGGTAGAGGATGGATTAAATGGTTAAACCATGGAAATCTACAAGATATTACATACTGCTAGCTGCACATGTCCCCAAATAACCAGTAATACCTGTAACAGAAACCATACATCGGGCCACATAACAACCCGCTACTGCCCTTTTCCCAACTTTATTCTAATCTGCCTTTCCACCTTAAATGACACAGCAACTACATTATGGAGTCTGCTATTGCTGAACGTCAGATACTTCTGGACCATATAAGGAGGAACGTAGTCTCCAGTGTGTGTTGTTCTATTTATCTCCAGCTCCCTCTGCAGTGTGTAGAGTCTGTGCTGAACTTGTCTTCCCATCCACAACACCAAGACCTTTTTACTTGAGTTCTACAAAATTGCAATGCAAACAGTAGCCACTGTGAGTTGATGTACATCCATGTTTATCTCTGTCTCCTAGGGAAGTCCCATGTTTGGTTCAGGAGTCTGAAGTCACCTCGCGGTTATCCCCAGTTATGTAGAGTTTGTGCCTGACATTTTTCCAGTCTCTATAAAAATCAGCAACAAACACTGATATAGTGTGAGACACCTAATCTGTTTACAATCTGCTCTGACTTTAAAAGTCATGTAGTGTAGCTAAGGTTTAAAGGGAGTTGAGTTAAGGGAGCTGTGATAGAGCAAGCCCTTGTCAAGTAGAGATTCTCAGCACTGTTAAGCATGTAAGTGCTTCAAGAAGTGCACACTTCAGTCCTCATTGTGAAGTGAGAGCTTAATTAGGGCAATCTGGGTGAGTAGCGGTGGTGTCAGATATACTGCACGACTGCTTCAAGGCGTTCTTTTTGAGGACTCTGGGAAGTGTGCACTTGTGAGAGATGTCTACAGGCTCCATTACTGAGAATCAATTTACTGGTGAGCTTTTCAGAGCAGACCATATACTAACAATAGCTCTTATCTGATGTGCTCAGTGTTGTATCGTCTTGTACCGTGGTATAATGTAACACCGCTGCTCTCCATAGGTTGGACTTCACCCAGCTTAATAGCGAGGTCAGTGGTGCTTTCTTGGTCTCTGGGCTTTGGACTGGGGACTGAAGAATTCGTAGACCACTTCACCAGTCAAGAGGCCTGGCTGTAATATTTACCATAAATATTTGGGTATTAATTTGGATATTTCTAGAATATCAGAATATCTGACCCCAAATTAGGGCTGTCCCGAATACCGTTTTTATAGCTTCAGAGCTTCAGCTATAATATTTGGTAAATGTTTAAATTTCAGAGGGGGTGGGGCGTCATGTCATTCAGAAAAGCCACCTCTGATGCCTGCTTTAAAATCCCAAGGCTGAGCTGCAGCTCTTCTTGCTAACTCATGCATACACGGTGCCAATAAACCACACTGTAAAAAAAATCCGTAAAATTTACGGTAAAATACTGGCAGCTGTGGTTGCCAGAATTTCACCGTAAAATTTACGGTCACGTTTTTGACAATCATAAATTTTACATTTAAGGACTGTTTTGTTTACAGTACATTTCTGTTACAAAAAAGATATACACTGTAAAAAACATGGTATTTTCATAAAAATAACAAAGAAACGTTGTTTTGCTATCTGGGAGCCACACGCGGAACACAGGCTGATGGTGAACTTTCCTGACCAACACACGTCTCGACATAATATGCACAGAAACACAAACACACACAGTGATCACCCCGATGCAACCCAAAATCAGTAAGTCTCAAAGACAGAAAAAAACAAAGAAACTCTGAAAATCACAGAAAATATGGAGAAGCAAAGCATGCTGGGAGCTCCCTAATGAGTCTCAGCTCCTCCCAGTCCTTGGACACTTGTACCGCCCCCTAATGGTTTGTGTGTTTAACAGTGAAATATTGTATATTTTACAGTAAAGAGATGTAAAAAATTGTATTTTGGCTGATAAAAGTATTTACGGTATTTCACTGTTACAGAGACTGTTTTCAACCTTTTTAGAGTGTACAGTCATTTACTGTCATGGTTTTACAATTTTCCACCGTAAACTTTTTTACAGTGCAGAGCTTTCTGGAGGTGCTTTAATTTGAGGTATGAATTGGATGTGGATTTTCTGAACTACACTAACTCCCACCCCCTTGATAATTTAAATATTTACCAAATATTATAGCCGAGGCTCTGAAGCCCTAAAAACGGTATTCGGGAACGCTCTAATTTAGGGAACTGTAGCGCTGCTTCATCGTGCAGCGTCTTTGTACTATATTGTAGCATTTTTGGCTTTTTCAGCTTTATTCAGGACTTTATGTTGGCGATTCTGAAAACAGGTGGAATGCTGGACGAGCAGAACTTCTTCTTTTAATTAACAAAGAGGAGCATTTTCTTATCGAAAGGCTTGTTTATTCAAAAAAGGACAAATTAAAAAACAAATATCAGAATCTCAAAAAAACAAACAAACAAAAAAAAATACCAACCCAACAAACAAATCTCAGAATATTCAAGTATTCAGGGCTAGTGCTGCCCCAGATCCACACCTAGTGTGAGCCTTAACCGAGTTGGCACATGTTTCAGACCAAACGCTGGAGACCCATTCAAAATGCTCAGAGGAAGGAAAATTATTTTATTGATTTCCCAGTGGGTCTCTGTTCTTATGGGTCACTGATTTATGAACTACTAAACTGAGGTCAGTGGAGATGACACAACTGGGCGAGCACAAGAGCAAAACTGGAAAAGGATTTGTCAGTTGTTTTTATAGCCGTTTTATTTACAATATTACCACGTTTGGTTTAAGAAGTTCCTAGATCCAAATGAAGATGGGCAACAGAATATGTTTAGGCAGTTTGTGGCTTAATCTGCTTTTACATCTTTTCAAAGCTCTAAAGGCTTAAATCTGAAGGCAGCAGATCCTCTCTGAAAATGCACCGTATGTACCATCATTTGAGATGGAAAGGAATTCAGTCACATTGGGGTGCACACATTCCCACGTTCATCAATATTTTCTTAGTTTTATTTGGGGCTGGGGTTGATCTTTTTGAGTCGGAGGAAAAAAAAACCACTTCTGGCTGAGAGAGAGTCTCAAACAAATCATTCGTTTTGATAGTCAAACTGTATGGAACAAGCATATTTCATACTGATGTCCACATATGGGACAGTTCACAATCCGGGAGGTTATAGTTGCACTAAATCGTGTCTAACAATGTCAGTGGTTTGTTTGCAGTTTCCCTGTATGCACACGCCCCTGCAGTTCCATGTATTTTTATGGGGATTAGCGAGTGTATTCATTCATTCATTCATTATCTGTAACCGCTTCTCCAATTCAGGGTCGCGGTGGGTTCAGAGCCTACCTGGAATCATTGGGCACAAGGCGGGAATACACCCTGGAGGGGGCGCCAGTCCTTCACAGGGCAACACAGACACACACACACACTCACACCTATGGACACTTTTGAGTCGCCAATCCACCTGCGTGTGTTTTTTGGACTGTGGGAGGAAACTGGAGCGGACATGGGGAGAACACACCAACTCCTCACAGACAGTCACCCGGAGCGGGAATTGAACCCACAACCTCCAGGTCCCTGGAGCTGTGTGACTGCGACACTACCTGCTGCGCCACCGTGCCGCCCATTAGCGAGTGTATATTTAAGCTAATTAGGAGCAATGGACAGGAGCTTTTAATTAAGATTTATCATTATAAGAATGTGGCTGAGAATTCTCTGTTCTAAGAATAAGTTGTGAATCTGACCTTTATTAGGACCTTTCTCAAGAACAAACGTTAGAAAATTCTCAGGAAGATGATGGTGAGTAAGGCCTATTGCTCCGAGGCACCTGCACATTTGTCTCAGGTTAAAAATAAATAAAACAGTGTTGGGTTGTGGAGCTTCTCTGGAGTCATGGGGCTCCATTGAGTATCCTGTGTAGGATCCAGAACTAATCATCCAGCATCAGACCTGAAGAATTCAATCATATCCTCACAGTATTAGTGTAGAAAATACAGTTACTGCAGCAAAATGGAACAATCTCCCTGTTACCTATTTTCTAAGCAAAATTTTGACTAAGCATGTTGCTGTAAAACTTGTGGTCATTGCACTTGGGTTAAACTTCAGTATCCCCTGTTATCCATCTCCAGATGAGATAGGGTCAAAGCACATAACTCTCCTCAACTCCCACTAAAACTGCAACTTTCAACAGGAAGGGGGAAAAAAATCCCATTTCTGTCACAAACTTGAGTGGCTCAGGCCAAGGATTTTCCTTAACCTCTTTCCCGAGCCCCAGACCTGGGGGTGAATTCATAAAGTCGCAGGCTGTCGGGCGATTTGTCTTCTGACAGGAGGGGAGGGTCTGGGGGGCTGGTCAGCGCTGAGTGGCAGTGACCGGGCTCGGGGGCCGTACCTGTGGACGCGGTTTGGGACGCAGCGAGGCGCGCCATCTGGCCCCGGAGAGGGGATCGGGGTGTAGCGCTCGGGGGTGCGAGGGGCCGCTGGTGAACAGATGTTCGGGATTGAACGCTGCTCTGGAGGGACCGAGCGTCCGTCAGCGGCTGGAGAGACCAGCTCTGACCTTGAGCGAGGGAACGCGTCAACGTCGGGCCGTTTGCCGAAGGCTGGGGAGGTGGAGGAGAAAAAACACACACACAAGACTCTCCAAGGGGCCCTAACCTCCTCACTGCTGTGTTTGTGAGTGAGGGGGGGTGTTCATTAGAGCGTGTCATATGGTTTAATATCACACTGACTTCAATTACAGTTACTTTCAGCAACTAACTACGCTCTTGGACCATCTTTAGTACAGTGTCCACAGGACACTCTTCAGATAGGGGAACTTCCAAGCTGCATTAACCTTCCTCAGTAACGTGATCAGAAGTGTAGTACGCTCTGGATAGGAGTGTGTGCTAAATGCTGTAAAGGTTGTTTTTTCAGAGAGAGAGAATGAGGCAGGTTTATAAGTGCTACTTTATAAGTGGAGCTCTAATCTTGAACATTACACCCATTTGATTGCTTTCAAATTAGCTTTTCTTGGGGTCAGTTTGTCTGCAACAATTTAAACCTCCCAAAATAATAAGAATTAAAATTTTTATCCAGGTTTGTGTGTCAGGGGCTTTATTTCTTTGTTGAATACCAAAAATGCACTTGTAATAAAATGAGGATGTTTTTGAAGATTTTGGCAATTTCATGCTATAGTGACCTCAGTATTATCCACATTCACCACAACAAATGCGTACAAATTCTGATACATTTTTTTTCTCTGCTAAATCATCTTGGGTCACATTGACCCCAACAAAACCCATGCGTACAGGATGTAATGTAAATGTATATGGGACACTGAAGACACATCATCATTAACTTTGTTTACCAAGTTTTAAATTAAATTAGAAACAGTCATTAAATATGAAGCAAATCAAAATTACACCAGTCCTTTATTTACAGATGTTACACTTTCAATGCGGTCAAATTAACCCCAAGGAGAGTAGGGTGTTTAACGCTGTATGCTGATGCACCATCTTCCCAGTGAAGCAGAAACATGCTCAGTGCAAAGGTTAGTGCCTGAGTAACCTGTAAAGACATTTCCAGTGTGATCCTTAAAACCTGTTTTGTATTGTCCTTATGTCTTTGTGCTGGATGAAGAACAGAATAAAAGTGAAGTGCCTTTTTTAATGCAGGGATAAGAGCGGCCACATCCTTTCTTCACCATCTCCGAAGAACTCAACTAATCAATAAGTGTTGAATCAGTCAATTATATGCCATTAATTTCATACCCTGAAGGTATAATCATCTCCATGAAAATACACGCGATAGGAAATTTATCTATTGGAAAATGTCAAGGCAGACAATTAAGTTCTCAAGTGGGATGTAAAAATCGACAACACGTCTGGGAAGGTGTAAGACAAAGCACGTGAAATTCAAGGACTTGGGCCTGGCTTTCCTTCGTTTTGGCCAGCTCTGTTCGTCCTAAAGGCGGATCACAAGGACGGGTGTAGTCAAAGTGTGTGTGTGTGTGTGTGTGTGTGTGTATATATGTATGTGTATATATATAAAATTTCTGAGGTTTATGTACAAACCTCTATGTCTCAGAAAAACAGCTTTGTCAGTAAAAATGTATAGAGCTCCAAGTGCTGTATCTATTTTATTTATTTTTATTAATACACCATTAATTAACCTAACAAATTAGAGCAAAATAAACAACTGGAAAATACACATATCAAACTGTCCACAGGTGTGAGTGTGTGTGACGTACTGTGATGGACTGGTGCCCTGTCCAGGGTTTGTTTCTGCCTTGCGCCCAATTATGCCTGATAGGCTGCGGACTCCCCATGACCCTGATCAGGATGAAGTGGTTACACAAGATGAATGAATGAATGAAAGGTGCAATAGAGGAATTCAGATTCATTAAAGTCTTTTTATGATTAATGCTGATTTTCAGTGTTTGTTTTCTGTCAGTGTTTCTGTCATTTTCAGGTGCTACCAGTGCTCTTGATACATCAGCAATAGGAACCCTGACATTATTGGTCTCGTTACTGTTTACATTTCATCACATCACTCACCCCCAACTGATTCTACAGCCACAGAAGGATTCAGTCTTTGAGAGTCCGTGTGAAAAATACACTGGGATGATTCATCTGAGGTCATCACTGGAAAAGTATTCACCGAGGCCTAGTGATGTAGTGACCCCATCTCTCATCATGAGAACAGATGCATTACACTCATGACATGAAAGCTGAGATGAGGCTGGGATTTGTTTAGAACAATAAACTTGACTCTGTGACTTCTTGTTCGTGCTATGAGGCTTACATTCGGCTCATTAACAGACAGCACATCAGGCCTCGTCCTTTTTTTATACTCTCTGCGCTTTAACTGTGTTATTTGTTTTACTAATCTGACCACTTGCTGTAAGAACATGGCCCAAGCTCGGAAATTACTGCACTGAAAAGACCATTGTGTATTACATGCGAGTTAACGACAGGGGTCAAACTGGTTGAACAGTATAGCAGTGTCCCAAAGCACCCTTTCAGTGCTGTACAATACAATGGTGTAACTTGAAAATGGTAACTTTACAGGCAGAATTTTTCTTAAATGTTAATGCAATTTAAAGAGATTTAATGGGTTGAATTAGTATGTGTTTCACTGTTCGGTGTGGATCAGAAACAGCAGTGCTACTGGAGTTTATAAACCCCTCAGTGTCACTGCTGGACTGAGAATAGTCCACCAACCAAAAACATCCAGCCGACAGCATCCTGTGTCACTGATGAAGGACTAGAGGACGACCGACACACACTGTGCAGCGACAGATGAGCTACTGTCTCTGACTTTACATCTACAAGGTCGACCAACGAGGGAGGAGTGTCTCACAGAGTGGACAGTGAGTGGACACAGGGTTTAAAAACTCCAGCAGCACTGCTGTATCTGATCCACTTGAACCAGCGCAGTGCACACTGACACACCGACAATCAAATCATACCTGCTCTGTGGGGACCTGACTGTTGAAGAAAAGGGTAAAAGTGGGCTAAAAAAGTATGAAGAGCAGCAAATAGACCACAGTCTGTTATTGTAAACAATTACAATGCTCCTGTATGGTTAGTGGAGCTGAGAGAATGGACAATGGATAAAGAAACAGGAGGTGGATTTAATGTTACGTCTATTTGTGGTACATAGCTTTGCTTGGACAGTCATTATTTCCTGATAATTCTGGTTTCACTAGAATCACTTTATATACGGATGGCTGAAATTAATTTACTCCATGACAGCAGCAAACAGGTACTTTCTGAGTAGTGTTCATGAAAAACCGGGAACTTTGACATCATGAAGACAGCTTTCTCCGTTTCAGAGATGCCAGGCCTAGTATCCTAGCGGCTCCAGCATCTATAAAAAAACTAACATCTGTTGAAGCATACATTAAGCTTTAAACGTAAGCGAGCAGAGATCAGCCGGTAAAATACAGTTAAGCAGATGTCGTTTTTCGAGTGGCAGATGGAACAATGAAAAGCGGATTGGAAATGAAAAAGCACTGCTAAAGGTCAGATCAATTACGCAGGGCTTGGCGCTCCCATGTGGTGACGGAGGAGAGAGAGAGAGAGAGAGAGAGAGAGTGAGAGTGAGAGAGAAATGGGCGAACGGCTCGAGGGCATGGAAATGCCGAGTGCGATCTGGAAAGCTCCGGCAAGTGGAGCGCACTTCCAGCAGGCCAAGGTTAATAACCCTCGCCCATAGACCTGCTCTCTCTCTCCTCACCACAGACTAACAGAACTTTGTCCATCAGTCGCACAGCTCTAATGAATTACAACCGTGACTTTAAGTGACATTGAGAGAGAGAGAGAGAAAGAGAGCGAGAGAGAGATATTTATCCTCCTCTATAAGGTGCACCCATCTTTCCTCTGCCTGACACCAGATAGCAAAGGGTCTATCAGTAGTTCTCAGTCTGGTGGTTTGCCTCCAATGCTGCTGCACTGTTGTGGACAGTATCACTGTCAGCACCTCAGCTGCACTCTAAAGCATTGCTAAAGCTCAGACTACAGCTGTCACATGTAAATCAAATATGACATATTCATAACTGACATTGTAAAGTTCATGAAACATTGAGAAAGCCCTCTGTCCTGGGTTTTCGTTGTTAGCTTGTTCCAGGTTAGCATTGTTAGCGATACCAGTTGATAAGAGCGAGTTATACAATATTTTACTATTCCAAACACCATGGATAAATATCCACATACAGCAGTGGGACAGTACTGTGTACCCCTGATTTAATGAGACAAATGTATAATAGTGCTAAGAAACTGTGTAAACTGTGTAACGACTGCTTTTACACTGTTGAAATGCAGTCAGCCATCTTGGATTCTGAACTCATGGCTGGTGAGGCTCCCCTGACTTTGCGAGTAGGAAAACTGACTGGTGGGTGCATTCCAGATGAAAAGTCCTACTTGAAACTCTGAAATTCAGAGATCAGATTAATAGGTTCCTCTTTGCATAGAATCTTCCATAAGTACTGCTAGCTAAAAGGATACGCAGGCGATTCTGGTGAAGTACAGTTTTCACAGCAAAACAAAAACCCCTTCCGCATTAGTGTTCATTCTGGAGCTCTGCATCTTTTAAGGTGGAGCTGTGTTTGAGTAAGAAGCCGACTGTTCTGAAGTATAACTTGTCTGTAAGCTTTTATTCACTGTTTGAATTACCACAGAACTCAGGTGTTACTCAAGTTGTTTAGTTTTGTAGCACTTTCACTCTGTGTTTATTTTCATGCAGTTATAGGTCTCCTGAATATAGAACCAGTTCCACCCTAAGTAATATAACTGTAACAGCAAAAATGTCAGGGTTACCTACCTATGGAGGAGGAATGGAGTGGCAGGTCTTTTCATGATTTTCAACATTCAGAGGTCTCTGTACCCTGCAGATGCAGTTTCTCAGCCGTGCCTGAGAGAGAGAGTGCTCCAGAGCCAGTTCAGACAGAGACACTTCCCCATTCACCGAGCCAGGTCTGTGGATAAACACTAGACTATTTTTCCAGCGCACAGACTGGAGAGGTAGCAAATGGTGAGGAAAGATTCTCTGAATTTAATTGGATTAAAATTGTGATCATTGTCTTTAACTCTAACCTTAAAATGTAATGATTTACAATGTGGAGACCAGCTGGTTGTCCCCATAAGGAAGACAAGTCCCCAGAATGCAGTATATTCCTAACACACAGAGCAGCACACTCTTTAAAAATAAAGGTGAACAACTTTATTAAAATAGAAGAACAACTTCTGATTCCATAAAGAACCAGTTTTGCTGATATGTTTAAATGGGCAAAGTACCTTAAAACTCAGCGATGGGTTTATAAACCTTTTAAAAGGTTCTTCACACACGCCTTTCTTAAACAAAAATGGTTCTTTATGGAAACAAAAGTGGTTCTTCTATGGCATCATTCAAAGAAACGTTTGTAGTAACTTTCGTAGCATCCCAGAGCAGTTGGGTTATATGCTGCTGAGGGATGTTGAGGGAGGGGAAAGCACTGTTCCTTTCTTTTTCCCTAAATACTATTTTCCTGCTGATCACGGGGATCAAACCAAAGTAAGAGACAGTGGACCGAAGAGAGGCTTGAACCCAGGAGGAAGCCATGATCTGAGAGCTGGGGGGTAGTGACATGAACCTGTCGTGCTGCTGTACAACCAGTTGCCATATTAATGAATAGTTAAAGTCTTAGGTCTTTTCTTGTCTTCGAGCAGGAGAACATCAGTCTGTGAGCGTCCAAATCTGGAGCTGGGAGCTGCTGCAGAATACAGCAGGTGTTTATGGGATAATTAAAGAATGCCGGGCTTAAAACACTTTAAAAAGTAAAGTTTCTTCCCATTCAAGCCTTTTCCCAGACACCAGTTGTATTCTGGCGTCTCTCCCAGACGTCTCCAGGTTGGACCAAGGGCCTTTCTCTCGCCATTTAATTCCAAACCAGAAGTAGAAAAGGCTTCTGCTCCCCCACATCTGTCAGCGTTTGGAGCCACAAGAGGGCAACATTAGCATTGTTAGTGCCTGTCCTCCCGGGCCTCTTCATTTCCATCTGTGCAGGGCATTTGCATGTGCAGATCAAAAACAGTTTATTTTGTTCGCACACATTTAAAACATGCAAAACTAGGCGCTTCCAGAAAGCCTGATAAAGATGGTTCCTTCTCTCTGCGAGTCTCGCTGCCGTCCACATTCAGGTCAATAATCTTGATCCTGCGACCGGTCACATACACAAGCCTCTGTCTTTTCCCCTTCAACAGAAACCGTTTTAATGCTTATCAGTGCAAATGTGCCAAAGAGTTGCATCTGTTTTTGTTTCCATGCATCGGTCTCACTTTTGTTTCTTTCTCTCTCTCTCTCTCTCTCTCTGAGTTTGGGTGTTCCTGTTTAATTTTAAAATTAGGTTGATTTTCATTTAAAGTTATATTGATAGTTTTTTTTCCCCTTTTCCTATGAAGTTACTATTTTGGAGATTTTTCTTTTGACAGTGATTAAATATTTACCTTCTCTTACTATGAAGAGAAGCATCTGGAGGCCTTTGTGGTGCTGTGGGTGCAGTGCTCTCAGTAATTGATAAGGAGTTCTGCTTTACTCCAGAGTTTAGTTGAAGTGCACATTTGAGCCCAGGTTTTAAGTTTGATTCTTATTGATTAATGTATATTGTTTTTATTTTATTTATTCAGTACTAAGTACTAAGGTACTAAGTACCTTGACTAAGATGCATTCGGGTGACTGCTGAGTGTGTCCACTTTAAAATAAAGGACCCTCAGAAAATAATAATAAACCCCCCCCCCCCCCCCCCTCTGGGTTGTATCTGTCTACATTTGCTGTGGTATTACTGCATTTTAATTATCAGTAACCTATTATGTGCTTATTTTACATCTGCTTCTTCTGTTATAGTGATTTTCACCTTTTAGAATTTTGTACAAATTTCTCTCTTGTTTTTTTTATTGATGATTCTTCCTCTTTAATTTATAAAACACTTTGAATTTTGTCAGTGTGTATGAAATGTGATATTAATCTCTCTCTTTTTTCTCTCTCTTTCTCTTTTTCTCTCTCTATCTAATTCTCTCTCTTGTGCTCTCTCTCTTTCTTTCTTTCTCTCCCTCTCTCTCTCGTTCTTATGGAAGTTACTGGTTACATTTACTCCTCACGTCTATTTACTTAAGAAATATTTATAGATTCAGTCAAATGCTTCCATATTAAAAATTCCCTAATTTTGTGTGTAGTGTGATGTGTTGTTGAGGTGCCTCTTTGTGATTGGTCACCAAACTGATCTGCAAAGAGAAGGACAAGACAAGGAGAGGTACACACTGCGGTTCCTGTGCTGAAAGAGGAGCAGGACGCTCTGAGGAGTTCCAGTGCAGTTGTAGAGGTTACTCAGGACTTAAGTATGCTTAAGATGTTTTTAGGAAAGTAATTTTACTTTTATTGCAAGTCATTGTTTCACTCGTAAGGATCACAATGCTTTTATTTGAGGATGGATTTAACTTTCTCTTGTGTTTAACTACTTTTAACTTCCAAGGGAGGATTGAGGCCTCATTGTTGAGAGCGGTCAAGTGCACGGTCTCTCCTCCCTGTCTCTGGATGCTTGTGAGATGCTTTTCTCTCTCTCTCTCTCTCTTTCCCCCTAAACACTTTGAAAAAGCTCCATTTAAGGATTCTGCATCGATAGTTTGCTCAGTTGACTTAAAACCTCTGTTGTAAGCACATTCTCCATGTGCAAACAGAATTATTCATGGAATAATAGCATAAATGCAGCGAGGGACAGAATTTAATGCGGCCCCAGAGTTACGCATTATTTACTCATAAAGAGGGATGAACTAATCTGGCCTTATTTTAATCTGTCTCTCTGGCGTCCAGAATTCAGTCGAACCAAAGCTGCACACTGTAAGTTTACAATACGCAGATAAACTGATGCCTATTACAGCAGCACATATAACACACTGCTGTTATAAAGGAGCCACAGACTGTGCTCACTGCTACTCTAAAGGTTCTTTAAGGAGGTGAAAAAAGCATGGTTGCAGGGGTCAACATAAATCAGCCCCTACTTTTCCCTTATTTTCACCCTGAAAATCAACAGGTAACTGGACGAGAGGGAAGGCAAATTTATTTATATAGTTCTTTATAGTCTTTCAGCAGTTTTACAACTGAGAAAATACAAGGATACAGCAGGAGTATAGAAATAAAATGTGATTAAAACAAAGAGAATGAAACAAGTCTAAAAATGATTCATTCAAACTTAATGACACAAAGGACACAAAGTTCAGAAAGGCTTTTGCACTGACCGTTATTTGGTGTAAAAATAAGTTGTATAATAAGTGATTTTTATGTAACATATAATTGTAATTCATACATTCTCCTGCTCTTTTGTCTTTTTATGGTAACTGTTGTGTAGTATTAAAAATGATAATTGTTATTTATTCAACAAAAATGACCTAAAAGTTATGAGCTTGGAAATGGAAAGCGTGAAGAACTTTTCACTGCATTTGTTCCATCAAAGCACTGCAAAAACGTATGTATCAGTTTGTTCTGTTCTTGGGAAAACCATTGTATCAATATGTACCTGTGAGTTTTGGTTTAGACTTAGATTTAAAGATTGTGATTCTATGTTAGCGATTGTAAATGTAGCGTATTAAAGACGATGTTCATGATTTTAATTAAAAACACTTTTTAGGCACACACCGAGATGAGGATATTGCTCTATTCCTGCTCCATAGGTGCATACACTGTTGATAATTCAGTTAGCCATAACCCAAATATGGTTTCGGATCAGTTAAAATAGAAATGTCTCCAAACTTGGGAGACGGCTAACTGCGTTACTGAAAGTGTTATAAAACTAAACAACTTAAGTCACAAATTAATAATTCAAACAGTGAATAAAAACTTACAGAGAAGTTCAACTTCAGCTACATACAAACAGCTGTTTTCCCCTCAATCATAACTTTCCTCCTTAAAAAATGCAAAGCTTCTGAACGTAAACCAACCAAACAGAACTGCAGTTCCCCAATTTTATTTACAGTTATGTTACACAAGAAATCTTTAAACTTTCCTCACCCTAAGTGAGGAAGAGCAACTCTAAGTTGTTAATCAATTCCCTGGATACTCCAAGAGTTGATAAATCTTAGGAGAGCATTTAATCGAGTCATTTCCAGGCCCTGAATGATGTAGAGCTCTAAAAGTTACCGGTGTCACCCAGTGAAAAGCAGGTGTTCAAAACTCTGCTATAGCTCTAGGTCCCTGTGTGTTTACTGAGCTTGAGCTACTTTCCCAGATGATTTCACTGTTTATCATCCAGTGCGATTGGGCTTTACTTGGAGAGAAACTCTGATTAGATCTGCTTCCGTTAGATCTTGTTTCCGTTCTTACTGAGAGCTCCAGAAAAGTTTGACTGTCAGTTTATTTGAATACGTTATTGAAGTGTACATGCTGGAGTGCGGGGTGAGGGAAAATGTACAGCGTTTGTGGAAGTTGCAGCTTTTATCTTATTTAAAACTGAATGATGCAGCTTTGATAGTATTCCACATGGTTCCTGTTTTTAATACAAAGAGAAACAGTCATAGCCACATGGACACCAGCTCACATTACACTCTGCCCTAGGCAGCATTATTGGCCAATACACTCTCAGACAAAGGTACAGTACAGGTTTCACATTGCCAGACTCTCTAGGGAGAACCTGGTGCCACTTAACATGCCTATTACAGGAAAAGAAATCTGACTGACACAAAAGGACCAATCACATGTCTGCTGTTTTGGCATGACGTGTGGAGGCAGTCTTTCACGTCCAACCAATCCCAGAGCCAGTACAAAACTATACATGGAAGTGCATAAATGCGGAGATACAGAGCCAATCAGAATGCTACTGGCACTGACAGTGAGGCCGACTTAACGCACTGAAAAACTCTGTCTATTTGTGGGTGTAGTGTCTGTGGTTGAGACTACGGTACGGGTAAATAATCATGCACTATATATTACTGTGTACGGTTTTCCTGTGTGTGTGGAGGGGCGATAGGTTTGGAGCGAGGTGCAGGGAGGCAGGCTGTGGAGCTCCTGCTGTTTCTTCGTCCTTGAGGAGCACTCCTCCAGATGTTTAAAGGGACCAGAGTCCGATGTCTGACCCCAACCTAATTAGCACCTGAATGACAACATGCTCCAGATCAATAGTTCTCACACTCGGCCGCAGAGACGGCGGATAAGGACGCGTCTTGTGTGGCAGTGGGAGAGGAGCATCGTCATGTAATTAACATACTGATAAACACCTGCTTGGACACACACTCACACACACACAAAACAATTGTATAGTAGTGTTTCATCACTGTAATAGAACCTCAGAACTCTTCTGCAGATTGGGAAATGGACAATATACATGACAAAACCTATTTACAGATCTTCAGTAGAGAGGTGAGAACCAGGAACTGTTAACACACGTAAAAAAACAACAACATATGTAATGTATGTGTGTGTATGTATGTACCAGCCAGTCAGAAGTTTGGACACATCTTCTGATTAATGATTGGTGGAATAGGGCTAGAGCCCCTACCTCAGCCCCTACCTATGCACCACCCCAGTTATGGTCTCAGATACATTAAGAAGGGAGCAGTTCTACAAATTAACTCTTGACGAGGTCACAGCTGTTCACTGAAAAGCATTCCAAGTGAAGACCTCATGAAGCTGACTGAGAGAACAGCGAGTGTTTGAAACCTGTCATCAAAGCAGCAGGGGGCTACTTTGAAGAATCTAAAATCTAATATATATATATATATATTTTTTTACACGTTTTTGTTTACTGTATATTTCCATATGTGTTCCTTCATAGTTTTAATGTCTTGCATATTCATTTACAATGTAGAAAATAATAATAATAAAAAATAAAAAAAAAAGAAAAAACATTGAAAGAGAGTCCAAACCTTTGACATAAAGGACCTTTGGAAAATGGCCCAAAACAAAGGCAACCCTCCCTGAGTGGGCGTGTCCAAACATTTGTCTGGTGTATTTACATACACACACACACACCTTTCAGGCTATTTAACTTAAAGGTTTCTGAGTTCACCAGTGCCCTCCAACTGAGTTAATGTTAAAAAATGTAAAGCAAGTTTCCTTGAAGTTTAAATATTTCATTTTTTAGAGTTCAGAAAAAAAGTCTGTCCAAAGACACACGAATACAAACAGTTTACTCGATTTTTTTTTGTCAAACCAGGACACAGTTTTATTGATGTGACTCACAATATCACCCCCTTGTGGAGCAGTTCCTACATATGAGTGAATATGTGATCAATAAGGGGTGAATGAATGAGTGAAGGCAGTTCCATGTGAGATCCTGTGGGTAAAAATATAATACACTCCAAAACAGGAAGATGGTTGTTCATGTTTTTATAGAACTGGACAAATGACAGTGACAAACTGTAACTGTGTACGTACAGTACGCTTGTTTAAAACCTGTAAAACTTTTGATGGTTCTGTTCACATTTCTGCTGCTCAGAATGAGTCAACCCACCACAAAACACTTCTGGAGATGTAAATCAGAGGGAGCGAGTTCTGCCAGTCTGAGTTAAAATTAGTTGTGTTTAAACATAAACTGGGTTCACTGGCAGGTCTTAAAGTGACTCTTACACCTGTAATTTACAATCCTAAGTATAATGTACTATATTCTACAGTTGTACTGTTTGTTTATGGCTTGTTTTAGTCTTTACACGGCCGCAGTGTTGTATGTTTTAGTTTTTATTTTGAGTTTTTCTTGTTTATTTCTTGTAGCTGTTATTTTGGCTCCTGCTGTAGCACTGATTACCAACATGCACTCTGGTTTCTACAGGATCTCTAAACATATTGCCACTACACTCTTAAAAAAATCATTCTCTGTGATGGTACATTTCACTGTCTCTGGGGGTGTGTCTTAGTACATTTATTTAGGGAACATAATCATACCTTGCTTTATTTTATTGTAGATTTATATGTTGCATTGACCTGCATTAGACTTCCCGTTTCAAATCAGGAGTTTATGCTTTTTCTTTTTTCTGTTTAAAAAAGGACAACAAAAAAGTACCTATATTCACCTTTCTACCTAGTGAACCTTTAGAGAACACAACTGCTACTTAAGGCCACTCCTTTACCTTTTCAGAGGACATTTAAACCATTTGTACCTTCAGAGAAGAACAATGCATATACACAGTGTATGTCTTCCGGCGATGTACAAATGTGAATTTTAATTAAGTATTAACAGGCCTCGGTTTAGGACCAGACTGAGGTTAGTCTTATGGTTTGTGTTAGCAATGAAGTTAAAGCCAATACTCAGACAGCTGCACCACTTGGGATCCCATAAAATATGACCTAAATTTCCTTAATTTAACCTTCATTTCGTTTAGGCTCTGCCTTTGTCTCAGGCCTGTGATAATCTCATAACTTCCTTAGTGGGAACTGCTGGTGTTAGTCACAGCTTTTGCTTCTTCGGACATTCATCCCTCTGAGCTAGGGTCTAATGCTCGGTTTCCCTTTCACTCCTCTGTCTCACTGTAAGAAGAAAAAAGAAAAACAAGAAAGAAAATCTCAAACTGAGCGAATTGCAATTTAGCTCAAGTGTCGTTCTCCGCACAACTGCAAATCATAAACTCAGCGAGAGCCCAGGCCATCGGGGCTGATTTCACAGAGGAAGATAAAGGGATGAGAGAGAGAGAGAGAGAGAGAGATATGAAGAGTCGTGGTGGTGGTGGTGGGGTGTGTGCAATTCCAGCAATTGTTCTAATGAAACGCGAGCACACTGCAATTTCTCCTGTTGGTCATTACCTCCGCGATGAAATGATGTATATGACAGTATGGCACTTAAACGAGGAGAGAGGAGTGTTTATGTGTGGACGGGTGCCGGGGCAGCCCGAGAAAGAGAGATGGAGCAGTACAATGTATTCCTTAAGTGAGAGCGAGGCCGAGCTGGCCGTCATTAAGCCGGCTGAATGGAGCCATTGGCCAGATAATTAAGATATCCACGAGTGCATAAGCAATATTGCACCATGGCTAACATCAGCTGCTGATTCGCCGTATCCTGCTACTCCATTTCATCCGTGAGCATCATTCCTGATTACACTCCAAATATTATTGCGGCATGACTGGAGTTGGCGGCGGGCAGCCCCCGCTTTACAGCTGACAAAGGAACACAAAGAGAAAACTGTGGCTAACTGTTCTCTTATCACATCTTTTCAAAGCGGTACTTCAAGGTTTTTACAGAACCTGAGGTGGATGGAGTGGAGTAAACCCATGCGGGTGTATGAGTTATTTGGATAAAATATATAGCTGAACCAGACCCATATTTTAAATGTCTCTAAAAACATGAACTACTTATATAACAGTGCAATTACGTGTGTGATTACAAGTTTATATAACAGTGCGATAACGTGTGTGATTACAAGTTTATGTAACAGTGCGATTACTTGTGTGATTACAAGTTTATGTAACAGTGCGATAACGTGTGTGATTACAAGTTTATGTAACAGTGCGATTACGTGTGTGATTACAAGTTTATGTAACAGTGCGATTACGTGTGTGATTACAAGTTTATGTAACAGTGTGATTACAAGTTTATGTAACAGTGTGATTACGTGTGTGATTACAAGTTTATGTAACAGTGCGATTACGTGTGTGATTAAAAGTTTATGTAACAGTGCGATTACGTGTGTGATTACAAGTTTATGTAACAGTGTGATTACAAGTTTATGTAACAGTGCGATTACGTGTGTGATTACAAGTTTATGTAACAGTGCAATAATGTGTGTGATTACAAGTTTATGTAACAGTGCGATAACGTGTGTGATTACAAGTTTATGTTACAGTGCGATTACGTGTGTGATTACAAGTTTATGTAACAGTGCGATTACGTGTGTGATTACAAGTTTATGTAACTGTGATTACAAGTTTATGTAACAGTGCGATTACGTGTGTGATTACAAGTTTATGTAACAGTGCGATTACGTGTGTGATTACAAGTTTATGTAACAGTGTGATTACAAGTTTATGTAACAGTGCGATTACGTGTGATTACAAGTTTATGTAACAGTGTGATTACAAGTTTATGTAACAGTGCGATTACGTGTGTGATTACAAGTTTATGTAACAGTGTGATTACGTGTGTGATTTCAAGTTTATGTAACAGTGTGATTACGTGTGTGATTACAAGTTTATATAACAGTGCGATTACGTGTGTGATTACAAGTTTATGTAACAGTGCGATTACGTGTGTGATTACAAGTTATACCAAAGTATTCCACCTGTAACTCTAAGTAGATCAACACAAAGTTGTTAGGTAGGTGATTTTTGTGTAACTACATGATTGGAACCATCTGAAATAGAGTAAAACAGGAGAATTACATCTCAGCAAACCTCAGAACAGAAATCTTTCTAATACCAGAAGTGGGAAACTGGGAGAAAGTGCTTGATTTGAGTTCAGGGGTAGGGTTTGAGGATGAGATTAAGGAGAGGTTACTATATAAAAAAATGATAATAATAATTGTAAATGTGTATAAAAAATATCATTTTTATTGAAACATTTTATATATCAATATATATTTATATATATTGATGGCCCTAACTAAGGTCCTGAGGGAGCATGCAGTGGTACTTCTCATGACATCCGTAGAAACTAAAGTGAGTCTGATCTTCTCTTTCTGGATCATTTAATCTAAAATAAGAGTTAGACTTCTAGAAGCAAATCACCAAGCCTTTACATTGTACCTTTAAAATATTTTTAAAAATTTTACACAATCACCTATAGCTTTATTAAATATGGTTCTTTAAGGCGCCATGTTCTTTTTCTTTCTGTAAATCTACAAAAACATAAATAAATAAATAAATCCTGCTAAATTACAGAAATGTACCGTTAAATAACAATGTCATTAATGTACAAACCCATAAGCAAAAACTCTGTGAATTTACCATAAAATATAAATCTAAAATGATTACAATTCTAAACATTCCTTTAAATGATTTTTATCTTTATTTATTTATGCATTTTTAAAAACACTATTTCTGGAAAAACATTCCATTAAAAGATGACTACTCTTTCCCTCTGGATGGTACAGACTGCATATCAGTGATGATAGATAAACTGTGTGAAGTGATTATGAATAAACATCCTGCACAATTAAAAAAAAAAAAAAAATAGTTAAAATAGTTAAAGTTTAGAAAAGTTCCTCATGCTTACATTTTATTTACAGATTTGGTTTAAAAAAAAAAACACACTGAACCTCTTTGAACACGTTTGTGAATGGTTCTAGGTTTGATGTATGGTTCTAGGAATTTGTTCTTTATGTGTTACACAAAGAAACAATCTTGTTCTTTCAAGAACCCTCTATTAAAAGATCTTTCAGAGAACCAGGAGCCCCCCTGTGCCACTGCCCTTAAGAACCCTTCATTTTAAGGGCTGTAGGTCAAGTGCATTAAGGACTCCTCAGGTTCCCTGATGTGTTTAGGAGCGGCATTGTGTGGAAAGCCTGTTTTAGCACATCCATGTTGACCACTCCTCTGAAATGGATTCTCATTTCTGTGCAGTGCAATGATCTTTAATATTCCTGTTTCAGCCGTCCTTTATTTTTAATGTGAACCAAGTAACAAATGCCACGGAAAGGTCATCAAAGCATCGTGCATTAAGGAGACTGTCGTCATTAGCGAATGATATTTGTCTTTTTTAGGGAGCCACGTTGTGTGGCTGGAGCTCACTGGCCCTTCTCTCACACTCCATTAACGGGAAGAGGGGTCAAGGACTTCTCGAACTGGTCGTTCTCTAATTGTGACTGTTGTGTCCTTTTCTTCCCCGGTCCACTCTGTACCTGCACATAATCACAAACAAAATGAAAGGGAAACTGGGCCAAAACAACACGTTAACTGTTGCCACATCAGTATTTAAGCATTAATCTGCAGCGCCACAGTAGTCTTTAGGACAGGGGTCTCCTCCTCAAAATACTTGGGGTCCACAAGCCAGAAGGACTTGTTCATTCATTCATCTTTTTTCTGTAACCACTACATACTGATCAAGGTTTGGGTGGGTCTGGAGCCTGTCTGGAATTTTGGTTGAAAGGAAGGAACACACCCAACCATCCATTACAGGGCATCATACACACACACACACACACAGAGTCATTCACACTCATCATGTCACTCACACACTCATACTTGTGGACAATTTCATTCACACACACCTGTGGACAATTTCACACACTCACCATGTCACTCACACACTCATACCTTTGTACAATTTCCCTCACACACACACAATCATTCACACACAACTTTGGACAATTTCACACACTCACCATGTCACTCACACACTCATACTTGTGGACAATTCCACTCACACACACACACACACACACCTGTGGACAGTTTCACAAAATCACCCAGTTTCATACTCTCACACACATACACACACCTTTGGACAATTTCATGCACTCACCTTGTCACTCACACTCACTCCTACCAACACGTTTTTTTGGGCTGTGGGAGGAAACCCATGCAGACACAGGGAAAACACATCTTCTCACAGACATGGACCCAAGGCGAGGATCAAACCCAGGACCCTGAGCCCCTGGAGCTGTGTGACAGTGGCACTAATTGCTACACTACTATGCCAAAAACATGTCTTAAAGGAGCACTATGTAATATTTCTACCTTAAAATTACAGCTTCGAAATCTTTGTGATGCTTCAGTGAGCTGCATTAGGGTTAATGTAGCTTCTGCCATTGCTACTCAGGGCTCAGCACTGAAGAAATTGAACTATGTAACAATTGGAGGCAGTGGTAGCCCCCACCTCGAGTTCGGTAAGGTGTCGTAAAAATGAATTATGCTAGGTGGAGCCCCGGGGGCAAAAGTAAATAAATAAATATATAATTTAACTCTGGCTGGCCCCATGTGACGTTCTGTCACTGATGACAAAGTAATCTTTGTCTTTATCTTGTGAGACTCATCTCACATGAGTTGTGGTTTATAAAATAATACTATCCTAAATATTGCTTATGATTTTTGGTGTTAACAATGACTTACTTTGATACACTTTTTTGATGCACCTTTAATATAAAGTGGTACCCTAATTTTGCTTTGTCAAACTGAGCTGTAAACTAAGTTTCCTTCTTTTCCTGTGTTCTGAGAGGGACACCGTCTCAGTCTCCGTGAGATAGACTCAGACTACGGTTCAGGCTGAACCTCTTGAAGTCGTCCTGAATATCTGATGTGTGCTCTCCTGTGGATTGGTGTACAGTGTTTTATTGTGTTTCTGGAGAGTGCTGTACAAGCGGAAGCCCACCGCTGGTGCTCAGCTGTCTTTCTACTGACGATGAAGCTCATGCGAGCGGACGCTGCTGTGTGCTGTTGTGAATTATGAAAGATTATTGTTCTGTAGGGAGTTTACTGTAGCCTTTCTCTCCGATTCCACACGCAGTTTAACCAAACACAACCCACGCTGAGCTCTGTAGACTTTTAGGGAATCTAGGCACTGTGAGGGACCAGTGACTGGAGGATTAACCAGAATGAAATAACGTAGCTGTCAAAGTGTGTTTACAGTGGACTACTACAGAACAACTGCTTCTATCAGTTCACATTTTACACACACTCCTCAAGACAGAGCGTCCTAAATGTCTCTAGACTTGGACATGCAATTTTTTACCGACCTTTATGTAACCTGGACGGTATTTAAAGGATAGTTTATATTGAATGGAATCACTAATTCAGTGCATATGCACATAAACTTTGGACTTTGAGTCCACCAACCCACACACTGTGATACAAAACCATCCAAGTTTATCCTCGTGTGCTCCCTGAGTTTGAAAACATGAGCCGTTGTGAATTCATGCTGCTTTACAGAGACTTGACCACTGTCCCACACCCTCGTCTGAGTCTGTCCAATCACAGCACTGGACCTGCTTTTATGTGAAAGTGCAAAGACGAGGTAAAACGGAGGAAAATGAAATAAAAAGAAAAAAAAAAAATAAGAATGGAGAAGGAAGAGAACTGAATAAAAACAGCTATAAACCACAGCTTCTGCTCCTCGCTTCTCACTGATGTGCACTCAGGGTTGGGGTGAACAGCGGGTGGCTCATTATCACTTAAAGGAGATATGTTCTTCATGTAGCATCCTGTAGGGACTTCTGTAGCTTCACTCCAGAGAACATTTTTATTTTTCAAAGATTTTTTTTCCAATTAATTCTATGTTGCCATTTTGGAGATACAAGCTTTTGTTTCAGCCAGTTGTAGGCACTGTACCTGTTAGAGAACCATATACAGAAGGGCCTCTCCCACAGAAAACAACACAAACCATGCAAGGAACAGTTACACTTCAGTAACTGAGTGTTTACATGGCGTGTGTAGATGAGTGTGTGAAGTGGACAGGTCTCTTGGGGTCTGGACCACTGGAGAACAGGGCATCAGATGGACTAGTCTGTAACTGTACTGAACTACACAGTGCACCCACATGATCACTATAGATCATTACAGGGACAAAGAGTGAGGAAACTTAGAGGTCATTTTAATACGTTTGCTGATCCGTGGATTTTATTTCTCCTGTTAAGGTCCATTTTAGACATCTAGGGTTTTGCTTTTGATGAAATTGATTATTTTCCCCCATTTTCAGCCCAGATCTGCTTAGAGCATGTGGCATTTTTGTTGCCCAATTTATGCTGTTCTCATATTTTTATTGGAATGTTCTCCACCTGATCAGATTAGTTTAGTGAGAGCATCAGAAGCAGCATCATCTCGCAGATGTGGCCAAACACTATCCTGGAAAACACTGGACAATAAATGGAAATAAAGCCCGACACCTAAGGCAGATCATTATTGTACATCAATTGTCTTGTCATGCATCTGGTGCCCGGTCATTAAAGTGAGACTCCTGTTCTTTCTGACACTCTACGGGTTGGGACCAAGGGCCGGACACTGTGCTGGACCTGGGGGGGTGGGGAAGAGAGAGGGAGAGAGAGAAAGAGAAGATCTCTTGGCTCAGTTAATGCCGCAAATGAATGCACGGCTGAATACGCACCGCGGATAACTGCATGAATAAGCAGCCTCCATTTACATAATTGCACGTGGGCTATGTGTTTTCTGGCGTTTCGAAGAAAAAAAAAACAGCATATTTGCATATGCAGGGCTCTATAGAAATTATACAGTCAATAGGATGGGCATGTAAATACAAGTCCTTTGAATTAGCAGGGAGGAGGACGAGGGGAGGGGGGAGGGCTGGGGGGAAAAAGAGAAAGAAAAAGGAGTCAAACAATAATAATGTTAATGATGTTTTTTTGGCCTGAGGGGAAAGACGGGCCGGTGCGCCTCGGGGGGACGCACTTCACTCACTGCTCAAATGATCTCTGGGCACTGCGGTGGGACACGCTGGTAAATAACACTCACTCACACACACACACACACACACACACGAGCTGGGGTTGAAGGAAGGCCTAATCAAATTATACGTGCACTTCTTCCTCCTGCTCTCTCTCTCTCTCTCTCTCTCGTTTACACTTCGTCTCACTTTCCTGCACGCATACCTTGCTGAACAAATAGATCTGGCACTTTGATAGATTTCAGATGTCTTTGTTTCTGTGTGTGTGTGTGTGAGAGTGATCAGAAAGCGTGGAGAGGTTGCCACCACCCAGGTGCTGAACAGCAGCCGTTTGAAGCATTATGTTCCCGTGCTCTGCTCTTAATTTGTTGATCAAAGCTAGGCTCCGGATTGGCTTTTGAATGTATCTCAGTTTTTAAAATGCGTCCTGACACCTCACACTTCAGAAGAGCTCACTCTTCACTTTCTCTGCACTTGTCTTTGCCCTATTGAGATGTACACACTCACTATACAGCTAAACACCAGAGTAAGACAGCCACTGCAGATCTATCTAGTCTTGTGAAACAGCACATGTGGGGGCCCGAGGTTGTGAGATTTTACATTTTAAACACTCAACAGATAAATATAATACTGTGGAGTCCCTGTCCTGATGGTCTTTAGTCACTGATTTCCTCCGCTAGACTCTGGCCAAGTGCCGCGCGGTTACTGCCTTCATTTGGAAGAACGGTTAAGACGAGTGGCTGCGGTGGAGAATGATGAACAATTGTCTCTTGGCTTAATAGATAATGATTAAAAAAGAAATTCTAGTATTAGATTGGCTGCCGCTGGAAATAATTAACATGTACCAAAAATCTCTGACACCTCCCACTGGTGCTCTGGCCTGCTGCATATCATCACTGTCCAATTAAGAACATGTATCTCCAAAATAATAAAAAAAATAAAATAAAAGGGAAAACCTTAAATCACAGGGACACAGAGAGAAAAGACCACACTCCTCACAGACAGTCACCCGGGGGAAACCCACGCAAAAACACAGAGAGAACACACCACACTCCTCACAGACAGTCACCCAGAGGAAACCCACACGGACACAAGGAGAACACACCACACTCCTCACAGACAGTCACCCGGAGGAAACCCACACGGACACAGGGAGAACACACCACACTCCTCACAGACAGTCACCCGGAGGAAACGCACGCAGACACAGGGAGAACACACCACACTCCTCACAGACAGTCACCCGGGGGAAACCCACGCAGACACGAGGAGAACACACCGCACTCCTCACAGACAGTCACCCGGAGGAAACCCATGCAGACACGAGGAGAACACACCGCACTCCTCACAGACAGTAACCCGGAGGAAACCCATGCAGACAAGAGGAGAACACACCACACTCCTCACAGACAGTCACCCGGAGCGGGACTCGAACCCACAACCTCCAGATCCCTGGAGCTGTGTGACTGCGACACTAACCTGCTGCATTACCGTGCCTTCAAATGGCGTAATAAACTAAAACAATAGTACATGTTTTTCATTGGACAGTGATGATGTGTAATGATAAGCTCTGTTTTCCAGCTCAAAACTTAAAAACAGACCATTGGCTCAAAAATTTAAAAAATAAAACTAAAAGTGTTCTAAAATTGAAGATAAATGAACTGGGTTGTTTCAGGAGAGAACTCCACAAACACGTCAAGAGCGTTGCACACAGTCAGTTTTCTCACTCATTTTTGTGCGAGGGCCACTGCAACAGAGGTAAACTTACACACAATAAAGAGTGTGTCACAGGTGCCAGAAGTCAAAATAGTGGAGGGTGGGAGTGAGGGAGGATCCAGAGGAGTGTGAAAGTGAGGGAAGAAAGATAGAGAAGGGACAGAGAGTGAGGATGAAAGGGAAAGGCAAAATAGAGGAAAGTCTGAATTAAAAAACAAATAAAGGAAGACGGGGAAAGAGAAAATGAATGAGAAAATTAGATGGAGTAAAAGAGAATTGACTGAAGGAAAAAGGGGAAGAGTAAAAGTGTTAAGGTGAGAGAGGAGTAAGAGAGAGAGAGAGAGAAAGATGGGTCGAGAGATTAAGAGGAATATGAAAGTGAGGAGAGAGAAAAAGAAGAGAGAGAGAGAGAGACGAGACGATAGGATCAGAGGCAGTGTGAAAGTAAGGGGAGAAAGAATTGAGAAGGGACTTGTTGAGAATGAAAGTGAGAGGCAGAAAGAAAGGAGAGATGTACTTTGAAAAAAGGTTAAGAGAAAAGTGGCAAAAGATGAAAGAAAGTTGTGAGAGGTGAACAACAGAGTGAGAGCAAATGTGAGAGGGAAAATAAAGAATGAGAGAGAGACATACAGAGAGGTCAAGAGAGCTTGAGAGAAAGAAGGTGAAGAGAAATTAAGAAGAGTGAAAGTCAGGAGAGAAAGAGAGAGAAGAGGAGACAGTGAAAACGAGAGACAGTGACAAACAAAGAGGGGTTGAGAGACATGAAAGAGAGGAGAGACTTAGAGAGTAAACAAAAATGAGAGAGAGAGAGAGAGAGAGAGAGAGAGAGAGAGAGAGAGGATCCTGGAGTGTGAAAGTGAAAAGAGAAAAAAAAGAGTAAGTGAGAATGAAAAAGATGGACCTGGCAAAAAAAGGAGGAGAGAAAGTGTAACGGCAAGAGATGAAAGATGAGTAAGAGCAAAAGTGTACAAGAGAAGGAATGAGAGCTTTAGAGAGAAATAAGGGTTGAGAGATTAAGAGGAGTGTGAAAGTGAGGAGAGAAGGAAAAGAGAGACTTTGTGAGTGAAAACGAGAGAGAGAGAGAGAGAGGGGGGGGTTGAGATAAAGTGAGAAATATATGAAAGTGAGGAGAGAAAGTTAAAGAGACCTGGAGAGTGAAAAGGAGAGAGAGACTGAGGCCAGTGGGGGTCCCTCCCCCTCCTGTCTCCTGTCAGCCCTGCAGCCAATGGCGCAGCGGGGCGAGCGGCGGCGATTAGAGGAAGCAGGAAAAGAGCGAGGAGCAGTGATACGCCACTCAGAGCTGAGCCCTGGCCATATTTCCGTGATTAATGACCTCCTCGAAGGAGAGCGGCTTTGTGCGCCGCCGTGTTCTATTTATGCTTCTCGGCCCAGCGGCGTTTAGTCCGTGTCACATAAAAATGATCCAAACCCTATTATTCCACTTCCTGTCCTTTTTCCACTTCACGTCTTCCTTTTGTTTACCTGCTGTATTCACTGCGCGCTCTGGGCCAGCGCTGGCGCCGCGGCTGCAGAAAACAACAGTCGTCCATATGAAAGTCAGAGAGGATAGTGATGCAGACTCTCAGTCTATTAGAGTTAACGCTCTCTGCGCTGATCAATAGTTCAATAATATTAGCAGTGTATCAATGACGTGATCGATATGCGACACACAGAGAGAGAGAGAGAGAGAGAGGGAGGGTCAGCTGGGACTTTACTAGAAGCCCCCAGAATAGAAGAATATAATTCTCTGTAGTTTTATATTTTGTAAAGTTTGTATTTATTGTAATATTATTGCTCATATTTCAGGGTTAAAAACAACGCAAGTGATTCTGGAGAACCACCGCCCTCAGAGCAAAACAAAAACCCCTGTGCCCCTGTTTGTGTTCATTCAGAAGCTCTGCAACTTTTAAGGTGGAATGATATATTTGAGTAAGCGACTGTAGTTTGCTCGTAGTTGAAGATGAACTTGTTGTAAATTTGTATTTGCTTTTGATTTACCACAGAAACACATGTGTAATCCAAGTTGGTTCATTTTGTAGCACTTTAGTGGTCTCCTGAATTTCCACCTTATATTTTGCATCTGAAACAGCAAAAAGTAAGTCAGTTTTACCCACCTGTGGCGCAGGAATAGAACATCGTGCTCATCCCTTTTCATGCATTTCAACGTTCAGAGGTCTCTCCACCGCCCAAACCCCTCGAGATGCCGTTTCTTGGCCGTGGTTGAGAGAGACAGATCGCCTGAGCCATTGCACATATTTGTTTGTGTCCAAACACCGGACCTTTTTTCAGCACCCAAACAAGTCAGAGAGTCTGGTGAGCGAATGGTGTTGAGAAATGGAAATGCTGAGCTTTTCAAATGCTCAACAGGAAATGAATGAATGACGATTTCATTCATTCATTCGTCATTGTCTGTAAAGGCTTTTCCCTGATCTGGAGCCTACCAAGATTTACTAGTACTACTATTAACAACGCTGAAGGTGTGAGAAATCATTTTCACGTTGAATATTAACAACGTTGTTAATTAAAAAAAATAAAAATGACCTAATAACTTAACACTAAATTATTTCACCCAAGTAACAGTAGTTTGAGTTGAGTATGGATTTCTGATATTCCACACGCCTCTGAAAGGACCATAAATGTAAATGAGTAAGGTGTTGAATACAGAGACCAGTTGGTGTAATGGCCTTTGACGCACGTCCAGATTAGAAAGTATCTTTCTTAGCTTTAAGAGCCGTGAAGAAGAGGTCGTAAACATTGTGGTGGAAAGTCCTTCACGAGTCCTGCGAAAGTCTTGAAATTCCCTCGGATTTGACCTAAGCGTTTCGGAGCGGCCGCTGCGCTCGACTGAGGCCGGCAGACTCCACGCTGTGGCCTTCTTCTCTTCAAGGATGACTTGAAGTGTCAGCTGAAGTTTATCTCTAGTTAGAGCAGCAGTGGCATCCCAGATATTCCAGGGAAGAATGAGAGCAAGAGAGAGAGAGAGAGAAAAGAGAGAGGGGTGGAATAAGTCAAGGAGTAAACAACGCTTTAGTTCTCTAAATAAAACATTTGTTTGTGATTGAGGCTTCCTGACGCGAACAGCACGACCTGTTTTATTGAGCAGCTCCCAAACACACGTCTCTGTCTCTCTCTCTCTCTCTCTCTCTCTCGCTCTCTCTCTCTCTCTCTCTCTCTCTCTCTCTCTCTCTCTGGGTGAGCGGCCTATCCATATTGCATGAGAACAAATTTTTCTGACAAGTTGAGTGATAGATTCGTACAAGCGCTGGATGTTTTCTTCAGGAGAGGCCTGCTGGAGTGACACAAATTGCTATTAATAAAAATTTTAACAACACATGCCAAATGAAGTTTTTCTGTTAACATGGCAGCGTTGGGGGGGAGCAAATGGCGTCTGTGGTGGGCTTCTGGGAAATAGGGTCTTCTTTTCATTTTACTTTGTGTTGGGGGAAATAATGCCCTTTTTTCTGTCCAAATGTATGGGAAGTGTGTGTGTGTGTGTGTGTGTGCTGGAGTCAGTATGACTTTGCTTTCAAGTTCCTTCTCTCTCTCTGTCTCTTGACACACACACTGACAGTGGTTTACTAAATACGTGCTTGTCTGACCCAGCAATTATTTATTTATCCAGCGTAACCTCTGATCTCAAACATCCATTAAGACTCGTGTTTCAGACACGTCGTTATTTCTGTCTGCCAGAAAGCGATGAAAGCTGACTTCTGTCCACTCCTCATTTGTTTTAAGACGTTTCACTGCAAACACATGACATCTGGGCGAGGGGAACCACCTCCAGTTTGGTCAATACGTCCACATTTACCCTGTATGAGGTTGTTTTTCACAGATGTTTTTAGGTAATGTTTTATTTGTGTAGTCCGGTGTAGAGTTGATCATTTTTAGTAATCGTTCTATAGACTATCGGCTTAAACGTTTAATCTTTGACTTTATTTGGATGGTCTGGTCTGTTGTACGCATGGAGGGGATCAACTTGTCTTTGCTTGTCCAGTTGATCAATGTAGAATCAGGTAATAGGTAAGAAATGATGAGCTGTGACATAATGTAACATACATGAATGTAAACAGGGATTTATTTACTTGTTTGTTGACAGTTAATTCATATTTATTTAAATGCTGGCTGATGCTTGACATTACAACATATCTACCTGAATAAATGTAAACTAATTAGCAGTTGTTGATGCATCCCGTGGAGTAGACACAGTGTCTGTACATTGGTGACACTCTTTAATATTTAGATTTATTGCATTCTTATTTCAATAAATCAGTCAGACATTATTTATATAGCACTTTTCAAACAAATCAAAGTGAAGTTTAAAGTGCGTTACAAGTGAGTGTCAAAACATTAAAATATTGAAAAATATTAAAACAACAAAGACAAAATATGCAGTAAATATAATGGTAAATATTTGGAAGCCATTTAATAAAAAAAACCAAATTGACTTTATTTGAACTCTATTTGAATAAGTCAAATCAGAAATAGTGTTCTCCCTGTGTCTGTGTGGGTTTTCTCCGGGTGACTGTCAGTGAGGAGTGTGGTGTGTTCTCCCTGTGTCTGCGTGGGTTTCCTCCGGGTGACTGTCAGTGAGGAGTGTGGTGTGTTCTCCCTGTGTCTGTGTGGGTTTCCTCCGGGTGCTCCGGTTTCCTCCCATGGCCCAAAAACACACGTTGGTAAGTGTTGGTGTCTCAAAGGTGTCCTAAGTGTGAGTGTGTGAGTGTGTGTGTTGCCCTGTGAAGGACTGGCGCCCCCTCCAGGGTGTATTCCCACCTTGCACCCAATAATTCCAGGTAGTCTCTAGACCCACCGCGACCCTGAAGTGGATAAGTGCTTACAGATAATGAATGAATGAAAAATCAGAAATAAAATCTAAATTTAAGTAATATTAATACAATAAAAAAATCTGTAAAAGTAAAAATGAATGATTACAGGAAATAAAACTATAAAAGTTTGTAAGGCGCTGTTTAAAAGCTAGCGTGAACGTATTTGGCAGATGATGTGTAGTCTCTGATTGAGGTAATGGCATATTTGTTGAAAGGTAAATATCTATTTACGTGTTGATGAGATTCAGATGATGAGGTTCATGACTGTTGACTGTTGGATGATGATGTCTTTTAAAGTGTCTACAAGTGGACTATCAAAAAAAAAAACGTTACCTGTTTTCCAATACCAAGAAAAAATATATTCAGCTCTTGTTTTTTTACAGATTTTTTTGGTTGTCATTTTCTTTAGTGAAAACAAGGGCTATCTAACTGTGGGTGCAATAATTAAAACCCCAATAGCATTTCAAACCTGAAAAGACTTTGGAGTGGTATGCGACATGCCAATGTCAACAGAAAGCGGTGGTACGTAGATATGTTTGACTTAATTCATCCATTCATCTTGTGTAAGCATGTCATTCTGTTCAGGGTCATGGTGGGAGTTAGTGGAATCACTGGGCGCTAGGAAGGAACATGCCCCGGACAGAGCAGCCGTCCAACACAGACTTTATTAACAACAGAATTAATATTCAGTGTTTTAACTTATGAACTTCATTATTTTGGGTTTTGAACTTGAGGGCTGTGTAATCACTTAGAACCATCTCAAAATGGGAAATATGACACACATTGACTAGCTTTAGGAGGATTTCGCTTGGAAAGATGTAACATTTTTTTGTTTTCATCCCCCGCCTGTCTCTGTTTAGCTCTGTATCAACACCATTAAGGATTACTTTCACAGCTGTGCAGTCAGTCAGGTTTGGATTTGAACCTTGGCTCTGAAGTCTCCACTTCTTCCCTCTCGCTCCATCTCTCAGAGCTGAGGTAATTAAGCAAGCGGCTGTTTGAAGGCGGGATTACACTTGTCTAATTGTAGCAGGGGTTGTCATGGCGACTATCGGGCCGATCGGGGGATAAACACCCTTACTTGGCAGTGTTTGGGTGAAAAGGAGCACTCCACAGATGTTGGGCTCTGATTTATGATGAAGAAACAGATTATATTTGGCCATGCAGTGACCACCCTGGACTGAGTTTATTTTGATAAACAACCCTGTTAATATAACTATGAATCCTCGCTGTTTACATTAGTGCGCAAGGAGAGATGGAGGTGGCTGTTTGTGTCGGTGAGCTCTTTTGTGCAGGTGGAGTTGAAAGGTTGGGCTTTTTGGAGGTTGGCATTACTCAAAGGTGTTGTTAAGCTTACTTTAGACGTCCCGAGGCTTTGGTTGGGAAAGCCAGGCCTTTTAGCTTAAGCTCAGTGATTGCACTGAGCTTGCAAAACCGTTCAAACAGTATTAAAGTGAAGACTGGGGTTTTTTTTGCAGAGGGGAGCAGCTTGCCATCTTCTGAAACTTGAACATCAGAGTTACTTTAGGAATACCAAAGTTTTTGTTACAAAATCAAACACTTCTCCTAATATTCTGGGTATGTTATGCAACACAAGTTTGCCAGAGAATTTTCCTTCATATGACGAGCATAAATACATGGGAAATTAGAGCTGGAAGATGAGACCAAAATAAATATCACAATATATTTCTTAATTTCGGTCACTACGTTATATTTTTATTTATTAAGCCACAGAAAAACAGCCAAGAACTAAAAGCAAAATTCCGACCCGGAATCATTGGGTGCAAGGCAGGAACACACCCTGGAGGGGGTGCCAGTCTTTCACAAGGTGACACACACACACACTCACATATTCACTCACAGTCACACCTACAGACACTTTTTGAGTCTCCAGTACACCTACCAACATGTGTTTTTGGACCGTGGGAGGAAACCGGAGCACCCAGAGGAAACCCACACGGACACAGGGAGAACACACACACTCCTCACAGACAGTCACCAAGAGGAAACCCATGCGGACACAGGGAGAACACACCACACTCCTCACAGACAGTCACCCAGAGGAAACCCACGCGGACACAGGGAGAACACACCACACTCCTCACAGACAGTCACCCAGAGGAAACCCATGCGGACACAGGGAGAACACACCACACTCCTCACAGACAGTCACCCAGAGGAAACCCATGCGGACACAGGGAGAACACACCACACTCCTCACAGACAGTCACCCAGAGGAAACCCATGCGGACACAGGGAGAACACACCACACTCCTCACAGACAGTCACCCAGAGGAAACCCATGCGGACACAGGGAGAACACACCACACTCCTCACAGTCACCCAGAGGAAACCCATGCAGAGACAGGGAGAACACACCACGCTTCTTACAGACAATCACCCGGAGGAAACCCACGCAGACACAGGGAGAACACAGCACACTCCTCACAGACAATCACCCACATAATATTTTTTAAACTAACTTTAAAATTTAGTGCAATGAACTGACGACAGCGCCCTGTAATGGCCATCAGTCAGTGACAGATGCTGTAAATTATGTATATTGAAGTATTGAAAATGGGTTTAAAAACCATAACGTTATTAAAACATTTTATATTGCAATATATATTGACATTAAATTATTGTCCAGCCCTAGGGGAAATATACTCTACAATATTTTGCTACACATTATCCCCACAGTTTTGGGGTTTTAATGAAATATGTGTCATGCTTTGGTCAAAATAACACAAGGACCAAACCCCACATCAGCCTCATCCACAGTGTTCTTACTTCAGCAGTCCACAATAAAACTGACTGGGTGGTCTTGTTTCTCATTCTGTGTGTTGGTAGCCTCAAGACTTCTGAATAACATGTGCCCTGGAACTGAAAAAGTGAGTTTTTTTCTTATTATGTTCCCTTCAAAGCACATATTGAAACATTTTGTCCCAAACCTGGTTGAAACATCACAACAGAAATATAAAATGTCTGGCATTATTCCCAAATTTGGTTTCTACATTTTTACCCAGATAACGTTTTATTCCTCAAAGCAAAATTACTAATAAAATAACTTAAAACACTGTTTCCCCAAATACAAGCTGAGAATAAATAAGGATTTAAGTGTTTTTTAGCAGTCTAACCTTTCATTTGTATCCTTCTGCAAAAAGTCCTGAAGAACAGAGCTGCCAGGTCAGTGGAACGAGAGAATACAACAGTAATGACACGTACAAGCACCACATGGTTTGCAAGCACATAAATGCATATTTACTCTAATTGAACTTTCCCACAGATCCACTCTCCTGCCCTCACCACTTACTCAATTAACTCAGAGACGAGCACAAAGTGCAGCAAGTCAATAAAACCCATATGGCCCCCCTAAGGGTGCAGCTTTTTCGATTGTTGTGAACCACAATAACCCACTCCAAACAAGCTTTATTACATATCACAATATGCCTCTGAGATATGTACAGCGTACACAGAAGCATGAGGCCTATGAATGGACTTGTAATCTCTCTGACACTTCATTAGCTTGCTTCCCTTGTACTGTTATCGAGTCAAACTCAAAATTGCGACTGAAAATGAAGGGTTGAGTTTGGCAAGCCCAAACTAGCTCGGCAATTACTCCTTTTTACGAAGTTCAAAGCAGGCCAGAATGTCGGAGCTGTAATCCGAGCACAGTTTGTGCTGCTACGCTTCTGATTAGTTTTATTTCAGACAAGATATGGACGTAATAAATGGAACAAAGAGCATCCTGCTGCACAATCAAGACCGTTTATTCTTAATAGAGAACTGTTGGTATACATGAAAAATACTGAGCTCTAAAAAGAAATGTTTTTTGACTGGGATGTGCACTTCTAGGAATAAACTTCATGGCTTTAGAATTCTTTTAAAAATATATATGAATTCCAACACATTTACAAAAGTGTTTCTTTATTGATCAATGCAGTGAAAGGTCCTTAGGACACAAAATCTGTTCTTCTGTGGCATCAAAGAAGACTCCTGTGTGGCGCCTTCAATGCTGGACCATCCAGTGGGTGGAACTGTGAAGAGTCAGTGTCACTTAGTCACTGACTGACTGAGGTCCATCGTGGAAAAGTACATGTTTAAACACTGCTGGAGAAAAGCAGCAGGTGGCACTATACAAGTTACGGAATACACTGTATAATTATTGTTAGACATTAGGGGGCAGATTCCCAGACAAGGATTAAGCCTTGTCCTGGACTATATCCTCCTTTCAATAGAAAAAAAAAATGACAATACAAAACACTATGTAATCCAGGATTAGACTTAATCCCTGTTGGCGAAACCACTCCTAATAATGTGTATTTTATTAATGTGTAATTGTAATTCAGAATTCAAACATTTTGTCATATTATGGTAACTATTACATTTTATTAAACAAACAAACAAACAAATATAAACAAAACCTTAAAATTTTACAGTTTAAGAACATTATGAGTTCCATCAACAATAAAGAGTTGCCAAAGCATGTTCATTGATTTGTTCTGTTCTTGGGGCTAATATTGTATCCAAAAGTACCTGTGAGTTTTGGTTAAGACTAGGGATGGGAGATATCCACATTTTTCATACTGACATACGGTCTCAAAATTTTATTACGGTATTACCGTGGGGAGGGTGTGGGTGTGAGGGGAGTGGTGCACTGTCGAGCTGCACTGAGCTTTATATCTGTGATCACAAGGTTGATTAAGGGTAGAGGTGGGCGATATCGGGAATTTTGGTATCGATCCGATACCAAGTAAATACAGGGCCAGTATTGCCGATATTGATACCAATACCGATACCGCTAGTCTTCGCCACATGCCGGTGCAGAAGCTAAAGACGGGTGTGTGGGTGTGGGGGCGGGACTCTTCGCAATGTGAAGAAGCAATAACAAAAAAAAAGGGGGGGGGCGGGGGGGGGCGCACTGCTCAGCGCTGAGTCACACACAGACTTTAGTGGGAGAGAAAAAAGCTTGAGTATCGATTTTTTTACACGAGAATTGATCAATACCCATACCCAATACCCAGATCCGCCCACTTCTAATTAAGGGTTTCAGTGCTAAACTGCAGAGCACAGCACAACAATGCTGAGTTTACAGGTATTGACAATAAAAAGCCCATTTCTTAGAGAGCAAATTTCAGCAGCTGGTTTTGGAGGAAGAGAAAAGTTCAAAAATAAGCGAACTAAGACGGTTCTACACTTGTTTAGAAGCAGAGTTGGCGCTAACGGACACTTGATTTAGCACACCACAGCACATCATTTTCAAGCAAACTGAGGCTCAAAACACACATAAGTAGAGGATAAAGCCTCATACCTCTGTTTCCATCTTTCTTCCTTTCCTAACCTCTGTGCTAAAGTCACAACTGTAATGGGCTACTCTGCTTATTTTTCTCCACCCATTTTCAGAATGTCACATCTCCAGTCAGTGAACTCCCACAGCGCCCCCTCCCTATGGATACTACAAAATAGTTAACATAAAAAAAACAAAAGAGCAGGTTTGAAAACTGATAATTAAAATCATGTAACAGATATAGGTGAATGCCATGTTTGGAGTCTTGCCCAAGGACTCTTTTTATTTTGTAGTGTGGTGATATTCCTGAGCTGGGAATTAAACTCTAGCCTACTGCGGGGAGGGCAGCAAGAAGGCAGCTACTCAGACTTGATGTTGTAGAAGTGGTGAGTAAATATAACTGTAAAGTTAGCATCAACATCAACTTCTAGAATGATCACTTTGTAATCATTCTAGAAGTTGAAGTTGACGCTAATTCCTCACAGACCTTACAGAACCTCTTAATTCCACCTCCACGCAGCTAATGGTGGTCCCATATGACCAGACTTGCCTTGTCTTGCGTATAAAAGTGTTCACATCTCATTGTTCCCTCCTCTCTCCACTAATGCCCACTGGCTGTAGTGACCCCTGGGGGTCAGAGGGGAGTGCCTCCCATTCGTCCCACCAGGCTCAATGCTTTTATGGAACACTGCTCCTCAGAGATCCCCTCCGTGACATAAATATTATATTGCAAACGGATGGAAACAGCTCAGTGCATGTACATTCGCTAAACTGTTTTGATAACAAAGTGACTGGAAAAAGGGAAGGAGAGATAAAGAAAGTGGGAGTAAAGAGAGAAAAGAAAAGAAAACAATACCCAGAGTTGGCTTGAAAGGCTTGGAACTGCCCAGCAGGTCATTAATAATTAATGAGAGCATTAGGCCTATTGCGTTTGTTTTTAACAGTTCCAGCAGAGTACAGGACATAAGAGTACTGCAAGATTCATGCAAACATGCAGCCGTGCTGTCAGACACATCATCACAGTCAAAAGCAGGACGTGTCTGAGAGAGCAAGGCTGCAGGAGCTTACTCTACGCTACTAAAGAGTTTTGAATGTCTCAAAACATTAAATTAAATACATCTGGTTTGTTATTTTACAAACAATAATACCTTGTTTGGTGTGGAGTCCAAGACCCCATCCACATGGATATGGATATTTTTTTAAAACAAGGGTTTTTGTTTACACTTTGGCCTCCTGTCCACACAACACCAGCATTTCAGGTCACTGAAAACAGATTTTCGAAAACGCTTTCCAAGGTGGAAATTTTTAAAAACACCCTTGTCACTGTTCTGGTGTGGACAGGGAAAACTGATATTTTCACAAACACTGACATCACACAGCATGTCTGTCTCTGGCTGAAAAGAAAATAGCTCCTCACTTCCTATATAGTGTACTACAGAAGTCATAAAACTACAACGTCCACACACAGATAGCACTAGATTATAGATTTACATATGAATAAAAATCTATTATGCTGCATTAGAAATGGCAGCACCGTGGTGCAGCAGGTTAGTGTCGCAGTCACACAGCTCCAGGGACCTGGGGGTTGTGGGTTTGAGTCCTGCTCCAGGTGACTGTCTGTGAGGAGTGTGGTGTGTTCTCCCTGTGTCTGCGTGGGTTTCCTCAGGGTGACTGTCTGTGAGGAGTGTGGTGTGTTCTCCCTGTGTCCGCGTGGGTTTCCTCCGGGTGACTGTAAGGAGTGCGGTGTGTTCTCTCTGTGTCTGCGTGGGTTTCCTCCAGGTGACTGTCTGTGATGTGTTTGGTGTGTTCTCCCTGTGTCCGCATGGGTTTCCTCCAGGTGACTGTCTGTGAGGAGTGTGGTGTGTTCTCCCTGCGTCTGTGTGGGTTTCCTCCGGGTGACTGTCTGTAAAGAGTGTGGTGTGTTCTTCCTGTGTCCGCGTGGGTTTCCTCCGGGTGACTGTCTGTGAAGAGTGTGGCGTGTTCTCCCTGTGTCTGTGTGGGTTTCTTCCAGGTGACTGTCTGTGAGGAGTGTGGTGTGTTCTCCCTGTGTCTGTGTGGGTTTACTCCGAGTGACTGTCTGTGAGGAGTGTGGTGTGGTCTCTTTTTGTCTTGGAGTGGGTCATCTGGTCCTCCCCACACCCCACCGATCTTTTAACATATTGTTGCTCCACCCATATAGTCTTAATGGGAACTTGTACATATCTGACTAAAAGACAATTTCTAGGATTCACATGATTTCTAGAATGGACACATGAATCTCTGGTGCCTAACGGGTATAAAAATTATTTTTTAGAAACTTTTTCCCAGCCATTAAACCTGCCCCTAATTCTTATAATCCAAAACCTTACACTTACCCTCACACTTACAGGGACCCTAGCCCTGAACCTAGCTCTAAGCACCAAAGCGTTAGAATTGGTAGAATTTCCTTTTGCAGCCACTGTAATATTATTCCCTTATATATCAGATAGTTTGCATGGATTTATCAGAGTAGTGCCACCACTGGACAGGAGCTCACTTGAGCCATTTTCACTTTTGAACTCTGGAGAAACTCCAGTGAAACACCAGAGAATCAGAAACACGGGATTCTCTGGAACATTAGAGGCTTAGTCCACACGTGCGGTCATTTGGCTTTACTCGGGGGGCGGGATAAAGTCAGTGTAAAAACATTCAGAGAGTTTGCCTTCACACATAGAGAGTTTACCTCTGAAAAATGTTTGGTTTACTGTGCATGTAAGAAATGGGCTTTCATGAATGTAAAATAATTATGAATTATAATCAATCTTAATGTAAATGTGTTACGAATATTTGTGCTCCTTTTTATTTATATATTGATCATGTATATTTATTATATATAAACATAGTATTCATTTATCAGATGTCTTGTTGGGTAGTCAATATGGGCATAACTTAATCATAAGCTAATGTAAGAGAACTGGTTATTAGAATTCTCCTAGAAGCGCTTTGAACTGTGAAATAACATGCTTCTGTAGGGGACTGAAAAAAATAAAGAAACTTAACAATTTCTTTAAAGCACATGCTATCCTTCATTTTGTAATGGGGTATGAGTAACTAGTGGTTGGAATTGGAGAAAAATTAATAGGCAAAAAAAGAGAGAAATACTCATTATCTTTAAACATTCAAGGTATTTAATGTGTCTAATAAACCAATATTAGCAATATCTACAACACTAAGGAATGCTGTTGTGCTTGATTTGTTTTTCTGTGTGGCACACACCTGTTTGAATGCCATCATTATCCTGAGGAAGGTCTAGAGGAAGGCTGACAGTCAGTGAAATTAACAACTATGTTAAGTGTACCTGATAAAACGGACACTTATTATGTTTTCCTTATTCCTGATATTTCTATTCGTGTGTATAGCTGAAAACAATGATTCCAAACTGCACACATCTAGATCCATAAGGCCGACCTCTCCAGTTCCAAAACCCACTAATGACAGGTTTCCCCGACCAGTCAGGTGACCATAGCATCTTCTCTCGATCCAAACTCGCCTCTGTAGCTACATCTTTTTTTATTTGTTCTTTTTCCCTCCACCAAACAGCAGAAGAATGGTTGGGTTCCACCTCAAAGGCTTGGAAAGATTACCTTTATTTCCATTATAAAGTACTTTGGCTATGACTGGCATCTTTGAACACAGCGGGACTCCCCAGGCCCAGCGTGCTCGCCCTTCATTATGTGCCTCCACCTCAGACCAACAGCTACAATGCCCCAGTAAGAGAGCCCTGAATGGCGTGCATCCTGTATTGACCTGTTTGCTGAATATCAGAGTAGATTTTTTATCTGATGTATTTATAATGGCCTTATTAAAAGCACTTTTGATGTGAAGAATGCAACAACGACACGCAGATCTATTTCCTAGTTTGTGCCCTGCCGCACACAGAAGCCGGGCCGGGCTCCTCTACAAGAAATGTACATTTTTAAAACGTGAGACCACGCTTTCTTTTGATTTCTTTTTTAATCATTAGAGAAGGGCTTTTGGTGTTGTGTATCCATCATTGATGTCGAGTTGTGCACCACAAGAGACTGTGCCGCACAGCATTGTTTCTTACATGAAATATTCTATTTGATATACAAACCGTGAGTGATTGAACGCAGTGTGTTATTGCACATTGAATGGCCGATTTAATTCCATTGTCATTTCATTGTGTTCATTCAGTCTGACGTTTTCTAATGGACAGTTTACATATTCATTTAAATTGAGCATTTTGGCAAAAACATAAACTAGCTCTGAGTGGTGGGGCATGTGGGATTGTACTTAAGGAAATTGGGTCGTGTTTATTTATCACAAAGTATTTTGCCATAACATCAAACACAAGGCCAATTGCAGACAAAGCTTTTTAAAATATACAAATTATCAGACAATTCAGTTATAATAAAATACGATTACAATGCTTGTTTAAAGTGACCAGTAAATAAATGGTCATTATAGTACAGTGCTAATAGCAGTAATAAATAAGTCCAATGCTGCATCTCTCTCTTTCTCTGAGTGGGTATAATGGCCCTCCTGTTCCCCTGATCACACAATGTGGATATTTATTTGGCGTAACAACACTGTGCAGTTAGTGTTCTCCTCTAAGTGTGTTGATAGCAGTTTGTAAAGCTATGGTGGAGCCTCAAGTGTCTCAATGGAAACTCTAAAACCTAGCTCGCATGTGGCAATGGGAACTAAAAAAATTATAGATAAGTGCATAAGTGGACTTAAATTTGAACAGTCACACACAGCATGATGTTATATTGTGTATATTTGGGCAGATGTGTCATCATTATTGTAAATAATATGAATGAAAATAAAAATATTGCATATAATACTATAACAAACATGGTGGCACAATGGAGCAGCAGGTAGTGTCACAGTCACACAGCTCCAGGGACCTGGAGGTTGTGGGTTCGAGTCCCGTTCCAGGTGTCTGTGAGGAGTGTGGTGTGTTCTCCCTGTGTCTGTGTGGGTTTCCTCCGGGTGACTGTCTGTGAGGAGTGTGGTGTGTTCTCCCTGTGTCTGAGTGGGTTTCCTTCGGGTGACTGTCTGTGAGGAGTGTGGTGTGTTCTCCCTGTGTCTGCGTGGGTTTCCTTCGGGTGACTGTCTGTGAGGAGTGTGGTTTGTTCTCCCTGTGTCCGAACCACATGCTGTTAGGTGGATTGGCGACTCAAAAGTGTCCGTAGGTGTGACTGAGTGAGTGTGTGTGTTGCCCTGTGGGGGACTGGCGCCCCCTCCAGGGTGCATTCCTGCCTTGTGCCCAGTGGTTCTGCGTGGGCTCTGGACCAACCGCGACCCTGAACTGTATAAATGCTTGCAGATAATGAATGGATGAATGAACTGTAACAAACATGTTAAGATTGTATAGATTGTAAAGACAATACTGAAGAAAAATCAGCAAAGACTGAATAAGACTACAATAATATCCTCAAACTCTTTTTCCTGGTGAGCACATGAGCTGCTGCATTCTGATCAAGCTGGAGCTGATTTTAAGAGACAGGCAGTAATATGTTACAGTAGTCTGATCTAACAGTTGTGAAAGCATGAACTAATTACAGCATCTTACAGGAACAACCTGCATCTTATTTTAGAAATGTTTCCCCAAGGAATTAAACTCAGAGCCAGTATTTTGCCCAATAAATAATGTTTTTTATATTCATTTCTACTGTAAACTTTCACTGTGGTGGTATGTTTTGCTGTCACTCTGAGTCTACCCAGACGTTTGTCCACATAAATATCATATTCTATAATAATTGTACATTTTTAAGTTGATTTGAGTTGATTTCATACGCCCCGTTTCATCTTCAGATCTTCAGGACTTATAATTTTTTTGTTGTTGTTGTCTTTAAATTATTATTATTGTTGTTTTGTCAAAATTATTATTATTTCAATTTTTTTTTTAACAGAGCTATAATAAAAGCTTACACATATCCCCCTCTCCTTGTATAGAAGAGAATGTGAAGTGCTTTTAGGGAACAATAATGTACCTGTTCCATCCTTTTTCTGAGATACTATGTCCACCTCTGGTTACAACTAGCATCTAAATTTAATGTCTTTTTTCCGCAAGCCCAGAATGGTCATCACAGGAGAGAAATGACATGGGCACAGCTTTTTTCTCTAAATCTGCTGATAGAGGAGTCTCAGTGTGTGCATGGTCAGGCTGTCCAGGGTGAAATAAATCAAAGCAGAATCAGAGCTCTGAGTGTGCTCCATGCACAAGTATTTTTCTCTCTTTTCTAGGAAAGGTCAGAAGGTCAGGAATATAATGAATATTTGTAAATGTCCAGCTTTGTTTGAACGCGGTCATTACAATCAAAAACACACACATACAACATCAGTATCACATCACACTGTTCACAGGAGACAAAACATCAGAAATGGCTGCCACTCTTGCCACTGTGAAAGGGGGTTAAGTTGTAAACTCTTCCCTTGTTCTGAATAATTTTGAAGTTATAGGTGTTTAAAACCCAGATTTTAATACTGTGACTAGCAGCGGTGTGAAGGCAGCTTGTATGAAAAGCCACTTTAGCAAACAACAAAATGTACCCCACAAATATGTCCCTTACTCAAACATGTTGACAGAAGATGCTGAAGGCCGCTGTTAGTTTGATGTCCACACTTGGTTTAACAGTAAATAGCCCAGCATTAATTAAACCCTAATGCTAAGTAGCTGGCTAATGGGTAATAAGCGCTTGGCTAGTGGACGCCTGCTTGGAAAATATCCTTGAACAAATGTGAAAACAATGTAAATGTGCCTATCCAATTTAGGCTGGGATGCTAATTGTTTTCCAACAGCTGCAGTGGACTATCTCTGAGCGCACTGGAACATCTGCCGACAGATGAGTGCGAGCCCAGCATGGACTGGATTGTTTGATTTGTAATGAGTTATTTAGCCATCATTTCAGATTGCAGGCCGTAATACTTTTAATATTTCCTCCCGTTCAGCGCCCATCGTCCATATGGACCAGGATAATGGAGGGATGATATCATCACTAAACACTGGGATAGGACGCTCTGAAGACACTTAAAAGACCCCACTGTTTTGAACGGTGGTTAGAACTGTTCTTTTGTTTTACACAGCCGTTCTGTGAGTATTTCTTTACTTGAAATACTCCATCTCTTTCTGTTGTTCTACAAGGGACTGACCTCCGAACCCAACTAAGAACTAAGCAAACCACAAATATGGCATTAATTCTCTTGAACTCAGTCATTTAAGAACTCTTACAAGTGTCCAAAGTCTGCTTTCATCTCAGAAATAGAAGTCTTAGGTTTAAATCTTTATTAACACAAACGTAGCATCAGCACGTTCTTATCAGAGCACGGTGACATTTATTATTAAATGTAAATATGTCCTTTGCACACCCATTTACGATCAGCCATAATGCGACATAAAAATAGCACAGAGCACCCACCTCACTCTGTGAGTGTGTGTGTGTGTGTGTGTTTGCTTCCCTGTGCCATCCGTAATGATCAGAAATACAGGCCCACCTAATTGCTACAGACAGAAATACATGCATTCTCTAACTGCATTTGAAATGTCAGACAGCATCCCTCACTTATTCTAATGGGCTCTACTGCATCTGCTTCCACATTGTGTTAAAGTATTCCAGCAATTAACTGACAATACAGGCATTTTTATCTCTCTCTTTCTTTTCACAAGAGTGAGAAACTTATTTACAGATGCATCAAGGGGCTGTGGCCTCAAAACAACAGCATTTCGTCTTGTGTCGGTCACCGAGGGTTTGATTCGTCTACATGACCAAAGTGTCCCGTATTTATGGTGTTTATAAATTCCAGTGCAAAGACATTTTGACATGTACACATTCCTCAGAGCAGGCTATCGTTTTTTGGTCACTCGCTTTAATGAGTGGACGGTACAAGCCTAACAAGGTTTTGCTCTGCTTTGCAAATATGAGCCATGGCCATAATGAAGGCCCTGCGAAATGGTAGATTAAGCGAAGCCGTGTCATGTGATGGGACTCGTTTGGTTTCGCAACACCAGATGTTGCTTTGTTTTCTTTGATTCCTGTCAAGAAATGCATATATGCGCTTATTTTCATTCAAGCATACGACTGACATCCACGGCTGGGCCTGGAGCCGCACTGTTTCACTTGGCAGACGCAGAAATTCAAGCCTTGCCCCACATTCAACCTCACCCTCTTTGTTTCAGAGCCCTTATTGTTTTGGATTAGCTGGTAGGTTACTGGATCTTTCCCCAGTACATACCTGTTTTGCATGCCACTGTTGCTTTTTGGCCTGACAAAAGTGTCAACAATTAAAAATAAAAGCTATAAAACCTGTTGTCCACGTTGGCGGCGACTTGGGTCTTGCCCAAAAACATCATTTTCCTTGGCGAGCCTTGGCTAGGCCCTGCCTGCTACTGCCTCTAGCCTTTGTAGTCACAGACCAGAAACAAATTTTCACTCTTCATGAGCCCCGTCACTTGGAATTACGGAGCTAGACAATTTATAAACACCACTTTCCTCTCCGCCCTGGCTCGGATACCTGTTTCAAATTAAGAGTCTGTTAAAGTTATGGACATCTTTCAAAAGTTCACGTGTTTCTTGTTGTTTTTTTTTTTTTTTTTGTAGGCCTACGCAGTCTGCATTTCTCCAAGAGTGAACACATAATTACCTCGTCTGCAAAAAAGCTTAAGAAAATGTTGCAGGCGAAGGTTATTCAAATATAATAAGTCAGGAAAAATGTCAAAGAAGGATTTGATAAATCTGCAGACGGCAACAAAGGTTGGGGATGGGGGGTGTTCTTTGTCTCACAGAACCGTTATCACAGGAATTACGTTCAGACAGGTTTCAGGGACATGACCACTGGCCAACAGACACACATTTACTACTGAGCGTGTCAAGGTGGGTGTCATTTGCATGAGCCTCATGAAAGCGCTCTTTCTGTATCTCCCAGTGTAAACAATGCTGAGAACACATTAGGACTCGGAAAGTAAAATTTCAGGATGTCATTTCTAACTCTGCTTTTATTAGAGAAAATAATATTCATCATTACAAACCCCTCAAATCCCTCCACATTGTTCCCATCTCTAAATGAGCTCTGTCATATCCATTTATGCATCCTGACAATCCTTTAATGTAAAGATACTTTTTAAAATTCCAGACCTACTCTAAGTGCATGAAGCCAATATGGAGTTTTAACACAAATGAAATCATCTGAAATCTATGGAGAAATCTGATGTGTATTATTTTGAGGTATTTGTAAGACAGACCTGATATTAGAACAGAACTGTGGTCCTGAAAGTACTGTCAGTGCCATGCTTCAATTTCCTCCCACCGTCCAAAAGCACATGATGGTAGATGTGTGTGTGTGTGTGAATGGGTGAGTGTGTGTAATTGTTCCCAGGTGTGAGTGTGAATATGTGATATTGTTCACAAGTGTGAGTGTGTGACTGGTTGAGTGTTCACCCAGGTGTGAGTTTGTGTTTGTGAGTGTGTGAAATGATCCACAGAGTTGAGTGTGTGAGTGACCGGGTGAGTGTGTGAAGTGATCCACAGAGGTGAGTGAGTGAGTGACTGGGTTAGTGTGTGACTCCTCACGAATCAATTAAAATGTAAAAATACGGTGAGACACACTCACATAAAAAATTAAGAAAACATCTTGAAATGAGTTAAATCATCTCATAACAGTCTCATTGTAATCTCAGTATGAGAAACAGTAGATAAAGCAACCTGATTAAAATATATTTTACAGTAGAGTATCAGTAAACGAAGGGAAAACGCCACACGGAGCCTGGCAGAGATGTACAGGTGACAGCAGGAGAGAGCCAGGAATACGGATGTGTGTTTTGAAAAGGGGAGGAGGAAGAAGAATAGGAAGAAGAGGAGGACGGGGTGAATAAAGAGCAAAGTTTGCAGTTCAGTAGAGGAGAAAGAGACGAAACATCTCGCTGCCTCTCAGTGCTGGCCTGGCTTTAGCTCTGTGTGCGCAGCATCCAAAAGACAGACGTAATTTTTTTTTCTTCAGCGTCAAAGTTACTGAACGGTAAATGCTTCCCTGAAGCGAAGGATATGGTAAACTTCACTGTTTGGTGGATCTTTCATATCAACTCATCACCTGCCTGAGAGTAAATTCACACAAAGAGCACGTTTCTAATAGAGTGTGTAAAGAAAAACTTTTATATTAATGCCAAACGACTTCAGCACAGTTTTCTACTTTTGGTGCTTGGTGGTTAATGTTGGTTCTTTAGTTTCTCCAATGGAAGCTTAACCTCTTTAACTCTGTTATCATAATACTGTCAGTGAATGGCAGTGTTAGTTGTGTGTGAAGTGTGTGGACAGTGTTGAGCTGTTTTGGGGCTGATATATGAACCCTATTTCCAGAAAAGTTTGGACATTTTGTATTTTTTTTTAATTTACATTTTGTAAATTTGACACAGTCCACTACTGTGTGAATAAATGCAAACTGAATGTGTATTACTCAAAGAGGAAACTGTATATTAATCTTGCAAAGAAACGTTGGCAGATTATTAGTTTTCCGTTTGTGTTTGTTAAAAACAGATGTCAGATTACAAATGAAAAAATAATAAAACATCAGAATGTTACCAATGAAAAATGCAAAAGCCAACAGCTGTGATGGCATGAGGGCACCTAGTGCCCACGATATGATCTGCAGATATGTGAAGGTGCCACTGATGCAGAGCCTCATTCTGCATGAGTTATAACAGTGTGGGTCAAAAGACACAGAGTGTGTGTGCTTGAATGTCCTGCCTCTGTCTCCTATTGGAGGTTTATGTTGCATCATGAAGAGGAGAATCAGACAGTGGTGACCACAGACAGTTGATCAGTTGAAGTCTTCTTTGCAAACATTGCACTTCCAAAACAGAAAAAATGAAAATCTTCAATTTCCAAATGTTTAAAATGTAGAATTAAAAGAAATGTTGATGTAAACATGACTGTGTCCCGTGTTTTTGAGTGTGTTCCAGGTGTCAGTTTGTAAATGTGTTTATATTTAACCAATATAATTAGGCTTGTCATTGAAAACACTGAAAATCTTTTCTTTGCCCTTTTGTCTTGCTCCATTATCTTTGCTGGTCGAGGCGATCAAATGGACGACCTTCTGTTCCCGCTTCTCTGACCGTTATATATAGTTCTACATAAAAGTGCCATTTTTTAAGATGTGAAGCACCGCATGGAACTGGCTTTAAACTCACTGACTATCTTCAGGCAATTGTGCTTATTTTTTGAGTTTTCAAATTACAGGTTGATTTAGTGTACGTGTACTGCGTGGGTTTCCTCCGGGTGACTGTCTGTGAGGAGTGTGGTGTGTTCTCCCTGTGTCCGCGTGGGTTTCCCCCGGGTGACTGTCTGTGAGGAGAGTGGTGTGTTCTCCCTGTGTCTGCGTGGGTTTCCTCCGGGTGACTGTCTGTGAGGAGTGTGGTGTGTTCTCCCTGTGTCTGCGTGGATTTCCTCTGGGTGCTCTGGTTTCCTCCCACACTCCAAAAACACATGTTGGTGGATTGGCGACACAAAAGTGTCCATAGATGTGAGTGTGTGTGTTGCCCTGTGAAGGACTGGCTCCAGGGTGTGTTCCTGCCTTGTGCCCAATGATTCCAGGTTGGCTCTGGACCCACCTCTACCCTGAACTGGATAAGTGCTTACAGATAATGAATAAATTAATGAAACCTATTTCAATGTCTCTGTGTGAAATAAACAATTGTCGGTCACGGGTTGAAAGGAGGATCAAAGAATTGAGTCCCATTGGTTTCCAAAATAAAAGTCCCTGCTGCATCTTACCATGGCACATCTTAAACACTGTCAATTTTGCTCATTTTCTGAGTTCAAAATTAAAACAACAAGCTCTAAATAAATAAAGGCTGCCTCTCTGCAGAATTCATTCTTTCCCATTTCAAACAAAACAGTAGTTAATTATGACCTTAAGCCATGGCTTTGATGCTTTTCAAAATTGCTCTCTCTCTCTCTCTCTCTCTCTCTCTCTCTCTCTCTCTCTCTCTCTTTCTCACTCATGCTCACACACTCCTGGAAGTGTTTTACTTCAGGTCTTGAGCTACACTGGCCCTGTGGCTCTCAGCAGGCTTCCTCAGCTCCTGAATCCTGTGTGAATGTTCCAGAGGCACAGTTCCGGGTGCTGAACATTAATAAAACGGGTTCATGCAGAAACTTGGACACGAGTCATAATGAAGAGAGCCAGCCGGGCTAAGGGATGGTCAGCTTGGTGGGTTTGTGTTCATAAAGGTCTGGAAGGTCGGCTCTGCCAGAAAACAACCTGTTGTGCTTATGAATTAATTATGGTTCATTGTAATTATTTTTCTGTTTTTATTTTTTTTTACTGAGCTTTTTGGAATGGCCTGTTGTCCAGGACTTGGCTCAATAACAAAGCTTGCAAGTGCTCATCTCCTTTTTTGACCAATGATACCTCATTTGTCATTTTAATATTCTCTTAAATGAAGAGCATGTGTACGTATGAGAGAGAGAGAGAGAGAGAGAGAGAGAGAGAGAGAGAGAGCATTAAGCTGCTGGTAGAGTTATAGACTGTGACATGAACACTGTTAATTCCACTTGGTCGTCTGCCCTGTCTTTGTTTGTGTAGATCAATGCTATATCCAGTCCCATTCAACATGTGATCGGCCATTTATCCACCAGGAAAGACTTACGGTATGCTTCTTATTTCTCTCTACTCTCACATGTGAAGATGTGCTGAACGTGTGTGTTTATGGTGAAAGTCATACACACCCACACACTTTGCTGAAACCATATGGACACACAGCCTGAATAATGCTCAAAGCTGGTGTTCAAGCTCAGACATAGATCACTACTAAGTACAAGTTTAAGTGAAGCACACACACACACACACACACACACACATTTTAGGTGCTTTATTTTGGAGTAACATTAAGGAACAATATTATAATCAATCTTAATTTTAGTTGAGTCTCTCTCACTCTGTGTGTGTGTGTGTGTGTGTGTGTGTGTGTGTCTGTGTGTGCGTGTCTGTGTGTGTCCTCACACCTCATGGTTTCAGGGGAAATGCAAGAATTTGTTTAATTCTGTGGACTTATCCTAAACTTTATCATAACTACTGCTACCCTAACCCTACACTCACCTCAACCCTAACCCTAACCCCACACTCACCTCAACCCTAGCACTAGCCCTACACTCACTTTAACCCTAGGACTTACCCTACACTCACCTCAACACTAACCCTACACTCACCTCAAACCTAACCCTACACTCACGTCAACACTAAGACTTACCCTACACTCACCTTAGAGGAACAATCTTTAACATTGATACCAAGCATTTAAAATCTGAGCTATAATACAGTTTCATAACAGTGGAGAGAACTGTCAGCCTCCTCCCCCTCCCCTCCCTCACTCCAGATGACCAGGTTGCCAGTTTGAGGAAAATTGAATGAGCAAACAAGAGTTTAAGAACTTGGACTGTAATAACTAAGAAGAATATTTACAAAAATAAAATTGTTCATCGTTTCACTAAAGCCGTTTCCCTGCATTTACAAGCCTTTACTGTCCAAATCCACCTGAAAAATTTCAACTAGACAAGGCTGGTGTTACTTATCCATTTTCCCTTCCACCATAAATGTCGTTATAAACAAAAGTTGTTTTGAAACACTTCTTATTTCCCATTTTATTCATTCACAACACATGACCAATTGTACATCATGTCACTAAATTATCTACCTATTAGTGAAATGCTTATATTTGCTGTGTACTACCAAACTTGATTTCTCCATTCCACCTTAAATAGGTGAAAATGTCAGGCTTTTCAAACACAATTCTTACTCCTTAATTTGTTTAAAACACACACACCACAGAAGAACACACATGAATCTACATTTAAAAAAAAAAAAATAAATAAACAATGGTATTTACACTTTACAGTCAGGTTATTATTCACCTTCTTTGTATAAAAAACACAGTCCTGACACTTTTCAAACGTCGTTACGGCTCACTTTCTTTATATAAAAACACAACCTATGGCCTTAACTCCTTTTAATCTATTCATAGGCGTCTGTACTGGTAAGCTGTCTTCACTTTTCAAACACAAGGCTAATTTCCTCTCATTTTTCTCCATCTCTGGTCATGGAGATGTTTAGAAGGGGAAGGGGGCTTTTTGGGTCCGGTAAAATATAACATTAACTCTGTTCACTTGGACATTTCATGGCTGTGAGACACTGTTTGTAGACCTGGCCTCTCAGTGGACTGTAAAATGATTGGACAGAGGGCGGGACACAGGCAGGATCTCGGAGGGCGGGATCATAGGAGCTCCGCACCGGACTAGGCACTTCTCTAAGAGAAAATACTGCTTTAGCAAAGCTGTAAGAGGCAGCAGTATTTCAGCTTTGACTGTTTAATTTAATGTCTATGATCACACTTATGACTAAATACAGTAAATATCCTACAGATTGCTCCTTTAACCCTAAGACTTATGCTACACTCACTTTAACCCTAAGATTTAACCTACAGTCACCTAAATCCTAACCCTAACTCTACACTCACCTTAACTTTGTGAGAAAACATTAGGTGACTCTGAATTAGTCAAACTATTTAAACAATTTTATTTGTTTATTGTCATGTTCATGGCTATTCTATTTCAGATGTAACCAACAGTCAGTCTTTTTTCTGCTCAATGTTTTTAGGCTTTGTAATAACAGCAACGGAATACAGCCTGCTCATGCCACAAAAAAATCACACACACACACACAGGGTCTGTAATTGTTTTAACTGACGTTCCTCAAAGCCGCGCCCTCGCCCATGTACTCGGCTCCTGGTCTTCTGTCCACACTCATATGTTTCCCATCACCGTGGGCTCTGTGGTTCCCTTCCTGATTTCTCTGGCCTGGAAAAAGCGAGCTAATATGCTGTGATCTGCAGCACCGGCTTTGATGCCGGACCTTTCACAAATAAACCCCCCCTCGGCGCCATATGGTTTGCATTCATCTCTTAATTTATTTGCTATAAATGTCTGTTGAATATTCAACTGGGCCAGCACGTGTGTAGCCAGGCCTGGAAAACAGAAGGCCTCAGAGAGCAGTTTGTGGTGGAGTGTGATGATTATATTTCCTTTTTATTTATTTATTTTATCTTGTTTTTTTCAATCAACACACATGGAGCGACCCAACAAGGCTCCGGGCCTGGGCAGGAGAGCGTCCGGATAAACAACTAAATAAAACTCCAGGTCAGCGGCTAAGATACTGAGTACTCCTCCCAGGTTGGGGCCAAAGATCCAAATGTAATCATAATAAGGAGTGAATTCCACATCAGTGAGCATGAAGACTAACAGCTGAGGTCACCATGACGCACTGAAGCATTTTTTCCTGTTGAACTCCAGATCGGGTTTCCACAGGGTCGACACCATGTTGCGCAGAGTCTCGACGTGGAAGTGAACTTTTCCGTGCTCAGCACAGTTTCCGATGAGAGTGTCCAAGTTTCGCGGAGGCCAGGCGAAGCGGGCTGTCATGCTTTCAGCGACTGAACCTCCATGCGTGACACTAGAGCTTGGCAATGTTTGTTTAACATCTCACAACAACAGATGGGCAAGACACACCAACGTCTGACACAGCAACGAAAACCCTCAGACCCCCCCATGGCCTAGTGGCAGTTACAGGAGGGTACTGGAGCCTACCTGGAATCATTGTGTGCAAGCAGACAAGACACTCAAGGACAATTTCACACACTCACCCAGTCACTCACATACATCTGTGAACAATGTCACACATCACCCAGTCACTCACACACACATGTGACCAGTTTCACACACTCACTCAGTCATTCACACACTCACACCTGTGGACAGTTTCACCCACTCAACCAGTCACTCACACACACACCTGTGGACAGTTTCACACACTCACCCAGTCACTCACACACTCACCCAGTCACTCACACCTGTGGACAGTTTTACACACTCACCCAGTCACTCACACCATCACACCTGTGGACAGCTACAGGAGTGTACTCGGGCCTACCTGGATTCATTGTGCGCAAGCAGACACTCAAGGACAATGTCACACACTCAACCAGACACTCACACACTAACACTTGTAGACAATTTCACACACTGACCCAGTCATTTACACACTCACACACACCTGTGGACACTTTCTCACAGCCAGTCCACCTACCATCATGTCTTATTGAACTGCACCTGGAAGAAACCCACTCAGACACAGGAAGAACACACCACATTCCTCAAAAACAGACAGACAGGGGTTCGGTCCCTCAGGCCTGGGACTGTTTGAAGAGATGCTGGAGTCCAAAAACCTGTGGCCATATGGTATATATATTTATAATGCTGACTGTTTCTCACTGATCCACTTTCACTTTGACCGCTGGGAGTAATCTAGATGCACAATTTAACCTTCTGTGAAGTTTCTGATGTGGCATTCCTTTACTCTTGATTTAGGCTTGATTTAACCATTACAGCTACACACTTCACCCACTCTTAACAAGGCATTTACCAAGCCTACATTGATGTACTTTCATGATGTGATATATATGTTCTACAGAACGAACAGCTGCCTTGGTCCTGTCCAAACAAAGCTGAAAATTTCTGTACCACAGCTGCGAGCTCCTTCAGGAAAATGCTGCTCACTCACTGGGGGTTGCCAGGATTTGTGGGTTAATCACTCATTCTGCTTCAGGAAATGCAATAATAGGCAACTTCTGATAAAGAGACAATGTTTAAAATGTTATTTATATGTTTGCTAGAAGATAAAAGGGTTGGCATTGCATTTGTTCAGGCCCATCAGCAGCATCTATTTCGATTAAGAAAATATTTAACAAAAAACCGATGAGGCTTCCTTAAGAACAGATATAAAACTATTGTATTGACTGTAACGGTCATTTTTTTTCTTTGCCGGACTGCCACAGAAGAGGAATTTTCGCTGACTGTCCGCTAATATTGAAACGCGCATGCGCAAGTAGGAACCGTTAGTTCAGCCGTATTTCACAGAGAGAACTTAATGTGGCGCTACTACGCCGTCTGCTGTTATTTCAGTTATATTTCACATTCCAGTTCGTGAACTAAAGGCGGTGACCAAACGTCCCCTTTTACCCGGACACGTCCTCTTTTAGGGACCTAAAAAATGCGTCCGGATGGATTTCTAAATCGCCAAAATGTTCGTGATTTTGCTGTCTGCAGGTTTTCCTCTGTCCGATTTCTTGCCATAATCCCTAAATCCCTCACTGAAGAGTTCACTTTGACGTTGTTGAAAGGTGAGCGGAGGGTTGAAGTGTTGAAGGGGTCAGAGAGTTAGAGCTGAATTGGGACACACTCGCCCCGCCCTCCACCGCGGAGCAGCTCAGTGTTTTACTGGAGCCTCCAACAGAAATGTGTTGAACGTTATTGAGGTAATATTTATCATAGTCTCTTCTTTATGTTTGGAGAATGTTTCTGTGATGGCCTTTTGTTTCTAAACAAAAAAGTTATCTTGTATGTCCCTATAACGACACGAATACACAGACCCACCTCACCGTTACTGACTTTCTGACGAGTAAAGTAGCTACAGCTGCACGGCTTTGTGTTTAAATTTACACGAAAATCTCCAGATTATTAAAGAACATCAGAGCAAGGTGTTACTCAAAATAAACAAGTCTGTGGATTAGTTGCAGCACCGTTTTATCAGTCGGACTCTTAAATAAACATCTAGTTCCCAGCGATGCCCTGCTCCTTTATCGAGTGTAGATCACTTGGTTGATAAAATGTCATGGTTCTTGTTTTTAGAAATGTTCAAAAACGTAAATGTTATAATGTTATCTTATTGGTTTCTGGTAAACGAGTTGCTTTAATGGCGTCTCCTCACGGTGCTTCAGTTTTGTAGCTTTGAATGAACAGAAAATAACAGTCTTTCCCTGATCTCTCACACACTGTCAGAACTGACAAGATAAACTATTTCTATAGTTTGTTATTATTTGTTATTATTGTAAACAAAGACATTGATGTGAAGCACCAAAGCTTCTCCAGACCTTCCAATGACAAGGGGATGTATTGTGGGCTTTTCCTGTTTCTGAAATGCCAGAAACGCCTCTGTGACAACGGCTACATGGCTAATGGCGGTCCGGCTAAAAGCAAGTAAATGCGCCTTGCCCGGACATATAGCTTTATAATGTCATTTTGTAAATCTTCAAGTATAGGCCTGTATTTCTTTCAAAATCTAAAATTCCCAGCAGTGCTAAGCTGATATAATTTATCAACTTTACTGCACACAAATACAGTACAAACCAATGTAACTCAGCCTTTAATTCTAATTAGAAATCAATTTCTTCAGCTGGAGTGTGGTGTGACTTTTGGTTTTATCACCTCTCACAGCTTTATTTCATAAAGTTAAACAGTGTGTTTTGATGTAATTTTACAACTGAATTAAACATTTGAACAATTTTTAAATGTATTTTTTAATATAAGGAGCTCTGCTAGTCCTTGAGAATAAATTAGAGCATGGGAATAAAGCTTGGGAATCATTTATTAATGTGTGGGAATAATTTAATAATGTGTGTGAACTATTTAATATGTCATGGGAATGGTTTAAAATCAAACTGAAATTAAAGTGAAACTTATGTTGTTTCACTTTAAATGAAATGTGCCGTATTAACTTAATAATGTGCGTGAATAAGGTGCCTTTTTAAGTAATTCCCACACGTTAATTTGCATATGTTATTAAGACATTAACACACATTAAATATCTCATTCCCAGACGTTCAGTAATTCCTATGCATTATTAGAGCATTGACCTTAATATTCCTTAATTTATTTTGGAAGCATGTTGCCAGCAGAGCTTCAAACAAATGTGAAGAAAACAACAAGATAAAATTGATCAATTTAATTTAGTTTTTCTTCATTATTTTCTTTTTTTTTTATTGCAGGAGAATTTTTTGTCTCAAAAAGGGAAGAAACCTGAAATGACTAAATAATTCAACACAACAAGAATAACATACAATATGGTTTATAGAGGTACTGGGGCATTAGAAATGGAGTCTTACTAATATATTCTTTATTAATTGCTGCTTTGGCAACATTACATGATATAAAATTTTTGTTCTTTTGATTATTTCAGTTGTGTCAGGCTGTTTTATCATTTTTAATAGCTCAGCTGTTGGTTGCTAGGGGTCTTCGTATCACTTTAGACAAAACTTGACATTGAGGATCTTTGCAGCTGCTCCACTGCATCCCTGTTTAATGGAAACAATTTCTGTAGAGATAACACAAGCCGTGTGTGTACAATTAACTATTCCAAGCTCAGTTCACTATTGTGAAGTGCTGGATGGACATATGTGGAACTAAAATGTAGGCCTATTTTTTGTAGATCATTTGTAGTTAATTGAAATGTGTTTATTTTACAGCAAGCAGAAGGACCACTGGTATTGCCTAATGATGTCTGCTGCTTTACATAAAAATCTGTCAGCAGGATTTAGGTGTGGAACTAGTCATATTTACAGTCAGTTATTTTTAGTTCCTCACATTTTAGGCTGTTTTTACTGTATACTGTTGACGAATTTCATAATGAAATGCATCGCACACTTGTGTCAGTGATAAAAGAGCGGTTAAGGTGCCACATTGATCTTCAGTCTCCTTGCCCTCTCTGTCTCTTGGGGAGAGAAATTGGGTCTATTGACTCTCCTGCCCGACTCTCTCTTCTTTTTTTTTTCTCTTCCGTAAAGCGGAATGGCCTTGTCAGGGAGGATTAATTGGGGGAGGCCAGTGACAAGCTGTCCGCCTGACACGCCCAAGCCGTTCTCTCCAGCTGTAAACAATAAGGGTGTGGATTAGTTTTGAAACAATGTGTTTATTTAAAAAGCTCGCTTCCTGTAAGGCACTTGACAGCCTTCCCATTAATTTCGCTAGCGGCGACGCCAGTTCAGAAAAATGTTATCATTGTTTTGGAGGAAACACAGAAAACACCCAAACAAAACAAACAAGAGCGCTTTTTGAAAACGGCACTCGGTTCATGAGAGAGTTTTAAGCATTAGTAAAACTGATGGGAATTAAGAGAATAACCAGAACAACCTGGAATCACTTGGCCATTTTGTTTAAAGCTCAGTTCTGTGTCTGTTTGATTCTTATTTACAGTTGTAGCAGTTATTAGGGGAAAATGCTTAGGAGAGAGCTTTCTTTCCTTGCACCTTTGCTAACTTTGTTTCTTGCCCTGTTTTTTTGTGCCTGTAGGGATTAGAGTGCCGTGTGCTGTGTGGAGAGCCTTCAAGGTAGAGCCCAGAGCACCAGCGCCCAGAGCCACATCCTGTCCAAAAGGAACAGCCTTGCACTTTTAAACAGTGTGCCGAAACAAAGCAGTAAGTGCACAACAAAGCCACAGTAAGCTAATCTTAAAGCAGTGAAGGTGCAAGTTAGGTTTGACCTGTTACTTCTTTTCATCATGCACTCTTAATATTTTCCGTAAGAGATTATACTTTATGGTCTAGTGGGCTAATATTAAATGAGGATTTAAAACACCATGTAGGTCTTTTGAAATCTATAGGATGTTCTCCTTAAACGAAAATCCATAAGCGAGTGTGAAAACAAGACCAGCTTAGGCGAAGCACAAATCGCCAAAAGCCGAATTTCAGTCAATTTCACATCAATAATACTTAGGCCTATGCTCTGAACTCTGGAAGTTTTTTTCCTTTTTTTTGAACCGATTACCAGCCTTAACCCCTGCAAAATGAGTTCATTCCTTAGACTGACAACTGTGAACAAACATAAAAAGGGTATTAAAAGGCACCGGCGCAACCTATCCTTTGACGCGGAGTGCGCAGCATAACAGGTAAACTTGGAGGATGGTGTTTAAGCCCCTCTTTAAGCTTGTTAATCCCACCCTGGTACAGGCGAAACCCGCTCGGCTAGATCCCTGTCAATCTCCCGCCTGGGCTGTTCTCTGGATTTACATGCATTCGCTCTAGTGGCGCGCATTTCTGCTTCGTCCCAGGTTTTGACTTAAGCGAAAGGGTGGGGAAATCTAAACTTTCTACGCTCCATCCACTTGCATCTGCTTTTTTTTTTTTTGGGTGTGGGGGTGTAAGGTCTTATTTACAAGCAAACATGACTTGCTTATGGAAATTGACTCCTCAGTTCTGTCTAGAGGCCAGATGCTAAAAGGGGAAAGGGAGGTTAGCTGCCTGTTGTACGATAAGCTGGCAGAACCTATCAGGGCACCCCCCTCCTGCCCCCCCAGCAGCACTCCGCAAGCAGATAGCGCTCTGTATTTCTGTCATGCCTTTATCGTCAGCTGAGGTGAAACTAAACCGAGAGGGAGTCGAAAGGGGGCCATTTCCGCGGATTACCCGATGCCAACTTTAATTTCAAAGACCAGTGGCGTATCCAGGGAAGGTTTGCGAGGCTTCGCTAGCCGCCGATTGGCAGCGGAACTGTGGCCGATAAGACTGCGGCCCGCCGCCGTTCACCCGTGCTCACCGCCGGGACCCTATTGATCTCTGAGCCTGTGATTCATTTCACAAAATACGTGGTGAAACGGTGTTAGAGCAATGGTGTGGTTCCTGGTTTAGCCAGCTTAGAGCAGTACGCCAACTTCTCTCTTTCTCTTTCTGCATCTCTCCTTTTCCCTCCCAGCTCCTCCCCTCTATTATGAAGAGGAAGACAGGAAGCACACTGCAGGAAGCGGCAGGATTTGTAAGGAGTCATTAAGGAAGGAGGTGACAGTTCAAATGAGCAGCTTTGAGGCAGTTACAATGGCGTGTTCAATGCCAAAAGGGAACGCTGCCCGTCTCGCCACACCTCTGATCCACACCGAATTGGCCACAATACCATCATCATACCGTGATGGATGAAACCTCAGTACAAAGTAATGCCGCAGATTTACTTTCCCCAATCGATTCCAAGGCAGGTTTCTTCCTTGCCAATTTGGAGGCCTAATCTAACAAAAAATTCTGCATCTGGGGCAAAGACTGTTAAATGTTCATAAGAAACCTCAGGGAATCTTTAATATTTGTTAGATGTGTCTTTGGATCACCACTCATATTGACTTTTTTCTTTTTTTTCTGGAAACTCTCAAAATGTGAGAATCATGCAATAACATAAGAGCCTCTTATTTTTTTAATATCAGTGGGTATTATTATTAGAAATAGCATTTCAAATGATATGTCACAAGGGAGCAAATATCATTTACAAATCACTAATGACTTGCAAACACTCCTCTAGCCTCCGGTGGAGTATGCAGCCGTATGCACAGTATGGGTGCGAGGCATCGAAATAAGAACCAGTGTGAGACATTTCGGTGTCCCGGCTTTAAAGCGGCGACCCTATTTTCCTCCCCTCCCTGTCTTAATTCTTAAAAGCCAATCATTCAAAAGCCCCTCATTATTATGCATCACACAGAAGAAGCCCGTTGGTCCTCTAATGGCTTTGTGCTGCTGTTTGTTCTGAATATGCAAATGAGTGCCTAAAATATGTACATATCCCGCACTGAGATGGATGAGGTTTTGGTATTAATTATTCAGGAGGCATTATCATTATTAGACTTTGCATCTTCTATTAGGGCAGATCGAAAAAACCCTCACCTCGTGCCGGACGGCCTGTAATGAGTCATCAATAAAACATTTTCATAATGTCAGGGAGACACAAGTGTGGGCGCTTGATCTAATTTTACATCAACTTTCCTGGTCATTAGTTCAATATGGCATGAACACCATTCTATTAAACACACTGAGGAGGAAGAGCCTCGCTTTATCCGCCCCGACAGTCCAGACATTTTTTTTTTAATGCATATTAATGGTTTAGCTTTACACACAATTGAGAATACTTCTTAAGGGAATGGTATTCACAAGTCACAGGATTCCCAGGTTGTAGAATATATCCAGATATCTTCATATACATAAACGTGACACCTTCCCTTAACAGGAATGGAAAAGTAAACTAAGTTTCCTAACATCAGATCTCTGCAAGTTTGAAACAGCAGCAACTTTGAGACAGAGATTCACATGGTAATAGAAAACTGCTCAGTGGGAGTTGGAAAGCAGGCAGGGTGTGGCTTTATTGCCACTGAGACGTGATAACTTAATGCAAATTGTAACTAGTTAAGCACAGCAAAATAATATGATACCATTGTCTGATGCAGAGTGGTATTATAGTGTTAGCATGTGCAAATAATTACATTTTCCTCTTGATACAATTACATTATTTGTTCTGCCCGTATTATACACCAATAAAAGCAAACATCATATTAGGATTCATGGCACTTTTCGCATTGCATTATCAATATGTGGAAATAATTGTCCGCTGAGAGATTAAATTACATTATTGTGTATCTTTTTCATGCCTAATAAATAATGATGGATGGCTTTTATTTTCATCACCACCTGCAACCATTTTGTCTTCTTCCCTGAATGTTAAAAATGAAAAAAAAAAGGAGCCAGAAGTAGATAAAGAGAATAGGAGGTGGTTTTGGTCGTGGTGGGCGCAGGAATAAAAGTAAAGGAAGTTATGATTCTCAAAGGTTTGCCGACTCTGGCATCTTCGTGTTTGTTCCTGGTGGGAAAGCATAAACACACAAGGTTTTTGTTTCGGGGAGTGACAAATTGAATCTTCTCCACATCCGTACGGACTTATTTCTTTATTTTCATTATGAAAGTGCTTGTTGAGACAAAAATTAGACCAGGGTTTATACTTAACTGTGAGCGGAAGGTTACAAAAATGTCTTGAAGTCAGAGATTATATTCTTGACAGTTTTCCAAGCAAGACTTTACTTACCTCCTCTAGTGCCCTGTATGTCTTACTGCTGATAGATATATTGACATTACCTGGAGGCCCTTTGTGACGGCACGCTGTATAAATAATACCATCGATACTTTGCTGAGTGACAGAGAGATCTATCAGACTTTGGTTACTAGTGATCGCCTCACACAGGCAGAGTCTTAGATTAAGCCTCCCTATATAGTGGCATTTTACTGCTTTACAGTTCCATAGTGGACCAAATTTTTTTTCTTTCTCCTGTTCAATTTTAATCAGTGCATTTGCACTTTGTTAAGATAAGAGAATTGATTAGTTACCAGCTTCAAGAAGCTTGATTCTTAATTGACTTTACCCCTTCCCCACCCCACCCCAAACACCCACGTACCTTAATAGTCAATACCGCTCACTCAAACCCCTGTTGCGTTTGATGCAATTGTTGGCACGCTGTTATGAGAGATAAAACAAGGTAAGAACGTTTATAGTCCGAGTTAATTGGCATCAGAGAGAGAGTGGGGAAAACAGGCCAGTGTTATAACTTCATAACTTCTTAAGTCATGCCTTGTGCACAGCTAGGCGTTAGACCATTGTAAAATTTACATTTTAATGAAATATTTGAATAAGTACTTGAAATTCACTCTAGCAGGTTTCCCGCTCCTAAAACCAACATTTCGTGTTTGTGTTTTTGAATGGCAGCGTCAGGGAAATTAACATGCCAGTCATACAGATTAGAGGAGCATCAGTGTAAAGTCAGACACTGCTTCAATCAAGGTTCACTGCAGGTAAACAGCAGCCATGACATATTTTAATGACTAGGGTTAGTTTTTTTTTTCTTTTATTCCTCCCCCTTCTTGCCCCCCACTGAAAAATCGCCTTAAATCCAAGATGAAATGAGAGAGAGGGAGAGTGTGAGAGACAGAGAGAGGTATTGAGATCCTCAGAACTGTGCTACTTTATGTATCATTAAGGGGTATATTAACCATTTTTTTTCTTTTAGTTTAAAAAGTATAAACTGCTCATCACTAATCTTCAAAGTATTTTAAAACAACACAGTGGAAACCTGCTGAAAAGCTTTAAGAAAGAAAAATAATGTTGACGCGCATAACAGCTTAAAGAAAACGTAGAAGACGTAGGTAATTTAAACGTATACGCTTAGACTTAAGTGCAATAAGGAGAAATGATATATAACACCTATCACACTGATTTGTTTATTGTTTGTAGACAATGGATTCAAAAACCTTAAATGAAAAAAGGATTAATTATATGAGCAAGTTATTAAGATTACACCCTGCTTCTCAAAAAAAAAAAAAAAATAATAATAAATATAAGACTCAGAGTGAAAGCTCTGTATAAGAGACAAGACGTATTACAGATTGATGTGTGTTGTTGCACTCCATTGTTCACTGCACTCCATTCAGTGGCTGAAAATGCATTGACCCAATATTAAAGATGTTTTTTGCAAATGTACTCAACATGCTCAGATGATATGTAAATGAAAAACAAACTTAGTCACACCCGTTAATGCATGGTGACATAAAGCCTAAGATTGTAATTATTCATGTCGTTTGCATCACCTAAATTATTCAGAAATGCTTTGTGAGTATGGAAGGTGTAGGGGAAATTAACCAGAGTGCAGATTGGTTTTTAGTGTTCCTTAGGATTATGCAACCTGAAGATCAGGGGTCATAATGCGAAATAATGTTCTTCTAATAAGCAGTCTTTGAGAGAGGTCTAAATGTACATGAATATTCATAGTTTCAGCTCTATGGATGTGGTTTAAAAAATGAAAGAAAAGTCCTAAATTGTTACTAGTCTTTGCTTGTTTTATTCTCGTCAACGACATTTTTGGGAGAGATCTTCTTTTAATTGTTTGCCTGTTGTAAATAATCTGGATTGTAACTCTCCATAGCCTTTGATCTGTTTCAGTTTACACGCGTCTGGATTTCTCTTGGCGAAGGTGGCAGACAGTGATGGGCAGCCTTTTCAACGGCAGGTGCTAATTGAAACAAAACAAGGTCTGATTAGCACAATGTCTGGCAACCTATGATCCAAACAGTGCTCGCTACACAATCTAAAAAAAAAAGCCTCCAAACACAAGAGGCCCTGAAATAAAGTGGTCATCATCTAATTAAGCCAACATGTTTTAATTACTGGCTAAACCAAGCAGCACGGTGTGTCAAATTAACTGATGTGCTAAGTGCCAGTCTGCAATATCAGAAAACAGACAAATAATTGGAATCTAATAGCAGCCAGGTCTGCACGCCAGCGCCTGCAGCAGCCCAACTTAATAAACAAGGTCTTTTTTTTTTTTTTTTATTTTACTTCAAGCCCGTGAACAGTAAACGCTGCTGCCTTTGCTAATTGCCACGCTGCAGAGTTGGGAATTTGCCAGCTTGGACTATTAAAGGGAAGCTCTTGTGTGGATTGCCGTTGCGCTGCCACGCTTTAATTAGAATGAAATGAGAAGCAGGAAAGGAGTTTTGTTACCTCAACTCAATATATGTAAATAAGATAATGCACTAATCTGTCCATTTCATTTGTAAAGCCCCACGCTGAAGGTGCGTGCCATAATAAGAGCTCGAGTAGCACTTTGTAACTCTAGTAGACTGCTATGAACGGGATGAGAGGCAGGTGGAATTTATTATTTTGCCTTTTGAAGCTTATTTAACAGGTGTTTGGCTGCTTAATGTGTACACCGAGCTGAAGAATGAATGCTAATGCGGGAAAGTTAGCACATCCAGATCTTTTAAACTAAAGTGAACTTGGATTGCAGTGATGATACGCTAAGATATTGATTGTGGGATGAACACTTCAGCTTTTTTTGCGCCTTGCATTTTCTCACACTTGCATGTTTTATGACAATTCCATTTGAAACTGGAGGTCATTAATCAGTGGGCTATTATTTCTTGGCTACATCCCAGGCATAATAATAATAACTCTCTCTTATTACGTCTGGCATCCAGGACGATACATCCTGTACAGTATAACAATGTGCTTATGGGCCGTAATGCTGAGATTAGTTATGACTGTAGGACAATACGTGGGACACATGATAGCACTAGATCAGATGGCATAGAATTAAACCGCGTACAAGTTTCCTCGTCTCTTTAAGATCAAACCTCACAGTGTAATAGACTGTCACGGTAATCCTATCCACATCAAGAGAAACTGTTCTAATTTGTATTTTCACGGGTGAACAGAGAACAATCCCACTCCTGTGAGATGCTAATATCTCAGAGATAACAACGATGAAATTAAGGAGCCCAAAAGCGTGATAAAATATCACCGGTAAAAGGACCGGCCATGATTTTTATATTGTTTCCTTTAAATCTTTCCTTTGAGTGGCTTTAATTAATAATATACCTGATGACATTTATGCGCTGGAGCAATAAGCTAAGCGGGAAACAATTTATGTCACCTAAAGCTTTTTAACGAATCAATGCAACTATTTGTAATTGCTTGTTTCACAAGATTAAAAGTGCTTAGGCCTGATCCCTGTCTGCTGTTTAGTGGCTAACATGACCCTGCACTTCCGCCATAAAAACGGACTCCTCATCATTAGCGTTTAGCTCCATTGAGAAAGCTATATCGCTAATATTTTCTGGAGTTTTAATGCAGGAACAATTTATAGCTGATCAAATGCAGTTACCTAAATTGCTGGTGAGGAGGGACAGTTTAACTGTCTCTTTAATTATGACAGAATTTAATGTGCGAGCAGAGATGGTGTAGCAGTGGCTGCAGCTCTACAACACGCAGGTGACAAACAGGGCCGATACGGGCCTAGGACTCTGAAACACTGATGATTCCTTTATTAAGGTCTGATGAGTGCACTCTGGTTCTGTTGGGATGTCTGTCTCTCCTTGACATAGATGTGAATTCATGTTATGTACACTGTCAGAAAAACTGTCCATATGGTGGTTTCCTGAAGGGTACATGTACAGTACCTGTAATTAGGGATCATAGTTGTATTTTTGTTTTGTTATAATGGTAGATTTCTAAGTTGTGTTGATTTCATACGCCCCGTTTCATTTCCAGGAGTTTTATTTTACAGTTTCTTAATGAAAGATTATAAATATTTACCTGTCCTTCTGGAAAAAAAAAGATGTTTAACACTTGAACACTACTGTTGTACTTTCAGCGACAATAATGTACCTGTACCATACCTTTTTTTCTGAGTGTGGTTAAAAAACAAACAAATAATCAAAAAAAGAACAAAAGCAAAATAAATAAAAAAAACTTAATGTATTCTCTATTTTTAAAGGATGAAAGCATGACTAACACAAGCCTGTGGTCCTGATGCTATAATTTGAGACTGTGAAAATGACAGTTCCCAGAAACAAGAGTAACAACCAGCATTTTTATTGCATTTTTATCGAACGCTCTTGTCAGTCGCCTTTAGACCGACTTTAACATAATAGTCTGTGGAAAACAGACAAGGGAGTGAAGGAGGGATTACAGACAGATGAAGCGGGTGATGAGCATAATCCTTTCTTTTAACAGAAGAGAAAAAAAAATCAAAGGGAGGAACTTGCATTACTGTACAGGTTTACAGCCTCAACAGTGATCAAGTGGTCTGATGGGCCATGACAACTCGTCGCCACTTCTACAGACTCTACTGTTAATCTCATGAAAGGGACCAGGAGGGTGGTTGCACAGCGAAGCGGAAAATATCACCGATAGGAAATGCAGAATCTATGTAACAGGGGCAGGGGGGGTTTAGTGTGGAGTGAGAGGGGGTGTTCTTAATCGAGCACACAAAGGTTGAGGGGCGTTTGCACCGTCTGATATTTAACTCAATGAGAGCATGGGAAAGAAAATGAGAAGTGTTTGTAATGCTGTGTTCCAAAATTGAAAGGTGCTCAATGTAAAATACTGTATTCACTTACTGTGCTTGGGGTCACCTAGCTATACAACTAGAAAGAACATAATGGTGATCAAAATATAGCCAACATTTTTAAAAAATATTAAAAACATGAGAACAACCCCAAACCAAATCCACAATGATTTCACCAGGTGTGAAGCTGAAAGTTGGTATGAATGAGCTCAGAATAAAAAATAAGAAATAAAAAGACAGCAAATTGTAACAAATAGTCTTTTAGTCTTTACATCTTGTCACTGCATATTTTCTTTTTTTTTTCTTCCTATTTTATATAAAATATTAGATACACCCGATACATTACTGACCACTTAACCACACGTCTCTAAGTCTTGAGTCATGCAAGAGATTTCCCTTTGAGGAAATACACCTGTCTGCTCTCTCTCTTTCTCTGAGCTCGTAATCTAGACCAGACAGACGCATGAGGCAGTGGCTGGACCGCTGAAAGAGGGAAGTATCAAAAACAGCTTAACACAAAGAGGGGGTGGGGGGTGGGGGACTTTGTACAAAAAAAAATGCTTTAGGTCAATGATAACAGACAAGCCTGTTTTCTATTTTACAGTTTTCAAAATCCAAAAATCTGGGATTATCCCCAAACTCATTCCCACCCCGCTCTCTCTCTCTCTCTCTGCCTCTCACTCTCACAGATGTCTGCATGTATGACTGACTTTTTTCTTCTTTTTTATGGGTAAAAAGCAAGGATTACTAAGTTAAATATATTTTGCCGCACAGTTTGCTATTCCAATACATACAGCAGTTTGTCATTGCTCATGTCTTTTTTTTTCTCTCTTTTTTAATAGTCAATACAAAGCAGTTGCGATAAAGCAAACATGGTGATACAAACATTTTTTTGTGTTTTGTTCTTCCAAAAAAGCAAAAGAAAAAAAAAAAAAAAGGACACAGGGTAATAAAGTGGATGTATGTACAACCTACTGGAATAAAAGCCCATTAAAGCCAAGCATCTAAGACAGCATACCATTTTCTGAAAGAAGGAAAAAACTGAAAGTATAGTGACTTTTTCTTTATATATAAAAAAATGCCTGAGGATTGGATTGGTTTAAAAAAAAAAACAAAACAAAAAAAAACGTGAAGAAATGGATTTTTTGCATTTTTATATCTTTTTTTTCTGAACTCTTTCTTAAAATATCATTTGCTACAGTTTTAGACTAAACATGCAGGACATACGTCTAAGTGCAACCGAGTGAAATGTGTTTTTTCTCTTGGTTTAATCATTCCCTATAGGTCTGAACTGAGGTATGCGTACTAACAGTTTTCTCATGCTGCTTCACTTTAGTAATGTCGAGCTACACATGCGGAGAATGATCTTATCTACCTGCTTTGTTCCCTCCCCCCTCCTTGTCCTAGAATGTCAAACTAACCCAAAAGAGATAGGCTTTGGATGAATGCATATCTTTCCCACAATTCCTCTCTGGCTCCCCAAGCCTAATCCACAGCTGCCTGGATGTTTCTTACTATTTCCCCCCAAGAACCACAAACTGCCGTACTCACTGAGAGGAAACACATTGTTAATTTTACAAAAGGAAATAAAATAACTGCCATTAAAGTACCTTGTACCCAGCTTATTAGTTGACAGGAGTGTTTTTTTAATATAAAAAGTAATAAGTTGACAGAACCTAAAACAATATCATGGTTAACAAAGGACAAAAATGGAACTCACTATTCTGGATTCACATAACAAGTGGCTTACAATCTTTTCAGAGGATTAAAAATAAAGACAACCCAAAAATAAAACAAAATGTCAGAACTGTATGGTCCAGTTTGAAGTCTGTATCTCTTTTCACATTGTGTTATGCAAATCTTTTCTCCTTCCTGCATTTTCGTTAATCCGTGGTGACAGTGAACCTAGTCTCTAGACAATTTCATTTTCAGAATTTATTTTACCGCCGTCATTTCCTGGTAAAATGCTCCCTTTTAGCTTTACGTTGGCCCAACGACAACATTTCTATGATATGGTCATGTGTTTATCCCAGTCTCTGCCTCTCCTCTCCTATTTTGGTCAAAGGCAAAGACTTGCAGCTGCCCATAGAACAACCCCTTTGGCTTTAAACTTCAAAAGTTGAAGAGCTCACCGATTTGTTCACCCAAAATAAAACACAGTCAGAACTGTGCTCTCTACTCGTTTTGCATCCAGTGGGAGAATGCAGAGGATATTTGGCCTTGTTTTCTATTGCATGGAACACAGAACATCTTATTTAACTTGTAGTATATCTTTGGTAGTCACAGATAACGGACACAGCAACAACTTAAAAATGAAAGCAATAATAAAATGTAAATAATAAATAAAAAGAAAGTGGTTGCAGTCTTAAATCAGTATGCAAAATTTGGATGAGCTGATTTTTTATTCTTTTTTTTTTTTTTCTTTTTGAAACTACAGGCAGTTGGGAATTAGAGCCGCTGTTTATTGCAGTCTTGCCCTCCTCCAGGTTCGTCTGTGGGTTTGACTAATGTGAGCATGGAACCAACTCCAGACCGGTTTCCAAGGTAATGCGGTTAGATGCATGTGGTTATAGTGGGCTGCCCTCATTGCTGTAATGCTCAGTGGTCATGGCTTCTAATACCAGCCTTGGCTTGTAATCCCTTTAACCTTTTTATCCCATGTGTAATTAATAATAACTGCTAATAACATAGGGAGTGGGCTGCTTAGTGATGTGGGGAAGGGAGACATTAAAACAACAGGGAATGCACTTTAAAGTCTTCTAGCATTGCCAGATAGTCCCTAAATTACAGAATGGAAAAAAGTGAAGAAATGCAAGTTTAATCTATGCTGACAGTTTCGTTTGGGAATCACAATTAGTTTTTGTCTAACTATTATCTCTTGGCTGCTGCTTCCTTCTCTTTTCTGACATTTAATTTTTCCCCCCTTCACTCCAGCATTTTTGATCAGCGATTGGGTTGCAGCTAACACACTGCCACAAAAGGGGGATTTTTGAAAGTATAATTTTATAATGATAAGTCTTAACCTGCTTTGATTTCTCTGTCATTCATTCCCTTGTGAAAATTAAACTTCATTGATGCGTGGAGAGAGAGCCTTCATTACGAGTAGTGCATTTGCAGATGGACTTCAACTGCTTGTGTCTGTCTGTATGTGTATGTGTTAAACTGAGGTGGAGATCTGAAATGTGGAATAAATGACAGAAAAATAATACATGGTGAATTGGACATTCTGTTTCCTGTGAAACAAAAAGGAAAGCAAGATAGGAATGAAACACCATGGAAAGAAAATATACACATTCATTATCAAGTGCTGATCGTACAGAATCTCCACAACAATGGGCATGAGGTCTGATCAGTTTCAGGAAACAAACAAAAATATCATATAGCAAATAACAGCATAGAACAACAGAGGGAACACAAGGTTTTTATTATTTGCCCTCAAAACACCACTAACTGAATGTCTCCCTGTGGTGATGGAAGCAAACCTAAGATGATTTGAAGGCAGTGACATTTCAACTAAATTCACATACACCTGTGTGCACACGCTCTGGGTGAAGGACATGTCCATTCGGGGGCTAATGATCTGAGTGTGTGCTCCTCTGTAGTCCTCTAATCAGTGTTGAGCAGACTCCGAGGGCAAGTCGGGCAGTCTTTCTCTGCACATGTGTTTTCACATTCGTGTCCACTCTGGTCTCACCGGGCCAGGCAACGAGAAGATGCAGTCCCCAAGTACCAAATGGCTCCTTATCAGGTGCGAGTAGAAATTATGCACTTGGTCTTGTCTTTAAACCCAAAAAGTAGAAATAAATCAAAAATATTCCCAAATGGAATAGATTTTTTTTTCATCTTATGTTTTTCTCATGTTTAATGGCACTAAGAGTAAATCGGAATATTTTTATTTTATAGCTGTCAACAACAAAAAGAAAAGGACTGGGATTCCAGTCCCGGCCTCGCTGGGCCTGGAGTGGTCTTGATGATGGTTTCAGTTTTAAGTTTGGCCCGTTTGGGGAGGACCCAAGGGAAGGAAGCCTTACAGCATGTCCTCATGCCCGTGGTCGTCCTCGTAATCTCTGTGGTGGTCGAAGTCTGGACTGTGATTGGCTGTCGTCACCAGGGACAGAGGCCCTTCATGCTCTTCTGGGTCCAGTGGTTCTTCTTTAACGCTGATGTGATGCCTACAGACAGAAGGAACATAGGCAACAGGCCAAGGTTATTATTATTTTCTCCACAAAGCCTGTATTCTCATGTTTAAAAGACATACTGTGCCTTGACATTGTAGTGAGGAAGGGGAGGGGGGGCTGAATAGAGGAACAAATGACTGTCCTTTTAATGAAAAACTAACAGGGACGGCACACTGGTGTTCCTGATAACTTCGGTTCCCTTTCAGCTTTTCCAGCACCGGGGAAACCGGGGCGCTTTATTTTCTGCAAGTGCCCGACAACAGGGGTATTCACTCGGAATTGATAAATGAGGAAGATTAACAACGTGTGACGTGGAGAGGAGAGAATGGACTCCAGTGAGTGGGCGAATGAGAGTGAGAGAGAGGGGGCCGTCTGTCAGGAACCCGGTGGCGTTGGATCAGCGAGCTGTGTGTTCCTCTTCCCGCTCGTTAACATGCACAACCTGCGAGGCGGGTCCCCGGAGGACGACCCCGCGCGAGGTTCCGTCATTAATCAACTTCAAGCTGGCAAAAAAAAAAAAGAAAAGAAAAAACACAACAACACGGCGAGCAGACAGCACCACGCGCGCTTTAAATGCGCACAGGATGAATGCGGCTCCTCACCAAAGTGCCAATAAGGGAGGAAGAAAAGCGCTGGCAGGGAGGCAAGAGAGAAGAGTGGGGGAGGAGGGTTTCGGCGGGGAGGGTGACGAGGAGCTCGACACAAACGCAGGGTGATAAGAAACAGAGCCCTTACGAGAATAATAACGCTGTCAGTTGTAAACAAGGAAAAACATGAACCCCCCGGCCCAGAGTCTGGGCAAGGGATTCTCCACAGAGATGAGATCTGCCAAATTTCTCATTATAGAAACACTGCGGGGACAGAGAGAGCTGGAGTGCCAGCCCTGACTGGAGAGGAGGACAAGAAGAAGAAGAAGAAGAAAAGAAATATTAGGAGTAGCTGTAGGAGAATCTCAGAGTTAATCAGTGTGTTGCGAGGGCACTGTAAACTACGTGCCTTTGGTACTTCACGTTTGGCAAATGTTAATTAGGGACAAACTGTTTTATTCCCTACTTCTTTTTCCAATCATTCTGAGAGGGGGAAAAGTTGTTCACATGTAAGCCGTGCGTAGCCAGAGTCAGTCAGGAGACGGCTATGCTAATGAAACACCATATTTGGGAGTGAATAATAAAAACGGAGCAAACTCTTCCCGTTCTATCGGTTTCAGATCAAAGTAACTCCACGAGCACCATTGCCTCCGGTTCTCAATCTCTAGCTGCAGGGCAAACATGAAATTGTTATTATTATGCTATTGAACCTCACGCTGCTTTGGCATTCCCTGTGCTTGTAATTAAGGCTGAAGCCCGTGATTGCAGAGTATCTACATAGGGAGAGAAAATGAAATGCCTTTATCATCTCCAATGCAAAAAGCCCCAGACGGGTGTGATGGACACTTATCAAAGTATTCAGCTCAATGGCCTAGTGCTTGATCTGGTATAGTGATTTTTTTTATTTTTTTTTTATTTTTTAATGTGGCGTCCAGTGATCCAGATCCACTAGTATCTTTAACAGAACAGTACTTTAGCGTGTCATTGTAGTTTATAATGTGTTAAAGTAAGTTATAGAGATCATGATATGCAGTTGTAAGCAAATGTTTGGACACATCAGGTCATGATGCACATTTTAATGATTTTATATTCATCTGAAAATGGGGAAGAAAACTGTAAAACTATGGTGGTACTGCAACATTTCCTTTAAAAAACATAATTTGTGATAAGTTAATTTTCTCCTGTTATATTCATTTCTGCAAATACCATTTAGATCATTTTGATCAGGGTACTCAAACATTTACATAATGTTTAAAGCATTGTGTCCAAAATAGAGGCATGCTATAATTCATTTGCTTGTTTAATGTTCATTTAAAATATATTTGCCTGAGATTAAACTGACAAATATTACTCTAGGGGTGTAAAGGTGACTAATAAATCATCTGTCTCTGGGAAAGAGAGCACCTAGATTTGAGTACCCTTTCAAATAATACTTTGTTTATGAGTAACTTAAGTTGGAGAATGTCAAATGTGCCCAGAGAGGGGAAAAAAGTGATCCAGAGGCTAAAAGGCAGGCAGCCTCTAGGCTAACGTACCCATCCTGTTTTTTGCCTATCCTGCTATGGAGCCATGCCTGCAGCTATGTTCCCAATGATTAGCACAAGCACTTTTCTCCCCCCACATCTCCACAAGTTCATTACAGCGCTCCTCATTTATTTCGGCTTTTGTGCTGAATTCCCCTCCTGCTCCCAGATTTTTTTTTTTTTTTACACAAACGCCAATAAATCTCGCCAAGCAACAAATCAGCGATCTGTCCACCAACATCTGGAGCCTGTGCTGTCTGCGTCGTATTTTTTTAGGCATCAAACAACTTTCAGCAGTCACTCCTATATAGCAAGTGTATGGGGAGATGCGGTCTTCAGACTAACCACAACTTGGCTACAGGGAAATCTTGGCACGTTTCGTACAGGCTGCTTCTTACTGTTTTTTTTTTTTTTTAAGCTTCCCTCCTTTTCACATTGTTTTTCTCTCAACCGCTTGGAGGCTTTTCGGACGTGTTGTGAGCCTCGTACGGGTGCGGAAAAGAGGGCTGCTCTGTCATCTTCTATTCACGACTTTTGTAAATATTTAAACAAAATGGAGGCAATAATTACAAAGTAACACAGCACAGTACAGCAACCATTATTGACCCATACTAAAAGGGAGTTTATAAACTCAGCGCTTGAAATAACAGAGAGAGAGAGAGAGAAAGAGAGAGAGAGGTTATTTTCTTTATGATCCACCCCAGACTAAGGACTTTCCAAAAGGTGGAGTTTCCTTTAGAAGAAGTCAGAGTTGGGTCTTGAGCAGTGTACAGCAGTTCCAAATCTGAACTTCCTCTGCACACTGAGTGTGTCTGTGTTATTTTAAACAGTGGATATTGGACGTAATTTGCAGTGTATTAATCACCTGCAAAATCACTATAGGGTTTTACAGCCATATTAACCACCAGTCATTCACACATCTTTACATTAAAGCACCTCCAACCACTGTGTAAGGGCTGAGGGTATGAAACACTCACATAGCTGGCAGGGGGGAGCGCCCAGGACTGCTGTCACTACCGTTGCTGTTGCCGTGGTCCAAGGCCCCATTCATCTCCTCTCGGATAGCGTTGGCAAGCGAGTTAAGAGTGGGGCTTCCGATGGAAGCAGTAGTGTATAGAGGTATGTTGTTTTCTGCCATTGAAGCCTGACAAGGGATGTGCAGAGATGGAATTTAAGAATGAGGGTGGAGAGGAATATTTGTGGTGATCTAAATCTCACAGCTGGAGAAACCAACATGATAGATTTACTGATAATAATGAATGAGTTCTAGTAATGCTGGGCAGCAATAGGAAAATGACATCACAACAAATAATCTCCACTAGTTTTTAATGTTTCCTTTGAACATTTGGCCCAGCTCTTTACATTAAAATCAGTCTACATAAAATACAGGAGTGATTCTGAAAGTTTTAAAGCATCCAGAGAGTCATGGGTATTACCTGGAAAGCAGCCGATAGGGCAGGACCATATCCCAGATTGGTCTGAATATTTTTCACTAGAGCGGGACTTCTGTAGAAATGACCACATGCACAGAACAAAAACAGTTCAGTCGAAAGACACAAAGAGAAGAGGAAGTAATTATTCACTTTAGATAAGCTACACTCACAGCCGTCTCTTACGACTGGGCTAGAGGAGTATTAACACTTTGAGGGGGGGAAAAAGCATGTATTGATATATTACTTTTTGAGTTTCCAATATATGAAGGAGACACAGAAAAGTACTTAAACCTGTGTGAAAATTGATGGCTACTCAAGACTTTCAGATTGCAATCTAACGTCCAATAACAGGCATACAAAATGAATAGCTACAGATATATTGCTAGACTCTAATCTCAACAGATTTATACATCGCAGATTAGCAACATTACGTCTGAAGGATCATTTCACAAAGTAGAGGAACAACAAAATTGTCATAACAGAGGTGTGTGAAAAGATACAAACAGGATGAGCACATTGCACACAGAAGCAAAGCATGCAGGGATATGGTAGGAGGGGGAGGGGTGGGGGGTGGTGCTTACTGTACAAGGAGCTCGTCAAAGTTGTCGTCGATGACGCGTTTCCGTGGGCGACCTCGCTGTACGTGGCGGCCCCTTTTAAACTCTTCATCGTCTACGGTCCAAAAGGACCCAAAGTCATCCTCGACTCTTATAAAGCACTTATGTAGGGAGAGATTAGTGCGCACGGCACCCTGGGAAACGGAGGGGGGCACCAAGCAATGTGGAAAGGAAGGGGAGCAGCCAGGGACATATGCAATGACAGACAGAGAGACAGACAGACAGACAGAAAATGGTCAAGAGGGCTGGGGAATGCATGACCAAGCACAAGCCACTGCGGGACCCAGTAAGCAGCTCTAGCCAAGACTAGCAAGGGAGGTCAGTGGGGCAGCACAGCGCACATGATGATGAATCCCTTCCCTGTGACAATCAACACCACAGACATGATTTCGGCCAGCCAGGGGTATGCAGGGGGGCGAGGAACCTACCCGCTGATCTTTTGAGGCCTTCTCTTTTGGAATTCTATCTCGTCAACGGTCCATACTGCCCCTTTAACGTTTTCTACTCGCACAAAACACTTGTGAAGACTAAGGTTATGCCGGACTGCGTTCTGCAGTTGGTGTAAGAGAAAAACAACAGAAGAGGTACGTCAGTGCAAAGAGAAATGAACCAACATAACAGACTTTTTCAAACACTGTAACTTGGGTTTCAAGGCCATGATTTTATTTACTTGCATTGCACTTATTGCACTGGAGTTGTTCATTAACACTGTCAGGTTAGAAATATGGCCTCACAAACACACAAAGGAACTTGGCGGTCAGGGGCCAATTGTAGTGGACCACCTTAGACTGCAAACACAATTCCAGACGCCACAAACAGTTAGTCAAATAAACACGACTTTTTGGCCCGTCATTCTCAGCTGTGCCTTCAGCCCCCGAAGCTGAACAATGAGGGGAAACGACACAATTATAACATACTTCGTTGTTTGCGTGTTCATAATTTACCTTTTCATCAGGTCCATTTGTACAGTACGCATGTAATATTTAGTAAATAAAGCACTCATTGACAAATGGCTGTGTGTGGCAGGGCTGTCAGCGCAGTGCTTTATCACTTGCTTGTGGAAAAAGTAAAAGATAGTTCATCATTTCCTGCCTCAATGCAAAGCGGAAACTCAAACGCTTCAACTCAATGCAAATAGTGTACCAGAAAATTTCGGCAAGAGGTAAACATCCTACTCAAATGACCAGATTTCCCTCAGAGCTACTGAAAAGTGTCCAGAGTAAACGTAAAATTACTTTTAAAATAAACTTCTATGTCGAGGGCCTCCAGCTCCTTGTAAGGATCATTACATTAAATTATATTTGGAAAAAAAAAGTTTTTTTCTGGATAATTTGAAAGTGGAAAAATGCAGTCATAAAATGTGTTCCCTGTTTTGGTTTAGAGACTGAAACAAGATGGAAGGTTCTAGATAAACTAAGGCTTGGTCCTATTAGCTGCTGTGTATCTTCGTATTATATGAGATTTTTCCACACGTGTACCGAATGTGACCTTTTCTCACTGTGTCGGTGTGGGAGTTGGTGTTTATTAATACAATGCGCCCTTATGGGAGTGCTGTGAGTGACTGCTGCAGCAGAGTTAAGGAGACAGGGCTCTCTTGCGCTCTCTCTCTCTCAACATTTTTAATCTCTTTCTGTCTTCATTTCACATTCTATTTCTTCATGTCCATCTGGTTTTGCTCTCTTCCATTTTTGTGTGGTCCTGTGTTGCTGGATTTTGCCGTGGTTTTACAGGCAGCTCCTTAGTGCAGAAAGGCCCAGCTCTGGTCCTGGGGACTTTGGTGATTTCTCTTCTCAATGCGGCTATTTCACCTTATCCCTTAATTACAAGGTTTAGTAAATGTATTACAGCAGGGAAATCATCAAACTTTGTTGGACTCTAGCCCTCCAGGATGGAGTTGGATCAAAGTAAAGCTATAAACATTCAACCAACTCAGCGATGGATTTATTTTGTCTAGAATAAATATTTTTTTGAAAGACTCGCTGATTTAAACCTGAAGAGTATTGTTTGAAATCAGAATGGAATGAAGCTCTCATTAAAGTGCATTAAATCAGATCTCGGGAAGTAGAGTGCAGGAAATAAGACATTACCTTCCACGTAGCTGCGTTCCGCCTGAAATATGCAAACATTCGCGTGAACCAGTTGTATATCTCGTTTAGTGTTAGTTGTTTTTCCGGTGACTCGAGTATCGCCTGGAAAAAACGCGCACACACACACACACACAGACAAGTGCTGATAAGCAACAATTCATTTTCTACTTCCGCTTCAAACCCCAGCTTAAACAAAGGGAGATGGGGGTTTGCGTGCTCAGGCCACGCACGTTCCCCTTAATGGAGCATGTAAAACAGGCCTGAGCTGATCCGCTCGCAGCTACTTTGTTTACCCAACGCTTTTTGCGTGGCCTCATTCAAATCCTGCGATTTGAATACATCCTTTTCCGCTAAGCGACCAGAACAAGCAAAAACTATTTCGTTGGGGCCAGATTACAGCACGCCAATTATCCCCAAGCCCAGATTAATGCTCGTGCGATGGCAGATTAGCGGGGCTGGCTCAGATAATTGACTGGGCATCTTAAAGACGCTGCAGCCTCGCTGTTGTGTGAAATGAATTTCATAATAATCACATTGGCTGTAATGCTTCATCAAAAGCAATTGTTATATATGAGTTTTTTCCCCTCTTTCCCCTACATCCTGCTCTCTGACTGGCGAACACCCTTGCGCCAATTTGCAGATGGTTAGTCATGTGTCTCAAGCCTAAATTGTATTTGAAATTTAACTGGGTAGGTTCAAGATGAAACAGTAAGAAAAAAATCTCAATATTTATACAGAACACAGCGAGGCAGTGTTCACTGAGGGGATAAACCCGTTGTGAAGAAGTGCTTACCTGCCGTATTAACGAAGCGTACGTGAATGGAGGACGTACATCTGCATTCATGTAGAACTCTTTGTTTTGGACAATATCTGTGAACGAGCCACATAAACAACATCCATAAATTAAATGCAAACGAGGCAAGCGTTTTATAATACAAACACTAAAGTAGCCAACTTAAACACAGTCACTTGAACAGCACTGTGTTTAAAGAGTAATTTACATAGTATCACACAGTAAAATTGATATAAACAAAGATATACATCTCATTCAGAGCGGTCTGATGTGAAAAAGCTTGATTCTAAAGAAACATATAAAGTCAGGTGAATGCTTATTTTTCTTCAAAATTACAGTCATAAACATGTCACCAGCTGTGCATAGGCTAATTTAGAGTCGTGGACAGTAAACCTGTATTTGTGAACCGTTTCAAATCAGACCACTCTGACTTAATTTGCTTACATTTCCTATTGAACTCTGCAGAGATTTGGGAAATTCACTGATGAGCTTATCAAAGGTTATCTCTGGTGATCAACACAGTCTCAGATTCATCTGTGAGCGAGAGCTACCTGGGGAAATGGGCATGTTGTACTTGTCGGAGTAGCGTCTGCGGATGGGCCCCACAGTGTGTAAGCTGGTGGGTGTGATGACTGAGTGGGTCTGGGAGAGCGGCGTGAGCGGGGCTGTGGGTGTGGTGGGCGTCTGGGGCAGGCTGAGGGGCGGCGAGGCGGCCGGGGCAGACTTGGAAACCAGGTTGAGCTGAAAGGCAGAGAGAGGAAGACAGAGAGACAGAGGTGGGGAGGGAGAGAGACAAGGTTGGACGGGAGCGTTAATCACGGGTTGGCTGTATGGAATGATACACACCAGCGTGCTGCCGCTAATTGCGAACATGCCCTTGAATCAACCTCGGGAGCTCGGAGGAGTGTGGGTGGAGCAGTGCTTTGCAAATGTTGGTAAATACTGCAAGCTCTGGGCGGACTCTACCTTTTATGCTTACAGGAGCGGTCCTGAAACATCCTCCCTGTCGTCCCTTCTGTTTGATTTGCTCTCTCTCTGTCTCACTGAGTCTGGAGGCAGGAGCAGACTTGGCAGTTGATGCAGTTTGTTTCCCCACCCCTGAGAGCCCCCTAATAAGCCTGAGACAGAGAGGCCAAACTAGACTAATTACAGGCTGCAACTGTATTAGAAGGACCCTAATTAGTGGCTACTTATGGAGGTGATACCGTGATTAAACGCCACATCTACGTGACCCTCCTCAGCAGGACCAGGCTGCCGAAAGATGAGTGCCGAACATTCTGGAGAAGGATGGTTCTTCCCCCTCTATCAAGTGGAAACAAAAGGACGGGGAGGAGGAGGGGTTATTAGTAATAATGGCTATAAGGTAAACTAATTAAGCAGTGAGCTCTGAGTGCTACAGTGGATCTCCCAGCAGCTGTGCTGGGTTCTTCACTGCTGCTTTTCTACTGGAGTGGAAAATTCGAGCCTGACCCGGTGCTCTTACTATTAATTTGTGCGAATGTGTGTGTGCCGCAGCTAATGACACAAATACATATTTCCCTCACCAAATTGTTCTAATTGCTAATTTGCCAAAGGAGGCCATGTTTCCAAATTAAACATGATTTCTGTGAGGTCTGTGATGAGGAAGGGGGAGGGAAAGGGGAAAATGGAGCGAGAGGGTGCGAGGAGGCGGATTTTTGGCCGACGGGCCACAACTGTTCGCGGATTGTGCTAACAAATTAATGAAATGTCAAGGCTGTCAATTGCTTCGGAGGTATCAGATGTCTAATTTTGCACGATAATGGTGCGGCTGACAGTGTAGACGGGGGGCAAGGCAGGTGAAAGCTAACAGACAGTGTTTAACATGTAACACCCCCCCCCCCCCCAGCCTTTTTGAAAAACCCCACCCCCACCATCAGCACACAGACACAGCACGGCCAGCACAATTACCACATAGCCTATTAACACTCATTATCATCCTGATGCCCTGCTTGATGGACAGGTATATAATAAAGAAGCACAGAGGGCTGTTGCTGACAAATGATTCATCCCTGACACGGCATGAATATCAGATCATTTTTTGGCATATTTTGAAGGTTTTTTTTTTAAATGGGTTAATGGGATTCTTTACAGCCTTTTCCCAATTCTTCTTCTGTAAGAGCTGCATACATTTGTCATAAATCATAGGATATATTTTACATTTCCAAAGCTATTTACTGAGAAATGAATGGCTTAGTCGTTATTAACAGATTTACAAAGTATTGACAGTTACGTGTTTTAACGTAGCTGCAAAACAACACGTCTCCGAGCAGATATTTTCTGTCCAGTACACACTCTCGCCGCTGTGGATTAGCTAAGCTTTGTTTCATCCATATTCCTCCATCATAAATGGCGAGTAGCCCCCACAATAGGCCAGACAGCCACGTAATGGCCTCCTCTTTGTTTCCTTCACCATTTGGGTGCTTTCCAGAGCGGCCACAAAAAAATGAGACTTCAGACAGAAATTAATTAAATGGTAATTGGTGATCTAATTATACTGGCTTTGACTCACCAAGCTGCTAAAGAAATAAACAAAAAAGAGAAGAGGAAAAAGAAGAAGAAAAAGCCTGGGCTTAATTATGGACAGTGAAAAGGTCAGATTTCTGACAAGAATGCTTAGTGACACTCTCAATGGTAAACACACACACACACACGGATGGACACACGCTGATAAACAGCCTTAGCCTGAGGTGATGCTTCCTTTAAAATCTATGAATTGTTGATAAACACGAAGTTGCTTTGTGGAGTGAGATTAATGTGCCAGAATAATAAAGGGGAATGCATGAAAACAACTAATTATTTAATGTGTAAAACTGAGCAAAATAACAAGATTAGAAAAGGAATTCATTAAATGTACAATATATTTTCATGGCTAATCGATATTTTACATGATCTGAAATAATAAATGCACAATAAAATAGAATACATATATATCTAGTCAGCATGAAGTGAAATGCAGGCAGTGCTTGGATGTGCTGTGTGCAATCTTCTCTAACCACCTGGATAAAAGGCAGCTGATTTGTAATACAGTAATCCGGCTCGACTGTGTCGTTTCACCCTGCTTCCCGCACATACGTCCTACATCCCCCGAGGGACCCTAACAATGCTTTCACTTTCTCTCAACACAAAGGTCCCATGTCAGTGTGTCGGGGCACACGCTAATCCACGCAATCTGTGTGTGTGTGTGTGTGGGTGTGTGTGCGTCCATAGTTGTATGTGTTTGTGAGACAAAGGCTTTATCGAGGAGGCCATTGTCCAGTGCTGTCTCCGGGCACGTGTTTTAACTTTTTAGCCCCTTCAGCTCGTCAATAGAACAAGAGCCTCCTGCTGTAAATAAATGATTAGAGTACTGCTGAGGGTGGGGAACTTGCGGGGGCTCCTGTACCATTTCATTTTCTACAAGCATTTTTTTAACACCCCTTCTTTCTTGCTGCGAAGGTCCTCAGTACTGAGTCTGGAGGATAATAAAGATGATCTTACAAACAGGCACAGGAAGGAAAAAGATATATTGGAGCATGCAGAGACACTTCAGGGAGGGATATCGATCGGTAAACTGTGAAAACAACATTATTTACATGTTCTGTTAATGCTTCAGGGATGAATTTGATGGGTAACACATTATATCTGCACTACAATGCACTAAAAGCTGATTTATTTTATTTTAACTCTTAATTCTTGTTAAGGTTTTTAATATAATATCAGTTTAATTCTACACTTTATGCTGTGCTTCCACTATTTATTTTTACTCAGTGCTTCAGTTTGTTTAGGGAGGACAGTACAAAAAACACGAACCACACTGAAAAAATCATTAATGAAAGCAAAGCTCTCAGGAACCAGCTTTACAAACACAGGCCTAAATACTGCTCTATTTTAATGTGTGTTAATTATTATCATTTTATTTCTATTTGTTTTTCTGTCCAATGCTAAATACAAGGGATGTAAGTACTTCATTTACTATAGAAAACACAAGATTATTACCTTAATTAGAGCAAATTCAAACATCTTCAGATACATATTAATAATGTAATATATATATATAAAACAATGGCATTCAATTTGATCACTCCTCTGCCACATTCCAGCATTCCAATAAACGTGGTTCAATTTGTGGTTTTCTCCCAGGCGTCAAGCTTCTGTGTTGCTTCACAGCAAAGTCTAATTTCAGCTATTATGGCCAAGCTATTTTTGATACACCTTTTACACACCAGGAGCTGCATTCCAAGGTGTGTATTTATAGCTCTACTGCATCAGCATCGGACATCACGATAGTGGAAATTAGATTGTGATTATTACATGTAGAGAAATGAGAGAGAGACGACAGTGGGGGTACTCACTGGCTGCGGGGTGTGTTTGGGCTCTGTGGATTTGACGTGGAGGTGAGTCATCATCGCTTGCAGACGTTCTTTGTCTTTCGCTAACTGTAATGGACAAAAGCAGAAAGAGGGGACGTGAGACGTACAAATGAGACGTGCAGGACTGTGGTCTGTCCTTATTACAACAGCAAAATAACAAACAGCTCCTGGTTAAAGATTACACATCAGTTTATATAACCCCCACTTTACACCCTGCCCTTGAACCTGACCCCTGATACAGCAGCAGGAACCGTTAACTTAATCAGAGACTCATCACCCGAAGGGAGCCCCCACCTTAAATCTTCTCTTTGACCTCCCTTCTGTGTCTCTTTTTAATTTTTTATTTCTTTATTTATTCTGGTGCATTGTGGATGCCAGCTCATATTATGGAGAGTTTGTATAGGGTGGGGATGAGTCCAACTTCCTACCACATCTTAAACCCCCCCCTCTCGCTCTCTGGACTTAGCCAGAGACTAACACAACTAAATGCTATCTATGGCACACCCTCTAAACACACACAATTTTTTTTTCTCCTCAAGGTTTTAACTTCTCTTGTGTGCCAAAGCCACAGATGAAAGCCTAATTTTGTTTGTACTGCTGAACCGTTTGAAAGGGTTGCATTGTTGGGCAAGCGCGGATAAACAGACTCATACAGTAGATTAACATACAGATGAATCGAGCGATTGTTCTTTTATATTCACTTTGATGCGTGAAGGGGGGGGGGGGGGGGGGTTGCAGGATGTGCTAGGTGTGGAGTGTGAGGCTGCTCTTAAGATTTTCGAGAGCTGTAGCTTTCGTTCTCTCTCGCTAATCTGCTCTAATGGAACGTCACTGCGGAAACATCACCTTCTCTCCCCCGAATACATGCATAACTAATATCCTTATGCATATACATTAGGTGCCATTACGACTGTTAGTGCAAAAACCACTCATTGCGTGTATTAATCAAAAGTCTTTGAAATGCAGCGAAAAGTGTGTTTTTCCATAAAACGGAGCATTATTAACAACTTTTGTGGATCGATTTGCAGAGCGACACAGAGAAGGCCCAGTGCCGCGGCTGTCTCCGCGTTCTTGCCGAATGTTTTATTGTGGTGCCAAATAGTTAAAAGTCGTAAATGACTTTAAAACCCAGTAAAATTCAAAATGTAATTATCTTCTGGACTAAGGCCCCAGGCTCTCCATATATCTTTGGCTGGCTGTCATGCATACATAACACATTTTTAATGACTGGTTACTCACAAATGTACAAAATAATTTCATTTTTATTCCCCTGCCCTCCCTACTCCACCCCCCCCCCTTCTTTCAGCCACTGGTCAGAGAGAGAGAGAGAGAGATGATGGGTGGGGTGAGGGAGCAGAGAGAGAAGGATGGACTAAAGAGGATCACAGAGAAGTAATGGAAAGAAAGACGACAGAACAGAGACAAGATGTTACCTGCAGTTCCAGCTGCTGAACCACTTGCATCTGAACCCGGCACTGGGCTGTACTCCTGTCGTCCAGCGCATGCTCATTATTCAGATGTCTAGAAAAAGGGAGCGAGACTTCATTTTAGCACCACAATTTATAGCCCTCTATTAAACATTTGATAAAACGTTCATGGTAAAATATTGAATTACATTATCTGCATGTTACACTGGGCACTCATTTATTTCTCCATATTTGGGAAGTGCAAAGGGTCTCAGAAATATGCATTTATTAAAATTAGAAATGCTAATGCTAAAAAAGTCCCATAGTAAAAATAAATAAATAGATATTTCTACAGAAAGCTAAAATGGAGTTACAACATTTTAGGTATAAATTAATTTCTTTGCATCAGGCTGACATTCACATCTGTATCCCATTTTCTTCCTTTAATTCTAAATGTAAATGGATTCTTATTTTTCGGTGGCTTTCTCCAGTTCATTATGTCACTGAGATGAAGAGGACCTAAATGAAGCCAGGAGAAAAAAGCCAAAGGACAACAAGGAGAAGAGACATGGAATCTGTCATAAACTTGAATTATGAATATAATTATGCATGATTATTTTATACCGCCAAGATCTTCTCCACTCCTTCTCCATAGTCACCTCCCCTTACCCCCCTCCGCCCCCCACACCTCCTCACCACCACCACGTTTATAACTAATCTAAATAAGTAGCCGGCCCAAGCAAGTCTTTCTCTTTCCCTCTTTTTGTGGTGATTTATATAAAATGGACGAGATAAGGTTTTTTCGCCAGTGAAGGAAATATGATTGGAGGATTTTTATCAGCCTCTGCATGAATTACGGGGTTTGGAAAATGCTTATGCAGGGGCATTTCATTAATCATTTAATCATAAGCCGAGCAGGATGTTTGAACTGATTTCACAAATACCCTTTCATTTCGCCACTTCATTATGCCCGCTAATGGATCCAATATATTATATATATCATAAATTATATCACATCGTGGCTGACCATGTAGGTCACTGTCACCAGGCAAGCTGAACCGGAGCGACGGTGGAGGGAAGGGAAGGGAAGTGTGATTCTGTCGTTCTGGACCTGTCTTCTTCCCAAACGCACACATCTTCACCATTTACAGCAAATCAAAAAACCGCCAGCCCTAACAGTGATGGCATAATAAATCTAAAAGATGGCGGTCACCTGGTGGCAGCCCTGATGCAGAAGCAGCACACATTATGTACAGTGACGGAAGTCTTGCTAGAATGGAAGCACATCTTTCATATACATGTGAAACCTGCTAGTATAATAATTTATAACACGTGTCACATGCTTTGGCAACAATATAAATGTTTGTATTTGACTTGTATTAAAGGTAAACAATATGACTCATTGTATCTGATAAGTAGGAATGGACCAGAAAGCCTCAGTACTCACATCAAACGCTATTGGTGTTCTGTATTCAATATTTCTAAATCAGGACAAACTGTGTCCTCTACAATGATACACAAGTGTGGTCAGCCTTGTTAACGCACTGGCGATTTTCACAATGTTGTATGAAAAGTATAATGTGATGTTATTTGTCATTATATTAACGAGCATCCTCATACAACCCCAATCACGTCTGAATTCATTATTAGATGATGTTACACATTACACACGGTAGGGTGTAAATCAGTTTAAACCACTGCTGGAATTAATATATTGAATATATTGTTTAAATCTCAGCTCTCACCTTCTGCTATTGATTTTAAGAGTGAAAGAGAAATCAAGTAAATGTTTTCAAACATCCACCCAGAATCAGGAGAGAAATGGGCAAAGACCACTGCAGGATTTTCAATGAAGACCCTCCTACGTGACATGCTTCGGAATGTGCAGTTCACCAGACCCGCGGAGCCCTCTCCTCTCCCTTTCATCCTTTGTTACACTGGATGATTTCTCCCCTCCCCCCTCCTCCTTTCCTTCTAATGACATGTAGAGTAAGAGTGCATAATTAATAGGAAATGAAATATTCAAATGGCCCTTAATGCAGCCTCTCGGAAGCGTGTCTGGACAAGAGGAGGTCTGGATGAGCGGCGGAATTGACATCGGGAGAGACTATGAGCGCTGGCATGTGTCACTTTCTGGACTTCAAGTGAAAGGCTGTTTTAAAAGCTTCCTGGCAGGATGACAGTCTCTAATGTAAATTGCCACAATAAAACAAGTTAAATAGACATTGCTTAAACCGTCAGCATTTTACATGTCATTGAAGCGGGCCGTGCTCTTGCTCCAGGTTTAATGATACACTCTGATCCCGACGGCGAGGGAACAGCTATCGCAAAAATCACTGAGCAAACTTGGGATGATTTCCATTGTTTATTGTTCCAAACCGACACAGAGACATTTGCCTGAGCAAATATGCCCACCAGAGAAAACAGCCCCAATTACTTGGCACACTATTTATTACCCGTCATCAACACAAAGAATCCACGTTGCATGGTGGTGCTGTTTGTCTTTAATTGTTTGTCTCAGATGCAGAAATGTATCTTTGGGGCCTCGGGCAGGGAGAGTTATTAGCAGAAGTAGATGGGTGTCGACTGATTTAAAACACACAGTCAAGTCCTACGGTAAATGTTAACTTATTGTTAAAAAAATAAAAGTTTCATGGGAAAGAGATTCTCTCTAATGAGGCCATTTCACTTTCCTGATCATGGAACTTGGCTTGTTTAACTATTAAAAAGTCGCTAAATCAGTAGTGTTTACATTTCAATATATCGTCACTGTTAAATCACAATCCTGGCACTTATTTCTTAAACTATTAATACAACAAGGTTGTGTTTTTATTTTATGATCTAAAGAGATCTAAAGAAGCCCTGTTAACCACATTTTCTTGGAAGCTGTTTGACGTGTTAACTGTAATTCTTATCTAATTCTATTTTTGTTCATCCAACTACTATTTTATACTCGTTTTACTCTATGACCCTCACTTGCCCCTTTTCCAGGGTCTAAACTCACATTTGCAATTTGACCTCCAAAGTTGTCCTATGTACAATGACCTTTCTACCAGAAACAGATCCCAGATCAGAGAGATCCTACTGAACAGCTTCAGAAAGATAGACCCTGCTCTGATTACACATGCAGAAGAAGACGTACTAAGTAAGCTCTCCGCTGCGCCGAAGGATTTCACCAGCCGTGACCTTGCAAAGGTCTCAGACTTCACTGAGTTCCTTGATTCTTGTTCATGCTGTTCCCCATAAACCTGCAACCCACCTCTTTCAAGCCCACCTCCCCCAAAGAGATTAGACGTACCCCCTTTTTTATTTATTGAGATAGCATGACTAGGTATGTCATATTTTCTTTCAAAGACAGAATAAATAACCGACGGATTTAAAACAACACCTCGGCCCGGCGTCGGCTTGTTTCTGTTGGCACGCTCTGGGGAGGTCTGCTCCATGTTAGCGCCGCATCACCTTTTTCACGACACTGCGCTGAGCTCAGAGCTTCTGCTGACTAAACGCTTCTGCCTTTCTCTCCCTCGCCTCAAAGACGCTCTTTCAAGGGCCCCCTTATCACTCCACCTGATTTACTCTTTGTTATTTCCATTCTACTTTATTTGCACCGTTGTATTTGCCACTCTTCCGGCTCGGGGAGCAGAGCAGCTAAAGGAGGAGTAGCATGTGGGAACGCTTAGCGGCGTTGAGCGCTAACACCTTCTCTAGGCTGGGTGAACCCTCGCCCAACCTCGCTTAAACAAAGACAGCTTTTGTGGAGCCTCTCCAAATGTTTTCTTAACATGTTCCAAGCAGTTTAGGGCAGGCAAGTAAAGTAAACAAGATGTTGCCATGATAAAAACACTTGTGAAAACACTGCGGAGTGCACTTAGGCCCTTTTTAAAGAGAGGGACTTTTTTTCCCCCCCTCTCCTTCGCTAAGCCCTCAGATGCTAATTCCACTCATTTCTGTAAACAAATGATGAAGCAATGGTCTAAGCCAAGGAGGGGGAAAAAAAGGGAGAGATGGATTGAGAGAGACACTCCCAAACCCTGAAGCATGCTGTAACATATGAGAAACAGGCATTTGCTTTCCTGTTTAGAGATCTGCTATGAGAGGTGCCGAAAAGAAACATGCTCTTTCGCTTGCGGCCTGAGAGAGGGAGAGAGACAGAGAGAGCGAGAGAGCACGAGTGAGAGAGAGAGAGAGAGAGCACAAACGCAGTCGTTAACGCTTTCTTCTTCAGGTAAACAGAAGGCTGAGATAGATTACGGCATTATCTGCAAAGTGATCTGGAAAAGTGTTTACAGTGCCTCTGCCGTTTTTTTTAAACAGCTCTTTAAATAAACTGCGCTGAGAGGGAGACGATCTGAAACCCGAGCTAAAAATGAAGAGGGGAAAAAAAGCAATGTAGAATAAGTAGTAGAACAGCTGTGGCTCTGTTCCTCTCTCTCTCTCTCTCTCTCTGGGCCTCTCTTCTGTGCCCTGGATAATGGAACAGTGTCATATCTTGTTTAGAGTGGGTCTAATCTGGCTCGACACACACTCATTGATCTGCTGCCACACTGCACATGTTCTCATCGTCTCAGTGGCCAGGGCAGTACTATGTGTTGTATTACCCCCCCCACCCCTTCCACACACACACAAACATATATATATATATATATATATATATATATATATATATATATATAACTACACAAACTGGAGATTAGGAAAAGCCAGGATTTCCACTAAGCAGGAGTGACAGGAGCACACACAGGGCAGTGTGAGGCCTCCAGCACAGGTACAGCAGATTTTTCCCCACTCACCATTAGAATAATTACCCACTCACGTCTTTGCAAACTATGACGTTCGATAATGTTATAATAAATGGTAATAAATCCTTAAGTTTTATGTCTAAAAACCTATGTATTAACTAAAATCTATATTTTTAATGTGTATCCCTTTCCTAACCAAAATGTGAAAACAGAGGGCAGTGAGTGTTTGCTGTACATGCATCGTATGGTTAAACTCACAGCGTCCCAACAACACTCAGCTTCTGACTCTTACTTTGTGTCTTCCTTCAGCAGTGAGGGAAAGAAAAAAAAAAGATTTGAAATCAAAGGAAAAACAAAGAACTGAAGTACCCCCCCCTCTCAGTCCGAGGAGAAAAAGACAAGGGCAAACCCGTGGTGCTCTCGGAGTGTGGCCTGCCGTAGATAAACATCCCCCCCGTGTTTGTTTGGGACAAACTGGCAGAAATCACCATGGGAATGGCACTTATCACAGGAATTACCAGGCCCTGAGGAGCCTTCAGGAAGCAGCCAAGTGGAGTGAGAGCAGATAGCACACACAGAGAACCTACAGCCAGCACCCACATCCTGCTCGGGGCTGAGGCTCCACCTGTAGGGCGGCTGAATTGCTGAAGGGAGGGGGGCTGGGCTGGGAAGGCCATTAAACTCACAGAGTAAGACTTGAGGGAAGGCCGGGTTCACCTTCATGACCAGGGAGGGGTTGTCTCTCTCCCTATGTGTGTGTGTGTGTGTGGTGTGTGTGCTTAAAGCCTACTTGAGGAAGGACTGGAAGTCCTCGAACACAGCTTCACATCCTGGCCATTTACACACACCGTGTCCATACAGAGGGTGACTGTGGTGCGAGTGCTCGTCCAGCGCTGAACTATGGGAACAAGAGAGAGAGAGAGAGAGAGAGAAGGAAAGTGTTACAGTGTATGTCAGAGGAGTGAGATCACTAATCACAATTCATCTTTAGTTTGTGTAGTTGACTGCGATTCATCGCTCTGACTATATCCAGCGTTAAGTAACGAAATGAGCCTCAGGATGCATTTATAAGAATCACGAACCTGAACATAAATTCACATGACTGCAGAGTGGACATGTAACTGAACACAGTGTACAGCACATAGGCAATGTCCAGTGTGAGAGTCTCACTCTCATCTCACTTGATTACAGCTTGTTTTGAGGGCAACTGGATATTTCAGTTTTGCTTTTGTTAGTCAGCTGCTTGTTGATTAAGCCTGTGACTCCCAGACTTTCCCAGACCCACACCCCTGCCCTTCCCCCACTTCAAGAAACAGATACATGTCTTTTGTGTACAACCACCACTTCTTATTGAACGACTACATACACTAAGGTCTGCTGAAGGTGTTCTCCAGAGCTTCCAGTGATAAAGATGGGGGTGCAGCTGTGTCAACTCAGTATATTTCAGTGCGGTGTAAATTCATTGCACTGTTAGTCACTGGAAATGTGTTTAATGAAGAGAAGAACGAAGGGAAGGTGCTTTTTAAAAGCGGTATTTTAACATGAGGTTTATGAGCTACAAAAACAGCATACAAAGTTAAAACGATTGTGTTTAATGTGTTAACTGGCACTAAAATGTACATTGAAGCTCAGACTGTATTATCCCTGAGACTGATATTTATCTCTGTTGTAACTGTGAGAACTTTACCCTCGTGCCCCGTTCCTGCCACAAATCTACACAAAATACTATAAACAAAAGACACATTAGTCACTAGTGGAGAACCCTGTTTACAGATGTGTATTAGTGGTCCGCCACTGACTCCAGCATGGCCTCTGACCTCCAGCGGAAGTGTAGGATCAGCACAACCATGTGATGTGGGCTTCCTGCCCAGCTGGATCTGGTCGGCCTATCAGAGTCCCAGAGTCTAGTCGATACGTAATTACGGCTCATCGCTGAAGCGCGTGGCGGTGGGCTTTGATGGTCCCAGGGAGGGGCTCCAAGAGACACTGTGTCCTTTCAGCCATGACCGCTGAACCGCAGCTCCACCGTCCACCTGCAGAAACCCGCCTTTCCCCACAACAGGAAGCCTCCCGATCCAGCTGGACTGCTCCCACCAAGAGCAAACAGTAAACACACTCCACCTGCTATCGATTCTGCGTCCACCGAGAGACAACCGCAGCCCGGGCCAGCACAAGCTCCTCTAATCAAGACACAGGTCACCACGAGGCTTTACTGGAGGAAGTCCACCCATTTTTTCTGAATTTTACTGATGTTTCAGTGGAGACTTCTATGGACAAATCTATGGATTCTCAAGTCACAAGGTTGAAAACAGGGTCATTCAGAGTATTTTGTTGAGAGAAGTCAAAGCTGTTAATGAGATTCCTCTATACCATTTACTCTTTTGGTTTGTTTACATCTCAACAAATTCTAGAGCCATGTCTTCTCGAAATCATGAAATTAATAGAGCCTATAAGCCACAGACTGTCACATCACACTGTGCCCAGGTCAGTTCCTAAGAGGCCTGGGGGTATCTCCTGTATGTGCCAGCCATCAGAACAACAGCGTCTCAATTGACACTGATCAGCACACTCCCATTCCTCAGCAGACCACAAGCCTTCACTGACCACTTTAACAATGTTACAACATATAATTCCATAATCCCACAAGCACTTCTTTTAACATCTCGTATTTAATTAATTTATTTTTAAGTCATGTTACACTAATTGTTTTGTATCTGTTCCTATGTACTTTTTATAGAAAGATAAAAAAAAACACAAACCTCCCGATTTCGTTTCAAAAAGCCCACTTCACCACATTAAATAAATACGTCAGCTTCCAGATGAGTATCTCGTTTGTAAGGCTGAGGTTTCGAGGGCTGTCACAGGTTTTCTCATATAATTACTTGCCTAAGAGTTCACATTGTTAATAACAAGCGATAATTGTGCCGCAATTAGGAAGCAGTGAGCCGTTTATGAATATGGTTAACATGCCTTTTTCTTTCTCTCTTTCCAAAAGGCTGATCTTTATAAAAAAAAAAAAATTCAATTATGAATTATGCATAGGCATTAAGACCTCTGTTTTGATACTGGTAATAAATAGATGGAGCAAGATCTATTATAATGACTTTTTAACAAGAACAGGCAAAATGCTTCAGCTGGCGAACACAGAGTTGATTTTTAATTTAAAGACACCCTCCTTTTTATTCTAATTCCTTCGCAAGCAAGTTGCTTAATTCAGTATTAATAAGATATTGAACAGGGGAGTGCTTGGGGGAAGTTGAGAGAGGCGAACGATGACAGAAGAGACTCTTTTCAAGCAGTAGGGGTGGCTAAATGGTGGTGTACATTAGGGTAATAGGGGGACTGGGAGATTGAGGATGGGGAGGTGGGGGAGATTTTCTTTTAACTTTGACCTCATTCCCACCCAAAAACTTGAGTAAAAACGCTATTTCTGGGTGTTAAATGTGACTGGTCTCCACGGCAGGTCTATTACAGTCACTCAGCCTTGGGGGGAGAGACACGCGACTGAGACGTGGGAAAGCGTGTCATCTGCTTAATGCTTACGTTTAGAGTGGAAGAGAAATGTATGAAAGTGAGACAGACTTTAGGCAACATCCTTAAGCTACCCTTAACCGTGAGAATAAGTGCAGTGCAAACAGTGCTGTTTACATGTTTAATTCAATCTAAATTATCTAAATGCTCTTATGTCAGCATATGTGACTGTGTCATATTTCATCATTGTATGAGTGGATATCACCACAAAACGCTGTGGATAGCACAAGATAAATGGGGCTGTTGTGATAAATAAGCAGCAACAAACGCCTCAGAGTTACACTACGGGCCAAATTGTGGAAGGGATTTGTGATTTTTTTCAAAAATATTCAACGATTAAGGCAATTTACCAGAAACCAACAACTTGATTAACCTAAGGAGTTCTCTGTTCCACTGGAAGAAATAGTGGTGTACTCTTACTGTAATTCTTTAATATAAAAATTAATTTTAAAAAGCCACACCACTCAATAACTGAAGAGTCAGTACGTAATGGTACTTTTGTTCTATATTTAACACAGTGAACACATAAGCAGTCGTTACACTGTAATTGTATTTATTGTTATTGTGAGGCCACACTAATATTAAGCACCATCTTTAAATCTAAAAAGAAAAAATCCACGTATACTTTTGGATACAGTACTATCCCCAAAAACAGAACAAATCCATCGCCTGCTTCAATACATTCTTCTCTTTTGCCATTTTCTAAATACTGAAGCGAGCATTCTTTAATTAAACCCATACGTACACCTAACAAAGCTTTACAGCTTTCACAGACAACAACCCTTATATAAAGCTGCTGTTAATTAGTCATCAGCTCCTAATTTAACAAACCTGATGCAATTCCTTAAGCTGTTAACAGCATTTGAATGTGAGAATCAGGTGGAAATCCAGCTCAAGCTCAGAACTCACAGTTAGCTGCAGCCTACTGCTATATAATGTAATATATTATCAATATGTCTGCCTCCAGCTTTAGGCCAGTTACATACAGCATCATCTCTCCACAAGAAGGCTTATTAAAAAAAAGGACATGCTCTTGACTTGGATTTAGACAGAGAGGACTCTTTCAGTCACAACACCATTTATACAAGGAAACAATATTCAAAAGACCCTTTAGAGCCTTGAGCCAATTCCCCAGACCCCTGACTCAATTCTCACTCCCCCATCCTCAGCAACGGCTCAGCCCCAAAAATGATTTAATTATCATTTTCAGAGTGGAAGATCAATTAAAGGAGAAAGAGGGGGGAGATGGAGGGAGCCATATCTGATTATTTATCTCTTTAACAAATTTGCTGAGCTGCATGTCCCCCGAGTGCACGCTGGGGAGGAGAAGTGGAACGACTCGACAAGGACGACACTTTGTCTCTGGATTGCTCTCGAACGGGAGAGTCCAGCTCTGGGAATTGGTGTCAGTGTGTCTTTCTCGGTTTGATCTTCCTGCTACTAAATAGGATAATCATCCAGCACAGGTTTGGGAGGTCTGCAGGGCCTCAGAATTGCTGTTTGGTACGTAGTGGAGAGCTGATGGGTCAGATGGACGGATGCGTTTGAAGGCTTTTATCATATTTGGGTGAGGGTGAGCTGCTCGTCTGGGCGGGCGGCTCCAGTGGGAGTGGAGCTGGGAGCTGAGCTGCTAAAAGCAGGAGTCTCAAACGATTGAATTTCTTCCCTCTTTCCTTTAAGACGGAAGCGCAAAGCCGGCACGTGACGCCTGTGGATGCACTTAAGGTTTTAGTTGCAGGCGTCATAGCGACTGGCCAGATTTTTATATGACACATGAAACTAACTACACGGTACTTAAGGGCCGAGGGGAAAGTGATCCGTGAGGGCTGCAGGGAGCGCAGTCCATCAGCTCAGAGCTGCAGACTGTTGCATGACAAAAAGGACTCGCGAGAAACCACCTCAATTAAAGGGTCATGCAGGTCCAGCCCGAGGAAAACGAGGAACTGTCTCTGCTTCATCATCAGGTGGCCTTCACCATTCATTGTGTTGATAAAGGCCCCATTGGTGCCTCAGAATCAATACAAAATCAATACCTTAGGCAAGATATTTATAGCTTAAAATGATACAAATGAAATGAAGGAATGACCCCTTTTCTAAAATATATTCATTACCAAAACCAGATCAAATCTTGCAGTTCCTAGAAATGAGGGCCTTACACAAACCCCAATTTTGAGGCAAAAAAAAAAAAATGAAAGGAAATGTGCTTTTATTGAGATTGTTCCACAATAATATAGTGCCTCTGCTTTTAACCTCAGCTGTGGATGTTGATGGAGGTGACAGGACTGTTCCTACATTCCCTCTGCTCCCATTTTCCTGGGGTTCGAGGGATTGAACTGGTGACACTTGCAGCCTCACGATTGCTTCTCTTACCTTTAGGCCATTGCTTTAGGCCAAAAATGTATTTATATATATTATATAAATAGTATATTATCAATAATATACAAAACTTTTCATATCTTACTGGTCATTACCCCTTTTTTCATGCTTTGTATGGGATTTAAAAACAAGAGGTGACTCAAACTGGGTCGACTAGATTCCCGAATATTAAGGGTTTTTACACCACTTGAGTTTAAATCATGGCCATTCATCCATTCACTCATTGACCTTCTGTAACTGCTTCATCTGGATTAGGGTCTCTGAGGTTCTGGAGCCCACACAGAGCCCCTGGGCCCAAAGCAGGACCAGTCCCCCACAGACACCGCACACATTCGTATCGATTACAAAAAAACGTTAAAATAAATAACAATATTACATTTCTGACTGATGTTTCTGCCAGCCTCTGAACTTTGCATAACAGGCTGTTTACTTTGATGACATTCGAAGAACATCACAGAACCTAACCATCATATTTCATTTTCACTCGTCTTTTTATCGCCTGCATCTGTTCCCATGCATGCCTCAGGACGGTTAAAAGGTACCGCCGCAGGTTTGGTGCCTCTTAAGGAGAAACGAGTCTTGTGGCATTGTTTGCAAACTGCTGATGTCAAGTTATGGTATGCAAAGAAATGCCATATTTCACATCAACAAGTTGCAGGAAGCAGTTTATCACATTATCTCCAGTTTCAATTTCACTATAAAGACTCAAGGTACGCTGAACTCACATGCAGCAATGAAATGGAAAGGGTTCCTCTGAAGCATCTGCACATGAGCTTAAGGGCACCATGTTTATATCTTATTTATTTTACGTTATATAAATATATCTTATCATTTTATGTATTATCTCAACTACAGTGGTCTGTGGAGCAGTGAAACAGCTCTGTTGAGTGTTGGAGGTCCTTCCAGTACGTTTGGGATCCTCTGTTATACATCGGGGGGCCGGAACTGATCAGTACTTGAGCTCACTGTAATGTTCCAACAGGTAATCGTTTTTAGAACCGTAGAATTTTATACTGAGGGGGGTGGGGGGAGAGTTGCTACCTATGATTTCCAGAGAAATGCAACATGAGCAGGTGTTCATGTTTAATATATATATCACAGACTTGGTTAAATATGGCACAACCCTACACCTTACACTGAAGTTCTCTCACCTGGATTCGTACAAATGAAGTAAAGGGGCAACAGAAAGCAGTGTTTTGCCGGCTGAACTGAAACAGATGGAATAATCAAAGGGTAATATAGAATCATTTCACACAAAACTCAAACGCCCTGCGACAGATCATCAAAGAACTGAGCTATTAATACAGTCTCCTCTAATTCTCCTTTGTGTTCACACCATAATGACTACAGCACGTTTTGGAAGTTTAATGCCATCTTTGAAGGTGGGTGTTTGGAGCAGCTGTAGGGGGAGAGAGAGAGAGTGAGCGATAACCTGCTCAATCCTCTGACAGAACAGATTCTGCTTTCTTCATTACATTGTGTGCTAAACTGTTGTTGACATCTTTAGTCTTTGAGAGAGAGAATGAGAAGGGGGAGAGAGAGAGAGAGAGGGAAAGAGAGAGGGGAGAGAGTGAGAGGGAGAGAGGGAGCGAGAGAGTAAGAGAGAGAGATAGAGGGGAGAGAGTGAGAGAAAGAGAGAGATAGAGGGGAGAGAGAGAGGGAGAGAGAATGAGAAGGGAGAGAGAGAGAGGGGGAGAGAGAGAGAGAAATAGAGAGAGGTGAGAGGGGGAGAGAAAAAGAGAGAGAGAGAGGGGGGGAGAGTGAGGGAGAGAGAGAGAGAGAGAGAAGGGAGAGAGTGAGAGGGGGAGAGAGAGAGAGAGAGAGAGAGAGGGGACAGAGTGAGAGGGGGCGAGACAGAGAGAGTGAGAGAGAGACAGAGGTGTTGTCTCCAGTGCTTCATCTTAGCATTTCTTTTTCTTTTTCTTAAATGTTCTGACTGATGGGCTGTAGAGGTTGTCTGGGGGGTTGTGATGGGACCATACACACAGTGAGGGTCAGTTAATTCTATCATTCCAGAGAGAAAAACAAACAGAAAGCAATGTAAATTATGCATTGTATAAACAAGGTTCAGTACATATGGGTTCTTTCTCCCCCCAGATCTTCGTGCGTCTAAACACAGGCTTCGGTGGAAGTGCTCACAACCCACTTCAACCCCCTGGCACTAAAAAAAACCCCCAACACTCCCCCAAGAAAATCCCAAATGCGAAATCCCCCTAAAATTGTAACCTTCGTGTGGTCAGTATCACGACTGGTTTTAGATTTGAGATGAGAACTAAAAGTACAGCAGAATACTTTCTTGGCAATGAATGGAAACCTGACTTTCTGTGGTTTATGAATGAAAGAGTCTCAGATTTTGGACCCCACTGTGAATAGATAAAAGGAGACCGTTCTGATGTCAGTGGGTTTATAGTTCTAGTTCTGTCTGTTATCTTCTGTCAGCAAACAGTATTCAGTTTCATAGTGTGGACTGTATTCAAAAAAGGAAAACCGAATGTTAATCTGTGTATTATGGCACTCCTACAATACTGTCATAATGTCTAAGTGCATGATTCACATCTGCATGGCTGCTGGTATTGATGTAGGCAGGTTAAATTACTTAGTGAGTGAAAGTCTGATTTGGCTCCATCACATTTTCCTGTTTGGTCTCGGCTCTTCTGCTCGTAACAGAAACAGCACATAGTCATTCGGTCAAATTCTGAGTAATTTAGCTCCCACTGCAGCCTGGAGAGAGTTAAAAACAACTCGCCGAGCCAGAAGTGTCGCACTTCCATGGCACTCATTTGATATTTGCAATAAAAAAATCAAAAGATTGCGGAGCGAGACGTGTGCTCGGGCCAAGGTCGGGCCGAACGAGCTGGACTCGGAACGTGTCCAGTGTATTTCAGGTCCCTGAGAGACAGGTTTAAAGCAGCTAATGAGAGAGAGAGAGTGTGAGGGTGTGTGTGTGTGTGTCTGAACTTGTGTGAACTTTACATTCATCCAGGCCTGGACTTTCAGTATTAACCCAATGTGTTTTCATTTGCATTGCTTTTACATTGACACACACAGATTGTGATCAGGAGAACTCAACTCAGATGTGTGTGTGAGAGAGAGTGAGCTCACTGCGCCTGGAGGCTTCTCAACAGCAGTTCAGAGATCGAGTCTTGGCAGATAAAAACAAGTAAACGTGTTACACGCCAAATTAATTTCTTCCTCCAAGATGCAGCATGGCGCTTTTCGTGAGTAAATCTTTGCGGATGATGTCAGGGGTTTACATAAAGAAGCTTTACGGCGTTTAGGAAAGCTTAACTGCTTCCTCTGAGTGTTACGATACAAAAACACGTTATTTCTGAGTCATTTTGCAAAACTGTACCTGGTAGGGTACTGTGAATCCAGAGCTTTTCCTCGAATGAGAGCTTTCTGAATCACTGAGTGAACTGAGATTCTTCTTAAGCTCTTTTCAGGGTTTCACTTCACATTTACATATGACATTTACGGCATTTGGCAGAACTTCTACAACTTATATGTTACAGAGGAACTCACTTGTGGTGTCACACTGTGGCGTTTCTGCCCGAGCTGGGCATTGAACCCTACTCAGTGGTGACAAAGGCAGTGTTTTGAAACAGAGGCGCTTACTTCATGTAATTCTCCCTGACACAGAAGTGAGGCTGGGAGTTGTGTTTCGCTGCTGTTGTCATGTTGTGAATGTCCAGGGCTATGACCTTTCAATGTGAACTATTGTGGGACAGTTATGGGGGAGGTATCCCGTGCATCATATCTCCCACACAAACACACCTGTACAGTCTGGGCAAAGCACATTTCCGGAGGCCCATGTATTCGAATCTCTCCAGCTGTTTAACTAGTACTCGTGTAGTCTGTGTTTAAGTGCTAAGGCTAATTCAAGTCTTATTTAACAAACAGGAGTCAAACGACACAACTGTGTATTCATCAGCCCAGCTACTGTGTATACACACACACCTACAGTAAACTGGTAATTAATAAGGAAATGGGCCTATTCCCATTGCTGTAATCTAGCTGCGGAAATAGCCACCGACTCCCAGGTGTTTGTGTCCAATCCCCGATAGATTTGGGCTGTTCAGAGCCGAGGCCCTTAATGAAAAGAGTAAGGTACTTACTAACGATAAATTAATAGTTATTAGGCCAAGCCTTGTGGGTAGCTGTCCATCACATCGGCTCTGCCTGAAGGGATTGCGTCTGGAACGGAGAAACAAGTAGGGCCTGTTCGCTTTAGTCAAAGATGACAGGAAAGATGTGGTGAGCGCTAATGAGTTTCAGTAAAATGTTCTCTCAGAGGAAAGGAAAAAAAATAAAAAGAACGGTGATATATTAAAACCGAGACATCTATGCAAAGCGAAAAACACCCACTGCCTCATTCCAGTTTACAGAAACCTCTCTCAAACACAGCGCCCCCGTTTTCCAAAGGCTTGGGACATGGCACGTGACCCTGTCACCTTTTAGTGATTTACAAAAGTCTAATAACAGAACGACAGGAAGTGTATAAAGGGGTCGATTCATATCACGTCCAGTTCGTTGGTTGAAGACTCAAAATCATCTTTACAACTGTCGTAGGCTTGTTGTAATTTAACATTAACAGGGGCATGTCCTATCACAAGTCTTAATGACACATCTGTGACCTTCTTTGGTCAAAAAACCAAACCGTTCAGAGCGGCCAGTTTCAGCACCTGTTCCTTTAAATGATAATGAGCTGCTCCCTGTTCACCCCGACCCCGAGCGCACAGCAGTGAGGAGCGAGGAGCAGAAGCTCTGGTTTTTAGCCGTTTTCACTTGGTTCCCTTTTTTTCATTCTTGATTTTTCTCTTTTTACTCACTGCTCCTATTTCTTCACTCTCATTATGTTAGTTTTGCTCTGTCTACCCTCATCCAGCGCGGATCCAGTGCTGTGATTGGAGAGAGACCAACTAACTCCAAAGTGTGTGGAGCAACGAATGTTATCCAGTGAAAAAATCTGTTTTCAGTAACTCAGTTTTAAGTAAAGTGTCTCAAAATATTACATCACACATGTTATGAAATGAATGTTCAGCCCACACTGTGTGTGTAAGCAGAAGTGGAGATATTACTATCAATTTTACCATCAATTTTACCTCCTACATGAACATTTGTGATTTTTGATGTCCAAACAAATGCTTGAAAATTGTACAGAAAATGAAAGTGATTTGTTGTGTAACTAACTGTGGAATTACATTTGAAGAGTCAAATAAAACAAGGGGTAAGAGTTAATGGCAACTCAGTGGCAGGTTAACCGCTATGCCATCTCTTACCTCTCTCTTTTGAGCACGTGGCTGGCGTACTGGCCGTTGGTGGTGGGATGCTGGCTGAGGTGCAGGTTTTTGGGAGGCACGGGCGAAGCGGAGGTCAGGTCCAGGCCGCGGTGGCCGTTGTTACTGATGCTGTTTTCCTCCTTCACCGGAACGCTCGTCACCTCCTTCCACAGCTGCTGCAGCTCGGCTGGAATCATGCCTGCCACAAACAAATTGGATAATTAAATCAATTAACGGGCTAATCCAGTTCCACTCGCGCCGTAATTAAATCAAAAAACAAGGGCTTGGGTAAACAAAGGAGGGTATTAATTAGGAACTGTTCTACTACGGGTGAGTGTGGAGAGATGCGCATGGCCCTCCCTCCTCTCTCTCCTGTGTGTGTGTGTGTGTGTAGTGAGGGGGTGGTGGTTATGTGAAGCGTGTTTGTGTACACAAATCCCTGGCATTCATGTGCATTTCATGCTCAGAGTAAATAATTAACATACAGACAAGGCATGAAATCTGAATAATTAGCATTATTCCTCTGAGAAGAACAGCAGACACACACACACACACAGTTTACAATGGCAACATCACAAAAACACCCCTCCTCTGGAAAAAAGACAAGGAGGGAGAGAAGTGAGAGAGGGAGGGAGTGAAGAGAAAGCGAGGGAGGGAGAGAAAAGAGGGGACAAGTGGGGGGAAAAAGCCCCTGGGGTAATATTCTCGAAAGTGAGTTAATGTGCAAAATACTTAAAGCTCTGCACCGCCTCCAATCGACACAGACTTAAACCGCTTTCACAAAGTCAGCCGCAGCGCACTCCAGGAGAAAAGGAGAAAAGAAAGAAGGCTCCTGTATGAAAAGACCACGTTCTCTTTTATCTCTGGTCTTGTATTAATCTGCTGTAGGTACAGAAACATGCACATGCCACTGTTGACAGCGGTATAAACCCAACAGTGTTGTGGATGCATGTAAATATATGCTAATATGATGTGAACATGACGCTGCTGCTCGACAGCCTGTCCTCATCAGCCTGAAATGAGCTGGGATCTCTATAGAGCAGCTGCACATGAGCGTAACGTAAAAAAAACACTCAATGCAAAGTGTCATCTAGAGGTACACGAAGAGCCCCAGCACAGGACTGTGGAGCAGTGGAACGGCTTTCTCTGGATGGAATGGGTTTAGTGATCGAGATCTAATCATCCAACATCAGCATCAGACCTCAATGATGTTATAATAGTGAAATGCCGTCAAAAACTCCCAGAAGTTCCAACCTATAGTCTGAAGCGTGGAGGCTGTTGCTGGACCAAAAGAGAGAGTGAGAGACGTTGAATCCCCTCGTCAAGGCCCTTCATTTCAGAAGAGAGACCGACAGAGTTGGTATCCACAAACTTTTGGCCACGTGTAAACTGTTAGATCTGTCGTGGCAGGCCTCGGGATGCTGTGTAAAACCAAGCGAGAGGGGAGTTGAGGGACGGACCACTCATTTCACACAGCAATTAATTCAATAGATTTTCAAAACGAGCAACAGCAAATGGAAGATGATTTGCGCTCTGCTTATCTGAATTATTCTCTGAATTTTTATTTCCTCAGCCCCCTCCTCTTCCTCCTTTAATCACCCTCTCTCTCCAGATACCAGAAGTGGTCCCTTTCAAGCGCCGGGCTGTAATACATTCGCAACAGAAATGCTTAGTCTTAATTTATTCCTGTTGTGGCAAAATAACAGGCGAGGTGAAGATCTCAATGTGATCAGCAGAAAATATTTTTAATTTGATAAGCTACTAAAGATTTTAATTATGCCGGTAATGGAGAACAGTGGGCTAATGAGGCGAGGAAAGCTCTGGAGAGAGCACGAGAGCGAGCGACACTAAGAACTGTGAAATGAGTCTGATAGGGCCGCTGTAAATTCACTCCGGATCGTTTGCATATCAAAGAGCCGGCGGAAATTATTGCAGGACGAATCAATAACCTTTCCACGTTCCAAGGAGCATCTTTGCACCAATGTGGGAGCCGGACACGTCCTGTTTTCCACGCTTTTGGTCTCATTGTAATGGAGGAAAGCCTTTATAGACATTCCTCCAAATCCTCACAGAGATAACTGACATGGGTTAAAAACATAGACAGTACTGTGCAATAGTTTTAGGCACCAGAGACTATGAGATTTACAAAGCTGTTTATCTGAGCGGTAAGTGTTTATTTGCTAAAAAAAACAATCAGACGAACAACAAATAACGGCCAACATTAGAATAAACCCAATCACATTATTCCAGTGTGATCCTCTGTGTGTGAATGTGTTTAACTTCGTTTTAGCGGTGAATAAATAATGATTTTAAATAAAGTGTGCTGTGGATTAAAACAAATTCATGTGAATCAAGGAGATTCTGAACCAAACAATGTTCTTCAAACTCACTCTCACCTACTACTTTATAAAAAAAAATCGTATATTTCTTATGTGTTTTATATTATTATTTGTTTGTGTTTACTGTGATTGTATATAACTTTATACCAGCCCCAAACTCACTGAGCAGGCATTAGTTTAAATATATATCATTATCTTAGGAGCCTAAGATTTCTGCACAGTGCTGTATATATCATTTTTGCAGATGATTTGTTGACTGTTCTGTAATATTCATATTATATGAGCAATCATTTGAACAGTCTGCAATATACTACAGGGAACACGAGGAAAAACATGCATTCTGTTTTCATGGTTCTGTTGAAGAAACTTTAAATAATGACATCGGCAAAGGATGAGAAACTAAAGAAGACAAGGCCCAGTGTGGTCACTTTCAGCCACAAACGTAACATTATTTCGTAGTAAATCATTATTTTAATTTCTGAGATGCACTGCTATGGTCATTTTGGGCCAGTGCTCATAAACTATCATTTTAAGATACTGATGTGTGTATAATTGGGGTCTAGATCCTAGATTCACTCTATGAAGAGTTACAATGCACTTCAGTGAATTACAGAAGCAGATACTTCAGCAGTGTTCCTGTGTTGAGAAGGAATCCTGCTCTTCCACTGTACAATAAAGAAATCAATAAATATCTGTTGGAAATATTGGTCAAATCTATTTACGAATTGATTTATTTATTTTAAGCAAATGTATTTTGATATAGACATGATTCCAATATCATCCTGCATCCTTAAATCCAATAACACAATATTTAGGACATTGGACAGCTGCTGACTTCCCTGACTCATGGACCATTAGAAATGACCCTAAATGTTAAACAAGCCTTGCTTCATTAAGTGCTAATTAATGTTTTGAATTCTTTTTCCAACTTCTAGAAAGATCCTGGAGATGCCAGGTTTCAGGAAGACAGTGATGGAACTTTGCTTTATTTCATATCAGAAACACACCTCCTGCTCATTAGAACGTGATGATGTGATAGATTATTGATAACACTTCCACGCGCCCTGTCCTGCTTTTCTCTCTCTCTCTCTCTCTCTCTCTGTGCCTGTGCTCTCAGCGTGTTTCTGCAGGGCAGGGTTTGGCAGCGTGATTCACTAAAGGAAGGTCATGGCTGCAGTGAGTGTCCTGGTGTTGGACAAAAAGAGGGAGCGATCATTTTTCCCCCCACATGAAGCTCTGTGACGGTGTGTATTTTTAGCTGATGTGCTTGACAGGAGCTGCCCACTGGTCCAGGTGACCCTCAACACCGCTATTACCATTCAATCTCTCTCTCTCTCTCTGCCATGTACCTCTGTCTCTCTACATCTTTTTCCTCCTTCGTCTTTATCTCCTGCAACTTTCTCTCGCCTCGTTCCATCTGTGATTCCATGTGCGCATTAATCCTTCCCCCTCTACCCCCTGGGGAGTAAATCTAGACACTCCTCAGAGCCGTGTGACAGACTAGCTCAAGAGTAATTCCATCGTAACGTGCTGTCGGGCCGATTGGATAAAGCTCAGCGCATTATCGTTATTCAATAACATATTCAGCCTCCTGTATTTAATATAAACCCCTGCCCCTATATCCCTGTCCCGAAATTTGTCTTTCCAGCCCTGGATTACCGCGTCCACCGAGCTGTGTCATTTTTCAGAGAGGCTCTCTCCTCCCTCTTTGGCTCATTAGGGGCCAAAGATACAGGGCCCGCTTCTTTTTAAAAAATGTATTTGCGCAGGGACGTTTGATTGATCACCGGTGGCCCAACTCGATTTTTAGCGCGGCAGGTAGCGGGCCCCACTTTCCAGCTTCTTCAACCTTTTCCTGTCCTTGTACCTCCGGTCCCCTGGTGGTCATGTTCAAGCGAGCAGAAAGTTGATTTAAGGATCATAACCGCATCAGTCGCCAACCGTCATCACAAAAGGAAAAAAAATAAATAAATAAAATAATGGCCCCGTGGCCCTGGCTGGGCAGAGCAGCCGGCCGCGTCGCTGGGGGCCCAAAGTGACACGACTATTAGTTTATTGTTCCATCAGCCGCGGTCCTTCGCCAGCCCCCCGTCCACCGTTTACGGGGCTCTGATCGCCAGGTCTTTGATATGCAGCCCTTAGGCCTAAAATATGTTCCTCTCCACTGCTACAGGAGCCATTAAAGCAGTGCCACGCTGCCGGACGATCCATCAGCTCCAGGGGTCCCTCGTGGGCCTGCTCTGCTCACTGACTTCATATTAACTGCAAATTTGTCTCGTCTCCGTCCCACAGCCCTCTCCTGGACAACTTTAACTGATGGGAGCCAGAGGATGAGGACTGACTTCGGACCACACACACACACACACACACACACACACACACACACCATGTGCAAAAATTTGGGCGCCTTTGCTGATTTTTTGATGTGAAAATACTCCTCCTTTTCTCTGCTTTTCTTCTTCCTGCATATTTTTAATTCATCTACAAAAACCCTTAAAATGTTTTATCATTTAAAAACACTAAAGCCAGGGGTGTGCAAACTTTTGCACAAGACTACACATACATGTGCAGTGAGTGGCAGCTACAGGCGAATAGGGTGGAAGAAGTACGCTCACACACACATGCACACACACACACAAACACAGCTGGCAGGAGCACCTGGGAGAACAGGGCTAATGCAGGTGTCTGACTGAGTGAACAGGTCACATATCATTTTTCTCTCTCTCTCTCTTCGTTCTCTTTCTTTATCCCCACTGTGAAGATCAAATGTTCTCCTCTTTCTCTTGATCATATACATATTTTTATCTCTTCCAACACACTGTAATAATTCATCACAGGCTCCTTTAGGCCCTTCTCCAGACCTTTGAACACACACGTCAAAATAGTGATGCGCTGGGGAGAGCAAATATGTCCCGACTTCCTCCAAGAGTTCAAAAGCGCTCAGAGTTTAGACATTGTTTCTAATGTTCCTTTGTGTGTGTGTGTGTGTGTGTGTGTGTGTGTGTGTGTGTGTGTTCCAGTGTTATACTTGTAAAATTGTGGAATTAATTTACTGCACTAAACAGGCACAAGAGCCCAGAAGACTGACTATTGTTGTGATCATAAATAAATGGCCATTCATAAAACAGAGTTTTCTGGTCATAAAATCTGATTGGCAGAGTCGTAAAATACACCATACACACACACTCACACACACACACACCTATGACCAACTCGCAAACATTTGATTTCCATATTAATGCACCACTGTGTTAAACCTGGTCAGTTTTATTCCGTTGTGAACAGAGTGATATTGGGACAGATCTGTTTTCTGGAGACTGTTTATTATTATATTAATATTAATACAGTTAAACCTTCACACACATGTTGTCTATTAATAGTGCTCGCTGCTAATGGACTACACTGTGTGGCAGAAGAATCGGTTGTGATTATTTATTTATTTATTTTTAAAGTAAATAAATTTTATTTTTACCGCTGTTTTATAAAAGCAATAAATCACACGAGACCACGATCTACAGGGATTTTATTACTCATAAAGAGTAGTCTGATTTGAGTCAAATTGATCTGATTCACGATAATGGCTCCATGATTTAGTATTTGCAGGAAATGTTGAACAAATTCTGAATGAAGAAAATCGATGACTGTAATAACGTTGTAGTTTGAAACTAGAGCTGGCGGAGGATGAGAGCTGGAAGAAGTTGTTGACAAATGTAATGATTCAGTCAGCTCTGTTGATTTAGATGGCGTAATGAATAGAATGTCCATTGTGTTGTATCCACGATTCGCTGTGACACCTCCATGATGCACAGTTTTGTATTTTGTGAAACACACACACGCAGCATTAAGTCATCAGTGGTGTGGCGATGCTAACTATTTTTTGCTGAATATTGGAGATTAGATCTTGGCCTGGACGAAGCTGCTCTACTGAAGCATGAAGAAGTCCAGTGGAGTGTGAAAGAAAAAGGTCATCAATAACTTTAAACACTGGAGCAGAAAATGTGGCAAATAAGCCAGGACAGACACACACACACACACACACACACACACGTTTTAAATGCTGTCATACACATACTTAAACACCAATGAGAACCAAGGGCACTGTCTCACTGTAAAGTGTGTCCAGCTCGGTCATCCCTCTGCTTTTAAACGGCCGCTAAACCCAGACTGGACCGCGTTATCCAGCTTTCATTAGAAACAGTGCACATCGCCAACAGACATCAGACCTCTCCCTGCAGCACAGATACGAGTGGTGTTGATATGAAAATATATTTCCTGTTCTGTAATGCTGCCTGTAGTTAAAGACAACCCGGTCTAAAGGCTTACGCTGATGTTTGATGCTGAACAGATTTCCAAGGCTAAGCACGGAAATAAACACAACGAACCTTGTCCAAATCTGTCGCCAAAGAGGTTAGTCAGCATTAATGTCCTGGTTGGAAATAATAATAATTATTTGATCAGCTTGGTCCTTGCACTTTAAAGATGTATTCGTCTTCTAAGGACAGTGAACGTCATGGATGGATTTAATCAACCACTGATGCTGAGCTCAGGACACCATCTCGGCTTTCTGAGCAGGAATGTGGAAAGTCTGGAATTAAAGGCTCTAGCTGAAAGCTCACTTGCTGTATGTGGAAATTACTGACAAAAACACATATATACAAACAATAATTCTCCTATGAGTAGGTCAATCTTTTGGCTGATATCCTTCACAGCTACAATAACACGTTTCTTCCTCATCTGATCACACACAGATTGCTCGCATGTGTCTCCATTCTCCACCGAACATAAATCTGTTCATGTGGAAATCAGGCAGTCGTCTGGGGACTGTATTTTTAATGCGCCATTTTAACCGTTATGTTCTAAATGTCTGAAAGGGAAACACACACACATATCCAGCGTTACTGTCTCGGGCCGGACGTTTACATGGCCACGCCTGGCCCAAAGGCATCATGGGTACTAAGAGTGGCTCATTTTTTTAATGCCTTGAACAAACAATAACAAGCCTGCACAAACAGTGTTTGTGTTTGCACATTACCTAACCACCCCAGCTCCCCTCCCTTTCTCGCCTTATCTTATTATGAGCTTGTTTGTCTTAGAGAGAGAGAGAGAGAGAACAGTCAGCTTTGGGGGGAGATATAATAAAAAAATAAAAAAAAGGAGCCTGGTATGAAAGGGCTTTTGTTACAACGTAGCTGCTCCTTGAGAAAATATTGCAGGAGGTGTGTAAAGAAATAAACTTCCCGGCGAAACAAGTATTGACTCAGCGTGAGCTTGAGAGAGAGAGAGAGAGAGAGGAAAGAAAAAAAAAAACACACACACAAAGTAGCTCGGCCAGGGCCCAGGGAAGAGAAACAACACACCTAGTGTGCATTCAGCTTGGCACCGGGCCAAGGGAGGATACAGAGTGACAGAGAGAAGGATGGAGTGTACACTGTGTGAGTGAAGAGGGCGCATTGTACCTAATGTCTTCAGAATACAGTCCTCATCCATGGATCAAAGGATTTTAACAAACATTTCAGTAAGTTCCAAAAAGCAGGGCTTGTATTTGTAGCGTGTTGCGCACTCCACGGACTCCACACCAATGAACTGAAATGTAAGCACACCCTGCTGTAGCCTCCCGCCATTTCACACTTCCTCAGCCACTCTCTAGCACTCACTGTTTGAGCGTTTCGCCTTCGCGTCTCGTTCCTTTGTCATTTTGGTTTTGTGCATTCAGTGTCTGTACAGTATTAACTCTAACTTCAGCATGAACGTGGTGTTATGCGTTATCCGTGATCTAGAGGTGATTTTAAATGTACAGAAGGATATGTATCGGTTATATACAAACACTTTTTATGTTAGGGGTTAAGTCCTGGAACCAATCCCCTGTGGATACAAAGAGCTAACTATAGACAGTCTGGACACCCCTCGCCAAATTAAACTAAGTGCAAATCCTCTAACTTAAATATGGCGTTTTATTTATTTATTTATTTATTTTGTAAATCTTATATAATAATAATCTTTTTTTGCCTCCACATAGGCCACATATTTTTCATTTGGAAGCCACATAAAAATAAAATATCCATTAATATATCAAGATGTAATTTGACCATATGCCCGCAACTTTTTAAATATCACTGTGACCAAAAAACTACACAGTAATTAGACAATAAACAATGTTTGAGTGAGAAGGCTGCATAGCGTTAAAAGAATCCAAATAAAAATAAATTGAGTTTTAAGGAAGTTACTGATGAAGTTGATTTGACAAACACAGGTCAGTTACTTTAAAGGAGGACTGATCAGATAAAGCAGGTAGCGGAAGGTAAGTGTAAACAGCGAACGTCCTGGAGCAGAGCTCTGGAAACAGTTCAGTGAAGAACTGTGTGTCTATTTTTATTTATTCTAATACTCAGATGAATAGTAGACAAATATTTACTCCACATCTTAAGACGCTTTGCGCAGTGCTGTGAGTTGTAGTAGAGCATGTGGGAATCTGTACACAGTCTGAGGAGGAACACCTGAAGATAAGGACATTACTCATCGAGAGTGAGTAAGTCTGTGTGTGTGAAAAGACACTTCCAGTCACAGATTAAGACGCCTTCTTTCTTCTGAAATGTAAATTTACAGTTTTACTCTGTGTATTCGTTTTATCAAGAAGCGTCTAAGCACTAATCCCTTGGGTATATTTATCTTTCTCATTCAGGTTCAAGTGTTTTCATGGGTACGCAGAGCAGGTTCGGTCTGAATGATATGTGATATATGATCAGACGTACTATTGTCGCCCGACTTTAACACCTCACTATTTTACCTTCACAACTAAACATCTGTTTCACACCAGTTGTGATTTTACATTAAAACACTCATTCAATAACTCAATAACAGATTCAATCTGTAACTGACTAATATTTCCTGGGATTTCAGGGGTTAAACACTGGCATGACTGCTGACTTCACCACAAGAGAATAAATGCGGGGTTACTGTGAGAAATGCTGCCACGAATATTTTAAAAATGCAGAATTAAAGAACAGAAAGAGAGAGAACAACTGTGTCCCTAAACTTTTGACAGGCAGTGTACACAGACTGAGAGCGAGAGTGTGTGTGTGGGAGTGTGGGAGTGTGTGTGGGTGTGTGCAGCATGTGTATACATGTGAAAGCTTCAATGCCTGCATGAAAGAGCATGTAAACCTGACCGAGTGTGCACTTTTTCATACGTTTTCAGCAAAATGATCCAAAGTCTCCACGTGTTACGGTTAAAAAGGAGAGTGTAAAAGTTACTGAGGTTAACTTTGTAATTTCATATATTTGCTAATAAGGAGATAGTGTTGACACTTTGGAATGTTTCTGTCGTTTGAGTGTATGTATTTCTGTGCACTCCAGCGGCACTGCTGTGTCTGATCCACTTGAGTACGACCCACACCTGCTGTGTGCTGGTCCTGTGGGGGTTAGGGTTAGATTAACTACAGTCTGTAATTGTAGAACTACAAAGTGCTCCTGTATGGTCAGTGGAGCTGATAAAGTACACAAAGAATGTCTAAAATGTAGTGGCTTTAAAGCTATGGCTGATGGGTGTATATTCCCTAAGGTTACCACACACGTTAACACTGAAGGGGCAAAAGCCGCTCATCTCTGGGCTGCGAGCAGTGGAGCTGTGTGCTCTGAAGTGAAAGAGCCTCAGCCGAACCATAACATCACTACCTCACCTCGCTAAAGCTCGTGTGGCAGAATGCAATCAGCTCCTCACAGCTATGTTCCAGCAGGTAATATAAAGCCTTGTCAGAAGGGAATGACTCCCTTGGGGGAGCAGAGGTCCGAACACTTGTGGAGGTCTAGTGTGTACGGGAAGGTGTTTACCCTGAGTGAGAGAGTGCAGAGGCAGGTTCTGGAGGTTCTGGTTGGGCTGGATGGACAGCAGGCCTTGCCTCTGAAGGCTGAGCAGGTGTTGCTGCTGCAGCTGCTGAACCTGGAGGAGCTGCTGCTGGAAGGCCAACTGCTGAGCAGACACCTAGAGAGAGAGAGAGAGAGCGAGAGAGGAGGGGGGGGGTTAGAAAACACACTACAAATCATACACATAAACACACACACACACACGTGGCAGGTACATCCCTTCCGCTCTTAATTAACTCCGAGTTGTGACAAACAATGAAACAACATAGTTAATCATTCATAATAAGAGCTGCAGGATTTTAATTACGGCCATTCATAATTCAGCAAACAACGTGCAACTGAAAGAGAGTCTTTATCATGTGCCGTATCAAAGCGCCGGTCCTGGGAACAAACAGCTCATCTTTTATCAAAGATCGATTTATCAAAGAGTAGAACAGAGCGCAGGGGGCTTGGGGGGGGGGGGGATTAGGGCTTTATCGTTATCAAATAATGAAGATAATGATAATAGTAATAATAATAATAATAGACTACATACACAACATGTGGCTACGCCTGATGCGCAGGCTGCCTCCAGAACCACACACTTCCATACTACGCCAATGCCTAATGGTGTAGTATGCAGTTTGGGAGGTGGCTACAGTCAAAACTCTGGCCTTGAAAATGAAGCCTATTCAGATGTAAATATTACATAGATATAACACTGTGACAACAGTGATGTACAAACCGGAGCAGGTCGGAGCACTCATCAGGTAGAGACCCTGTGACTAATGCTGAGAAAAGTGACTGAAACTGAGTCATGAAAAATAATCAGGGCAGGTTAGTCATTAAAATTATCGAGACTGATCTTACTATTTTCACTGAGTATTCATAACAAGTATGTCATAGTTACATAGTCACAGTATGCATCATATATATATATATATACACACATTTAATATAGCTCATGGATTCTGCTTACAGTGGAGATTATTGTTTCCACTTTGCTGTTGCTTTTGTCAGTTTGTAGCTCATTGATTCATCATCAGACACTGTGCAGTGCATTCTGCTGGAGGTGTCACTTTAACTAAATCAACATGTGGTGAACCAGCATCTGGGTCCAGCCTGGGACTACTATGGGATGGAATACGAGTCTGTGCTTTAAAGATCAGTGCCGCTGATAATTTGCTGAACTAAAGCAACATGACAGGGCACATCAGTGATGATCCACATGATCACGGCTATTTACTGGGATCATAAAATAACACCCTGCTATAATCTGTGTATAGTTTCACTAATAAAATAATTTAAACAGAAAGAAAATAGGACAGACCGAGAAAGTGGTAGAAAGGGAGAGCACAGGAGGAAGGGAGTGGGGGAAGAGAAAGGGAGGAAGAGAGGAAAGAAAGAGAGGAAAGGGAGAAGGTGCTGAAAGAGAGGAGGGAGGGTGATGGAGAGTGAAAACTGCGCTGGTCAGAGCAACAAACAAGAGGAAATGATCTAATATCCCTAGATCTGTGCTGAATCAAAACAAATGGACGATGTTGTGGAGATCTGTGTTCATGCCTCTCTTCATGAAGCTGCCCATTGACTGAAAAACCTGAACCAACCTGACAGACCTTTACTAAACTTAAGAAAGGCCATCAGTGTCATCTGTGTGTGTGTGTGTGTGTGTGTGTGTGTGTGTGTGTTCAAATTAAGGTAAGCTGCCACAATGTAATATCCCCAAAATTAATGAAAATATGCTTTTGTGTGTGTGTGAGAGAGAGAGCAGGTTATCTCAGTCAGCATTGTGTGTTTGTGTGTATGTGTGTGTGTGTGTGAGAGAGAGAGAGAGAGAGAAAGAGGTATTAAAGCACACCCTTCTCTTCTGCCAAGCTGTGTACCGCACCCTCTTCCCAAACACAGGATGCTCCGCTGTGTTTACGGCTCCCGATTGAAGGCAAACAAAAAAGGTCTCGCTGCACGATGGCGGCCGGGTCACAACCATGAGCCCAGAGCAGAGCTGAACATGCCTGATAAACACCCCCCACCCCTCCCACCTCTCTCTTTCTCACACAGCACTTACAGCAATTAGCACACAGTGTGACTTATATATCCTGAAAATATAAAGCTATAATATGTATTAGATTTAATAAAACCCCTTATCCTTCTTTAAAATAAAGCGATATCAGTCAACACTGTGTGGCCTGCAAATGTTCTCCAGCTTGTTCAAGTACGATTAAAGGGCCTATATCCTTGTATCTCATTTGAAAACACCTAAAGTAATTCTAAAGTCATGTTGTGGTACAGTAGTTGATGTCATGCCCATATTAGAAAGTGCAGGGCTCTGCTGGTTTTCTCCACACAGTGTGGTAAAACATGCTAAGACAGCATTATCTATTATACACACTTTCCCCTCATGCGAAGGCCCCTGCTAGCCTCAGCTCAAGACCCCACTCCCACAAACACGCAAAGCCGAACACGTCATCCTGTGAGGCTCTGATGCAGCTGAGGCAGGTCGGGGCAATCATTTTAGGATCTAATGTTGGTATACAACAGGTTTTTAATAGCGGTTTGCTGTGTCATTTAAATGAACAACAGGATGAGCCTTCTAGCGTCATGTATGAAGCATTACTTATAATCTGATGACTAAACAAGCTCAAAAGTTAAACAGATGATTCAGTGGTGCACGGGAAACATTTAAAACAGTTCCTCAAAACCCTTACGTTTTCTGTGAAGCTTAGATCTGGAGTTCCTAATACACAACTACAGAGTGGTGTTCCGAGGGCTGTGATATTTGTGTGGCATCATGTAAAGCTCATTTCCAGTGTCTCTTTACCTGTTTAATAAAACGCTGTTTGGTCTACAGTACTTTTAATATTAATGTATGTAAACGAGCACTGTTCTGGGCCTAATTCAGAAAGAGGTCCTGGCTGCTTCAGGCTGAATAGGTGGATATATTAGGCCAGGAGTCCAACAGAGTCAGGATGCTCTCCTCCCCCCATTTATCAGCATCACGCCGGACAACGCATCCTGTCATTTAGCATTCTCCTGCTAGCGTGTTGAGCTCCAGTGCTACTGTGTTAGCAGCAGTGTGAAGAAAAGCTCTAGTTGACTTCACACATCGTAAAGAAAAGATGTGAGGAGATAAAACTGAGTGGAAAAAAAAAACTAAATACAAAAACAATCCATTAAAACTCTGTGTATACGCTGCTTATAGCCACTTTACAAACCACAAGCAAACCATCAACACGCCATCAATAACCTCCCCGCTGACAGAAATGTCTCTCCACCTCAAGTCAGCAGGCAGCGTTTCCAAATAAAATCATGCTAAACATGTGACGCTAAGTCACCTAAAGACCACTTTTTACTGACTTCAAAGAAATGTCAAAAAGGGGGCACCCAAATGTAGTTTAAAGCATTATGTGGCTTATTAATGTAACACAAAAAACCCCCTGAAAACTCTGAATCTTTGTAAACAATGAGGACTTCTTTTAAATAAAAAAATGTAGAAAATGTGTATTTTTCTTTTTTGTGGGATGCATCAAAAAGGGAAAAAAAAAACAACTAAATTAGGGGGAAAAATGAGCATACACTTCTGAAATTACAAACAATCCAAACTCCAGACCCCTGTAGCCCACCGACAAAAGCCCCACATTGACACGGTCCCATCTGAGCAAATGAGAGGTTAATGCCAAACGGCACACGAGAAGAAGAGTGGGGGGGGGGGTAACGTCTGACAAACGTGATCAAGAGTGACATTGGCAGACCCTTTCATTGTCTCCACTCCAATCGTGAAGTTAAAGATCTTTGAAAAAAATCCTCAGAAAGGAAAAGAGGAGGGGGGGGGCAAAGAAAAAACAGAAGCGATGTCTTTAAAATGAAAGAGAGGCACAAAGCAACAACAGGGGGTTATTGTGCGGCAGCCCCACGGGAGGGAGTCACACACTGATTCTTCTTCTTGTCTTTTGATGGCTGCACGAGAAATCCGAATGGATTAAAAAAAGGAGAGAGTAGGAGAGAGAGAGGGAGGGGGGGAAATATCGGCAAGAGAGGAACAAGCCTCTTGAGGGCTGCATCAATTTCCTGTGATCAAACATAATGCGCTTCAAAAAGTTGTTTTCTTTTTATTCACTGTGGCCCATTCAGCTGATCAATTGTGGCTTTTTTTTTTTTTTTTTTGCAATGCCAGCCCCTCCTCCCCCTCTTTTACCCTTCCTTATTCACTACCCTATCCAACTGACACTAGAAACGGCGAGGGGGGTGGGGTTGGGGGGAGATAGAGTGACAACTTCTATCAGAGAGGAGAGAAACAGTGCTGTCACATTGATTTATGGAAGCGAGGCACCACAACTTGTCCAAACTGAAGCCCCTACTTCATTAATTAGCAAGCCAGGGGACTTTGAAGTTGCATGAGCGTGAGAGAGTGTATGCGTATGTGTGTGTGTTTTACATTGGGTTTAATTTATACACAAGAGCGAATGTGACTCTCAGAGGGGAAAAAAGTAAAAGTCTGAAATTCCCTGATTGTCTTTGAACTGCTTCTGACCGAGTAATAATCAGTTCTTTTGTCCGGAGCAATGCCTGCATCCGCCAGTCATTAACACAGCCACTGTAAATGAGACCAGGCTGGAACTAGAAGAGAAGAGAGGGAGAGAGAGACAGAGGAGGAGGAAGAGGACGGTGTCTGTAGAGAAAGAGAGAAGCAAGAGAAAGCAGAGAGAGGGGGAGAGAGAGAGAGAGAGAGAGAGAAAGCTGATATCTCACAATTACATGCCTCCACTCCTTCTGCCATTTCCATGTTAATTACCCTGCGAGCCTCTTCGAATTATGTGCTATACATTTCCATGTCTCTGTGTCTTATTAGCCGTTTCTTCCAAAGGGAACTATGTGACAAGTTTGCCTTCCACTAGAAAATGTGCAGATTGTTTTTAGTCAAAGGAAGAAAAAGAAAAAGGGGGAAAGGCAACTGTTTGCGCTCAAGAGTGGAAATCTATCAAAGCTCTGTGTGAAAAGGCCTTTCTGCTGGAGCTCAGCGTCCAAAGCTAGGTTTGTGTACGGCACACTGCTATAAACCGGTGCCCTTCTAAAACACCTCCAGACCAGTTTCATTTCCGCACGTTCATAAATGACCACTATATTAATGAAACGATGCATTTCACGCTGCACAGCAAATGTAACTGCATCAAACTGCATCCACCTCTTAGAGTGACCACAGATTTAAACGTTTAAGAAACATTCTCCTTTTCAAAGCAGCACCTGTCCGGCCCTGGGTACTGAAGCATGATTGGTTTATGCAAATACAATTCATATTTATATAAAACAAGCACGCCTCAGTACCAAAAATCAGTCATGTGATGCTCTGGGGGCAGGGTGGTGTGTGTGTGTGTGTGTGTGTGTGTGTGTGCCGGGGGGTAATCCTGTGGAAGCCTGTTTCATAGAATTGTTATTATTTTTTCAGCCTAATTATATTTTCATTATTGTAATATCTCAAGATATATCTGTAAAAAAAAACCTTGCCATTCAGGTTAATTAAATAACTTTTTTCTTTTCAGGTGGTGACCATGAGCCTCTCTGTCTTTCTCTATGAGAATCCAAACTCTTTGACCAGGTAAGTTTTGTATCCACAACACATAAGGAAAGCATAAGTTGACATGTTATGACATGATTTATCACCGTGATGATTGATGTGGTTATATCGTCCATCTGTAGATGCTACAGTGTTACACACCTGAGGCGAGAGATGAGAAATGCGTGTGTGTGTGTACCTCTTTGCTCTGCTGCTTGCTGCCATGTTGCTGGAGAAGTTGGAGGTGTAGCTGTTCTTGCTGCTTCTTATAGAAGTCCTGGAGTTGCTGCTGTGGACAAACAGACATGAACACCTTTAGGTCAGGTTCACTGTTCACTCACAGTCACTGTTGGAGATGAAAGACGTGCAGGTCAATGTCGAACGAGTGGAAGCTGCTCTAGGCGAGACTCAGAGAACATGCAGCACCTGAGGCTGTTCAGAGAACTGTAGGAATGCATGTAGGTAGGTATGTATGTATATGATTCTGTGCACATAGCTGCACTAACATCAGGGCTCTGTCTCACAGAGCAGGGTTTCGTGCTTAGCCAGCTCCCTTTAAACTTAGTTACACTTAACCCAGTGTGTTTCTTCTTATATCTCATTCTTTCGGCCGTTGGGAGAGTCCACTCTCTCTGCTGCATTCAAACACTCCACGAGGGGGAAACGGGAGATAAAAATAAATAAAACCAAAACCCATGTGACAGACTCCAGCGCAGTCTGCTGAGTGCTATTCATTAAGATCTTGTCAACAAACAAACACAGGCCTCGTTTAGAAAAACACACCCCGGATAAAAAGGTGTGAGTGTACAGAGCTTGGAGAGGAGCGTGATGTGTGCTGACATTGAGAGGGTGCTCACACATAGCTGACAGAGACCTTTAATTGCTGGAGAGAGAGGCGTGTGTGTGTGTGTGTGTGTGTGTATGAGAGACCACAATGGGCGGTTCCATTAAACATTTTCCCTATTTTGACAAAAAACGAAAGCGATAAAACATCCAGTGTATCGAGTCAGTGCTGTGCAAGTCACAAACCATCTTCATTAATGACTTTGTTTTACAGAAAACAGTCAACGAAAGAGTGCTAATTTTTCAAAAGAGGGACCCTAACAGCGGGGCAAGACCTGACATTAACGCTGACCTCATCAGACTAACAGCACTTAAAAATTTCAGCTTTAAGACCGAGGAGAAAAACTATGGGCTGCTCTATGGGTCTGAAAGGAAATTCCAAGAAGCACTAAGAGAAAAAATGAAAATAAGGAAAGAAATCATTTGCACCAGAACACAAAAGCTAGGTCTGATTGGTCTACAGCGCTGATGATATTTTTTTGAACAGTGAAAAGCTGGAAGTGCAAACAACTTCTGAGACTGAACTTTGTGGAAAAGCAGAAATGTTTAAAAACTGGAAGCAGGCGTCAGGAAGGGGAGGCAAGTCCAAGGGTAGACACTACATACTGTAAAACTGAAAGTGGCCTCTCACAGTCATCACCATTTAACGACTACATCACCACGGCAGCTCAGGCTACACCCTTAACCAGCTCCTGGGCCGGGCTTGGTGTTAACACATGGACTTAATGAAGAATTTGATTTTTCTAACCATTTTAATAAATGGTTAATGGTAATATTAATGTGCTACTATATATTAGTTATATATAAATATATAGTATCAGTTTTACTCACATGATTCCTGGATTACAGGAATATACAAGTCAGTGAATGGCCCCCCAAAGAAAGAAGCACAAACGCACGCGTGTGTGTGTGTGTGTGTGTGTGTGTGTGTGCATGTATGTACCTGCTGTAACATGAGGGCCTGTTGCTGCTGCAGTAGGAGCTGGAGCTGTTGAGGGCTCAGAACTTGCTGCTGGAGAATCTGCTGCATCTGCTGAGGAGTTATCACCTGGGGTGTCATCATAGCCACTGAAACAGGCACCTGCGTGCAGACACACACACACACACACAGAGACGTTCAGATAGCATCGTTAAAGCACACGCTGCAGTGTTATGTATACAGTCATCACAGTGTTCTATGTATTTGATTTCTAGGAAAGGGAAAGCCAAAGGAAAATAGATGAAAAAGCAGGTGCTCAAAAGATGCAGAGAAACAGGACTTGGAGCAACCCTGCTCCACCTGTACAGCAACTAACTCGTCCCCATCAGATAAACATTACTCATCGCTTTCATGTTTAAGAGACAGGTCAGAAACAGTCCAGAGCCAGTCGTGTCCATCCTTCCATTGTGAGAGGAACAACAAGAAGATGTGGGTCTGAAAGAACGTGGAGCTGTCCTCTTACAATGGGCTTACAGTGGGCCAGAGCCTACACATCAACATCACTGAAAACACAACCAGCCTGGGAAAATAAATGAGTGTGTATATGAATATGAGCGAGTGAGGGTGTATATGACTGAGTGAGTAATTGAATATGAGCGAGTGATTGATAGAGTGTGTATATGACTGAGTGAGTATGTGAATGAGTGAGTGAGTAATTGAATATGAGCGAGTGAGTGACTGAGTGAGTATGTGAATGAGCGAGTGAGTGAGCATGTGAATGAGTGAGTGAGTGAGTAATTGAATATGAGCGAGTGAGTGACTGAGTGAGTATGTGAATGAGTGAGTGACTGAGTGAGTATGTGAATGAATGAATGAATGAGTGAGTGAGTGAGTGAGATTCCATGAGGTCCTTAAAAGAATTGGACGCAGTAATAAAGACAGAGTGGACACACCAGGTACTGAATAATCTCAAATTTAGTTTAGGTAGAAACACACACACACACACACACACACACACACACACACACACACACACACACACACACACTCCTAACCCTGATAGTGTTATTTCTACAACCAATTAAAGACATGTATTGGATCAGAGAAACAATAAAAAGCACACAAACACACACAGAGACCTTCAACAAGCCCCCAGTCCCAATCAGGAGCATGGCCCACTTCATAACCAAGGCCGGTGGCCATTAGCCTGGAGTACAGCTCTTGTTGTCATTGTGCCGTTTACATGTTTATGCTGTTTATCTCATTCTTTCGGCCGTTGGGAGAGTCCACTCTCTCTGCTGCATTCAAACACTCCACGAGGGGGAAACGGGAGATAAAAATAAATAAAACCAAAACCCATGTGACAGACTCCAGCGCAGTCTGCTGAGTGCTATTCATTAAGATCTTGTCAACAAACAAACACAGGCCTCGTTTAGAAAAACACACCCCGGATAAAAAGGTGTGAGTGTACAGAGCTTGGAGAGGAGCGTGATGTGTGCTGACATTGAGAGGGTGCTCACACATAGCTGACAGAGACCTTTAATTGCTGGAGAGAGAGGCGTGTGTGTGTGTGTGTGTGTGTGTATGAGAGACCACAATGGGCGGTTCCATTAAACATTTTCCCTATTTTGACAAAAAACGAAAGCGATAAAACATCCAGTGTATCGAGTCAGTGCTGTGCAAGTCACAAACCATCTTCATTAATGACTTTGTTTTACAGAAAACAGTCAACGAAAGAGTGCTAATTTTTCAAAAGAGGGACCCTAACAGCGGGGCAAGACCTGACATTAACGCTGACCTCATCAGACTAACAGCACTTAAAAATTTCAGCTTTAAGACCGAGGAGAAAAACTATGGGCTGCTCTATGGGTCTGAAAGGAAATTCCAAGAAGCACTAAGAGAAAAAATGAAAATAAGGAAAGAAATCATTTGCACCAGAACACAAAAGCTAGGTCTGATTGGTCTACAGCGCTGATGATATTTTTTTGAACAGTGAAAAGCTGGAAGTGCAAACAACTTCTGAGACTGAACTTTGTGGAAAAGCAGAAATGTTTAAAAACTGGAAGCAGGCGTCAGGAAGGGGAGGCAAGTCCAAGGGTAGACACTACATACTGTAAAACTGAAAGTGGCCTCTCACAGTCATCCATTCATTCATTCATCCATCCATCCTTTCACCCAACTATCAGTTCATGCAACTCAATTTATGGAGAGCTTTTTACAGCTGGTGGAATCACAATGTGGCATTTGTTTATTGTGGAAATTTAAAAAGCTATTTACCTGAGCATTAAGAGTTTATTTCCTCAAAACAAACAAACACAGAACCCTCTAATATCTGAATAAAAACAAACAACGTTATTACAGTGAGCGTGATATTCTGTGTGAATGTGTGTGTTTAACCCTTACCACGCCTCTCCTCGTGGCAGTTAAGTATTATCTGAGGTTAACACCCAATCCCTAGTTTTACTGATTAATAAATACTTCATTATGTTAAATTATGCAGTTGATTTAAACAAATCCATGCGCTCAAACTCCCTCATGTTTTATCTTATTTGACTTTTTTTACATCTAGATTTTAGAAGAAAAATCCTTGTACTCGATGTATGTGTTTGTATGTATTGTAGCTATATATAATTGTATTTTTGTGAAGATAAATTATTTTAAATAATAATAATAATAATAATCTCATGTTTCTGAGGATATTACACAGTAGTGTGCTGGTTGTTTTTATTGTTTGATCATTGCGGAGTACTGTCTGTATCGTGCTGTATATAATTCGAAGGGCAGGTCATAGGTTGACAGCCATCACTGAGTCACCGAGGTTACCCCGACTGTATCAGTGTCTCGTAGTAGACGACACTTTGAATTTTTTCAGGCGTATAATTGAAGCCTTTGGAGCCTGATGCCACATGAGGAGTGGTTTATTTTATTTTTTCCCTCCCCCACCTGCGTATGTGCGCCTAATTTGTCCTGCTTTAAGAGTACAACAAAAACAAAGCACCTTTAACGAATGCCTCGCGCATCGGCCGCGCTACAAAGGCCAAAGGTGTCAAACACGAGGCTGGACTCGACCCACAAACACGGTGTGGCTTTGACAGGCACCAGAACACGAGCCCACGGTTAAAGGCCATGTGTGTGGAAGCACAAAAACACATGTGAGGACTCCACCAACCCCCCACCCGCGAGTCAGGAGGCTGTTTTAATCGTCCAGGCGCTGCTACGTCTTAATATGAGGTCCGTCGTGACTTTTTTCACTCGGCTTGTCGCGTGATTTGCATAAAACCCGCCCTCCGATTCCCTCATTTCCCAGTCATTATGCGCCCATGTCCTTACTGCTCGGCATCACTAATTTTGATGAACTATTTTGAAGGTCGGGGAGGTGGACGGGAACGGAGGGAGGGAGGGAGGGAGGGTGGGAGAGAGGGAACGGAGGTGAACAGATGCAAGCTTTAGCATCGCAGTGTCCAAGGAAAATGCCCTGAACTGTAACTGTAGAGTAGTGGAGGGTAGTGTAGTGTTTCTATGTGTTATGTGACACTGCAGCTATTTTTAATGCTCAGAATAAAGCTGTATTATAATGACAGAACATTAGAGCGCCCTTAATGTCAACACTGCGGGGGAATTTAACCTAAGAAGATGGGAGTCTGTGCATATCACACGGTAATATACTGGAAATAACACTGTTTTAATAAGATGATGCTCAGATGATGTTCTTATGTCACATTTTCACTCATCACCTGCCTCTTAAAGCTGCTCTTTTATCTGTGGTTTACCTACAGGCGGCTCTCCGTATCCATGGGTTCCACATCCATGGATTTAAAAATAAATAAATAAATAAATCCCAAAAACAGAAAGGTCCAAAGAGTAACACTTGAGTTTGCGGCATTGTGCCAAACAACACACGAAGCCCACACTAGTGATGTGATATGTAGCACACCCTACTGTAGCCCCCCGCCATTTCACACATCCTCAGCCTCCCTCCAGCTCTCGCTGTAAGCAGAGTTCACCTCGTGTCCCTTCCGTGGATGTGGACTGTGTAGTTACACCTATGATGGCAGTGTCATTACCGACAATGTTAAACAACACAGTATAACACGTGCATACAGCGTTGACAACGTATACGGAGTAATCACTGATCTAGAGATGTTTAAAGTGTATGTGTGAAGGTTATTGGACCTGACCACCTGCAGATTCTGGTGTTCACGTGGATCCTGGAACCAATCCCCCTGGTTACTGAAGGACATTTGTATTTATCCTACTCATTTCTTTCTAAAGCTAATGTAATCATTTATTGAATACTGTAAAGAGTCTGTGTCTCCTGTCCGTCCAGGCGTTACACAACAGTCACGGAGGCAGATTCCCTGGATGTGTAACACACGTGGAGGTGTTAAATGATTCTGCGCTGGGTACAGCACACAGCAGAGTTCAAGCCCCAAGCCTGAAGCAACAGACACGCTACTCGTGCAATTTTCCTTTCATTTTGTGTAACGCCTTTATCCTGTTCAGGGTCACGATGGGTCCGGAGCCCACCCGGTGTGACTGGGTGCAAAGCAGGAACACACCGTGGCGCCACTCCATCACAGTTACAGGAAATAATGCCATTTAAATAGGTCATGTTAATTTAAAAAAAAAAAAAATTACAGTTAGCATTTCTGCCCAATGTCTCATGGTCCCTGCTCTATATCCACATCGCTCAGTGCTGCATTACAGAGGCGGTGGCTTAATGGATGAGTTTTTAGCTGCTCTGTTAAATATTACTGTTCCAAACACACTTTGGTTAAACCAAATGGTGCAAAAATAATGCGGCGCTGCTCAACAGTCGCATTAGGATTCGCGACCCCTAATTAATTTCTTTATTTTTACACCTTCCATATACACTGACACCAGCTTTCACACCTCCCAGACTCCAGCATCAGTGTGTGTGTGTGTGTGAGGAGCCAGTAACTACTGCTCCACACCCTGAGCCCTAGCGAGAGGCTATTACAGCCCCCGCTTTATTACCCATTACCAGTGAGGTCATTAGCTGGGAGAGGGATTGTACTCTTCTTAACCTATTGATCATGCTAACTACCAGCGTTTAATCCTCCACTGAGCGAGCACCGAATCTGCTTAAGACAGGGAGCCGGGGAGGGGCACTTAAACTGAGAAATATCGCCCTGGTCACCGCTATAGAGCCACTCTCTGGCCGAGAGAGAGAGAGAGAGAGAAGCCCCATCCCTCTCACTGCACAGAGGAGCACCATAAAGAAACATTGTTCATGTTAATAAGTGGCCGTTTAAAAATGGAAATGATCAGGAAAATGCTGCTTTAAAGCTCAGCTCCAATTCACACTGTCCTTATCAGTTTCTGACAGTTTGTGATTATTTCAGCTGTCAACACCACGTTAAACGGCAAAACAATAAAACCTGTTTGTCTAATTGAGAGAGAAAGAAAGCGCCTTTGTGTTTGTGTATGTCTGAGAGAGAGAGAGACAGAGAGTGAGAGAGAGAAGAAAAAGGGAAGTTTAGAGGAAGTGGGGAGTGTGTGGATGCCAGAGATTGCTGACATAAATGAATTTCTGAAGGGTGTGGCATTGGCCAGGTGTGTGCCATACATAAGACAACACACACACTCATACACACATTCACACACATGTACAGACTCCCACATGATACTGCACCCCTAAAGAAAATAAATATCTCTTGCAGCTGTTACTTCACTGTAGGCCATTTACTAGTGCTGCCCTGCATTCTCCCCCCTGCATCAAACCGACGCGCTACGGACAACTACAACACGTCCCTCAGAAACTGTAAGAAGGCATTGCTAAATGATAAAATAAAAAGCATATTTTGCACCAAACTTCCAACATCCTACTGTTGTCACGCTGTAGCACCCAGTAAAAATGTCATTTGTTGTTTCTAAAAACCCTCCTCACACTTCTTTTAAACATAGGAATAATTATATTTAATTTAACTTTAAAGGAATATTTTCCTCATGTCAAACTGTACAAAATCAAACAACGTCTTACAGCGGACAGAAGACCTGTAGAGTCCCAGTGGCTCATATGCAGCCTGTATTCTCTAAAAATGTCAAGAGGCTCTTGTAAATATATTCAGCGCAAGCAGAAGCCCAGCGAAACTCAGCGTTCAGTTTAAGAGCAGAAGAGCAGAGGCTAAAGAATCTACATCTGCTGCAGCTGCCCGAGTCGCCGCTTTTTGAAAAGGATGCTACGTGCACAGAGGTAGGTCTAATGAGGAGCCATCTGACACCCATCTGACCCACTCACACTGTCTTAATGAAGAACACACTCACCCAGGAGAGCTAAAGGTCTCTCACATGTGAGCGCACAAACACACACACACACACACACACACACACCAGCAGAGAGGAAGAGAGAGATAGAAAAAGAGACTCCTGGTGGCAGGGGCAATTAAGATGAGTGGTGGGAAAAAAGTGGGTACGACTTCAATAAGATCCATCTGAAGAACCTGAAACACTCGTACACAGGAACAGGTCGGAGAGGGAGAGAGAATGAGTGCAAAGAAAGGGGGAAAAAAATCAAATTTTAATGCTCCCCGGTGTCATCTTGTTTTGTCAGGACATCAAAGGGAATGGCGGAGCGCTACAGAAGAAGCCCTCGAGAAATCAGAGGAGCCTGGAGTGTGTTTGAAGGACCGCTCGCTCCACCTCCGTCCGCTCGCTCCTGACACTGCGCTAACGGCCGCGGAACACGAGGATTTCACTCTCCACCGTAATTAACCACAGGCACCAATGCAGTGTCTCTTTAACACACGACACGGAGAGGACCTGAGAAATACACCTCTCCAACACACTCCGCACAATAACACCAACACTGCAATAACTGCATCAGCAATGCTTCGTTATTATTATTATTATTATTTTTTTTTTACAACTGCTATTAATGACAATAATACTATAGTAAAATAATACCAGTGCTCTGACAACAGTGTTACTGCTACATAAATATAGTAATCACATTAGTTGTTGTCATAATATGTATCATTATATAGTATATATATTATTAATAATTCAATAACTACAACAACAATAATAATAATAATAATAATAATAATGTTTATAAATTATAAATGACATTTCTAAGAGTCTGTGGATGTATATTTAGTGAAATAGAGTGAGACAGAGGGTGAGAGAGAGTATGAGTGAGAGAGTGAGACAGAAAGTGAGAGATTATATGAAACAGAGAGAGAGAGAGAGAGAGAGTCAATGAGAGTGAAAGTGCATGAGACAGAGTGAGAGAGAGAAAGAGAGAGACGGGGGGGGGAGAGAGAGAGAGTGAGAGAGAGAAAGACAGAGACAGGGGGGGAGAGAGAGAAAGTCAGCATCAACAGGATAATCAAAGACGCATTACTCTGCTTCCCATTTAGCGCCAGAGCTCTGGGAGCACAACTGTACAAACATCCCGATCGACTTTTAATTCACTTTTAAAAGCACAAACAAACAGGTTTTTGAGCAGAGCTCTCTCTCTCTCTCTCTCTCTCTCTCTCTCTCTCTCTCCTGGAACATAAACATATGATGAAAAAGAGGGGGATGAGGGAGTTAGACATTAACACAAACGCTGCTCTCTCGCCTCACTTCATCTCACTTCATCCAGATAAAGAAGACTTTATTTATTTATTTATTAATTTTAGAACATATCTTATTAGCCCTGTCTCTGTGAAAGGTTCGTTCAGATGTGATGTGAAACAACCCTCCTCTCTCCACCCTGCAGTCCTCTCTGTGGTGAGGAGTTTACAGACTCGCCTTTTGCTCTAAATAACTCCTCACACATCTTCACAGTGTGTTGGTATGTGTCAGTCATCATTGGTGAGATATTTTCTGTCATTATTGCCTTGTCACTGGGAATCAGTCACTCAGTAAACCCCAGCACACGGATAATAGGAGCCGTAGGTTTCCGTTTACCCCACGTTTCCTCATTATGCAGCGTTCCCCAGACCTGTAATCCCTGTACCTGACCCCTTTTACACCAATATTCCACAGGACTTTCACAAAGCCAGGTCTACCAGTGGCCCACCACTCGCTCTGCCCTGCAGCCACTTCCACAGCTGCACGGGGATGATTTATGGTTTAAACCAACTTTAGCGCGGTTACACAACGGCACACGTGCTTTCAGACGCGTTAACTGGCATCAGCCGAGATTTAATTAAGATCACACACTTTACAAATCTCCCCACTAATGCCCCCCTCCCCCCTCCCTCCCTCCTCCCCCCAAATATAGACTTTACACCAAGACAATGGTCGGCACATAATCTCCCGAGTGGATAGTTTCCATCGCCACGGTGATGGGGCGCAGCAGAGACCATGATCCACATTTCTGTGACGCTGGATCTGATTTATGTTGTTTGTTTGTGTTTTATTTATTCCAGAGGTGACAAGACTAAAGTTGATGCAGCTTTAACATATAAGTAAAGGCAGATGTGACATGAACGTTTGGCGGATGTGGGACTCACTGTGTGTGGTGAAATAGATAAAAATCAAAGATGAACTCATTTGTTTACAGATACTGTTCCATAGCAGCAGCAATACTGGCAAACAGAACAACCAGAGTGACCCAAGCCTCCCACAAACAAACAAACAAACAATTAAGATGCTTATTCTTCTCTTTGTGTTTGCTTCATGTCATAAAAACATCCCACAGAATCATTTGTCAGAGCAGGGCTTGTGCACAGGGCACACCTCACCTGGGGAGCAGCGCGAGAGAAGAGTGGAGAGAGGGATGAGGCTTAAACCTGGAGAAACAAATGCTCTCAGACTTTCTTTCTGTTCTCCTCTTTTTTCTTTCTCTGAAGCGTGAGGGAACAGAGGGAAACAGCTGGCACTGCTGTGTGTCACGACCAAACTATTCTCATCTCCCTACAAACGCTGAACCAGTGCAGGAACGCATGCACTAAACTCTACCTTTATTCCCTTCATGTAGCCTAACACACACACACACACACACACACACACACACACCCTTTTAAATTAATTGTACAATTGCAGGTTCTTACATGTGTGCATGCTTCCTTTGTCAATTGTATACATGTAAATATTATTATTATTACCTTTTATAAATAAACATGTACATATTCACAGGCATGTCCCACATCTGTATTAAATATACATACATACCCCTGTATACCCACACAGTATTTACTATACAGTACTTATATAGTACTATACAGTACTTATTACAAATACACACATTTAATATGTCCCTTTTATATTAAATATATTTTTAATATATTATTTAATATACACATGCGTGTATTATTTATATTATAAGGACTTCTGCATATATATACACACACACACACCCCTTCATTTTGCCCCCTGAAGCATGCCAAAAATATCCTTAATTCTTAATGTACTAATTTTGGATGTTTTCTAATGTTCTGAAATAAACAGGAAGTAAACAGGAGAGCTGCTGGGTGTCAGTAATGAAGAATTATAATTACTGACAACAATTAACCAGATGGATTACATACAACAAACACATAAAGGTAATGTGTAAAAAAATAATATATATATATATATATTGTTTTCTATAAACACACAACTATATACAGTTTTCTTTAAACACACACACACAAACACACACAAACACAAACAACTATATACAGTTTTCTTTAAACACAAACACACACATAACTGTATACAGTTTTCTATAAACACACACAATAATTTTCTGGATCTAAATCTAACCCTGACCTTGACCTCGCAAAAAAACAGGGTCTTGCTCATTCAGTTCAAAAATGTATATATACTTTTTATATCATATATATATTACTTTTGTCGTGGTATTTGGCTCTGGCCTGAGAAAGTAAGAAAACAAACTTGCCCCCCTGCCACACACACACACACAAACACACACACACACACATTATCAAAGTGTTGTCTATCAAAGTCTTCTAGCTTTTCTTCTCTTTTATAAATATGCACTGTCTCTTTTTTCAGTTTCATTCTCTCTCAGTTGCACCCACCCACGCTGTGCTAATACATGTGTGTGTGTGTGTGTGTGTGTGTGTGTGTTGTAGAAATGACAGGTGCTGGCAGCGTGGGGCAGAAACGCGAGGCAGGCCCCGGTCAGCGAGGCCTCTAATGCACTCCTAATGAACAATAAATCAACTCTGATTACAAAGCGTCAGCCCAATCACCTCTCATTCTCTCTCTCTCTCTCTGTGTGTGTGTGTACCTCTCTCTCACCCTAAAGAAGTGTAGGACACAGCTGTAGAGTATTAGCCTCCAGTGTGTGCTGTGTTTAGCCTTTCCACACATCACAGCATTACCTTTACACATTTCTCTCTCTCTCTCTCTCTGTCCAGCTGCCAGTCCAAACAATGACCACATGAAGCTGAAAAGCATGAAATCAGCAGCTGACAGACAGCATTCGCAGGTATGAGATGACGATATGAACGCACTGATGTCGGGTTAAAAAAGAAAGTGGAAAGCGTGTATCAATAAAACTCAAGGGCCTTTTACATCATGTAAAGTGTGAGCAATGAAAAGTTAATGAGTGTTCCAGGAACAGTTCGGTGTTTATGTGGGCAGAGATAAAGAAAAGTTCTCTGTGTTCAGACGAGGACTTGAGAAAAAGTTTATCCAACTTCCAGAGAGTCAGACCCCTCACTGCCCCCCACCTCCTGCCCTTGGCCTGGTCACCCTCCGTCTCAATACAATGGCATGCACAGGGGGGGTGTAAAACCTAAGCTCTGTCCCTCCCTCTCTCTAAAACGCTACACGCCGGAGATTAGAGGTTGTCCAGACCTTTTAACCCCTAGCCTTTCTCACTTAACTCTGGCACTCAACACGTAAAGCACACATTCACTACAGCGCGCTCGGAGACGGCGAACTCATTCACACAACGGAGCGCAGACATCTCTTTAACCTGTTTAACCTGTTCAACTTCTGCCAGCAACTACAACAGGACTCTAGTGTTTAAGCCAAGCACCGAACACACAGCTGATAAAGGCACAGGAAGAGATGAGAGACAACAAACAACAACAAGGACGAAAAACAAAAGAACTGCACAAATATCAGCTGTGTACAGGTGATGTCCCAGGTCCCGTCTCTAGCCTATCCCTTCTCCCCTTTTATAAAAACTCATATTACACACCGCACGAGACATGCACACAAAACAGCAGCTGTGATTTGCTTTTTTTCCCCAGGACAAATGAAACAGTCTAAGTTCTTTTATGTGAAAGAAAAGCAGCAGCAAAAAAAAAAAAAAAAAAAAAAAAAAAAAAAAAAAAAAAAACAGAAGCAGAAGGAATTAGAGAATCAATCATATTGACAAACCTGACAAACTCCATTTAGCTGGCAGGGTAAACAGAGGCAGAGCACCGGGACGGTCGGAGAATCGCGGAAAAACGTGAGAGTGCCGAGTCTCGGAGAGGGGAGAGAGAGAGCGAGAGAGAGAGAGAGAGAGAGAGAGGGGCAAAGAGAGCAAGAGAGAGAGAGAGACAGAGCTAGAGAGAGAGAGAGAGAGAGGCGTTTACAGCCAGCGCTCGTGTCTGTGTGTGTCTGTGTATGTGTGTGTGTCCTCAGCGTTTTCCCGGGAATACGCACGGATTGCAGGCGCGAGGTTTGCTCCCCGGCTGACAAGATACAAAACTATCCAATCAACCACGCCCTTTCTCCACCAATCACAAGCTGAGCTCTAAACATAATCAATTCCAATGGGACACAAGCAGCGGCGGGGGCTCTGTGTGTGTGTGTGTGTATGTGTGTGTGTTTTAGTAGTGGGGAGGGCAATCACTCTGTATGTGTGCGCGCGTGTGTGTTTTGGCAATGGAGGAACTGTGTTTTGTATGTGTGTGTGTGTGTGTGTGTGTGTGTGTGTGTGTGTGTGTGTGTGTGAGAGAGAGGTGGGGGGGGGGTGCAGGTGAAGCAATGTCTTTGTGTGGGGCCTCTTTAAGAGAAAGAGGAAAAAAAAAAAAATCCTCAGTTGACGGCTGTTAACCCTCTGACCCCGGACCACGCTCATGGAACAATAAAAAGTCTGAGGAAGAGGAAAGAAAAGAAGCCCTTTAATTAAACAACAGATACGTAAACACTGCTATCTGCCCGAGAGAGAGAGAGAGAGAGAGAGAGAGAGAGAGAGAGAGTGAGAGAGAGAGAGAGATAGATAGAGAGAGAGAGAGAGAGATAGAGATAGAGAGACAGAGACAGAGACAGAGAGAGAGAGAGAGAGAGAGAAAGTAAATGGAGGAAAAAAAAACTAACAAAAAAGTAAAGATAGATCCACCCCACTCTCAGGCTCATTGTTCTCGTTACAGTGGACAACAGCAACAATCAAGTCAACACCAACACCACGGAACCTGGCTCTCCAGCTGAACACAGACTCACCACGTCCTTCACAGTCATTCTGTTAATGTAGCGCTTCCACACAGTAGCGTACGACATTTCACAGTCCACACGTCCTCCACAGGAGACTTTTACCTGCTGTCTTTCAGTTTACCATTTTCTAAAATTTATTTTCTAAAGTTAACAAAAGGTTGCCATGAATTTAGTATCAGTGTTTACCGTGACGAGTGAACGACAGACAATCAGAGACAACGTGCCAAATGTGTTTTAACCCACTGTCCAACTCCAAAGGCAGTCTGCTTCATACACAAGCAATAGCACAAGCTATATTTACTCAGGCATTAATTGAAATGCATTAATGCTGTTGTATCTCTCTCTTTCTCTTACTCTCTCTCTTTAAATATATAAATGCCCACACACACAACAGCATTGTTATGAACTACTCCATCACAAGAAACTTCATCCTTGACATCTGTAGACATCAGAAACTACATCAGAATCTAAAACCTCACTCACACTGAGAGATCTTTAAAGTGGCTGAGCCACTTGTGCCCTGACCCCATCAACTGTCTCTGCACCGACATCTCCCTAGTTACCACCCTCGACTATCTAGAGATATAGAAGAGTCTCCACAACGTCCACACACACACACACACAGCTTTACAGTCCACTACATCACATTCACACACTTTCAGCAAGAAAACCACAGAAAACAGAGGAAAAGGAAACTGGGCCCTGCCCCCTACTGGCCACGAGGAACACACCTGGACAGAGGAGGATGTGAACACACACCTAGGAATAAATTGCATAAAGGGGCATTTCATATTCTCCCTCAATTCTCTCCCCTTCTGCCCCCTGCTGTTTCTCTTTCTGTTCCTCTTCTCTGTCTTTCATTTCCTTCTTTTATGTCTCTTTCTTTTCTCTCTATCTCCTCCTTGAATATGTACATAACGTAAATATAAAAAAAAACTTCTCCATTAATAGACAGAAAGCAGACTGTAAAACGCCCCCTACTGGCCACTGAGAACACCCTAGAATTTCCACTGCACTGATGTGAAGCCTCAGCAGGAAGACGAAAAGGTCTAAATCTTCAGTTTTAACAAACAAACAAACACACAAGTAGAAAACCCTCTTCAATTTAATGAAAATCAGTGTAACAGGAATCATGCTGAAGTCATTTTGGACCATTCCTATTGGAGGTGTTCCTCATGAAATTCAGACACAGCGACTAGTGCCTTCAAATGATGTTTTAGAAAAAGAAAAGAAAAAAAAAGGTTAGTTCTGACAGTGACAATATTTAATAAAGCAGTTTCTTTTGCATCAAAGGCTTTCTCAGGACACCCACTTCTGTAAAAGGTCAGGGTGTGTGTAAGCAAGAACGAGATCCCGCTTTCAGAGTTCACACTACTGAAAACGAAAGAGTAAATTCACATTAAAACAGCAAGAGCAGAATGAGCTTCAGCCACCAGTAAAACTCTTCACACGCCACTCTCAAATTCACTACTGCAGAGGGTGGCAGACCCCGTCTACACACACACACAAACACACAGACACAGACACAGACACAGACACACACACACACACACACTCAAACTCCAGGCGCTGGCCATCTGCCTTCTTTCGTTATGAGACAATGATGAGAAGATATAGTGTCTTGATATTCTGATATGGTCTTGTGGCGTGTTCCCAGTGCGCACTGGTTAGGAACCTACCAGACCAGGTCCAAGAAAGAGAACTTTAAAAAAACAGTCATGAGAATAAGAAGAGTAATCAAGAATGTGTGTTTGTAATATATATGTGTGCAGTAATTTCTACCATGTGTGTGTGTGTAAACACAATACAGAAGTAACTGTGTGTAGATGTATCACTAACAGCTCTTGTATTCATTGTCATTAACACACGTCCATCAATGCCAGCACACGTGAAACAATAAGAAACGAATGAGACCCCTCTTTATCCTCCCCCCAAGAAGTTAATCCACATCTCTCCCCTCTGTAGTCCACCAATAACTAACGGTCCTCCTCACGCTGACCTGTATAAATTATTGACTCAAAGACCTTGCGTGTCAAAAGTGACAATTCTAATACATATCCCCTCAATAATTAAACACAGGAACCGGCTCTTCTTTGTCTCCCTGATGTGCACCGCAAAACACACACACACACACACACACACAGAAGGACCCAAGACAGGACACTGGAACTCACACACACACACACACACAGACGGGACACTTTGTAATTCTGCATGCACACACTTGAGCAGGAACTCACCCTCATACCCCCACACACTTACACATATGATCACCACACACACACACACACACACACACACACACACACTTGAACGCATACACACACACACGTTTCTCCCCTGGGCAGCATGTGGGCATATTCCCAATAAAACACCTTCTTAGCAGTAATAGGCCACTGTTCTCATTTCACTGCTCCCAACGGCCTCATGATAAATTTAGCAGACACACAGTTCAGCCTGCTCTCTTGTTCTGGCTTCTCTCTCTCTCTCTCTCTCTCTCTCTCTGTTTTCTCTTTTACTCCCTTTCACTGTCTTTGCTCTTTTTCTGTTTTCTGTTTCTCTCAGCTTCTTTGTCTCCCCTTTTGCATCTCATTTTTCTCCTCTCCTCTCCTCTCTCTCGCTCTCTTCTATTACTCTTTATATCACTTTCTGTTTGGTCTTTCCCTCTATCACCCTATTTTTCTCATATTTATTTCTCTCCACTACATCTCTGTTTCTCCGACCTGTAAATGATGCAGTGTGTTTGTTTGTGTCGGCGTAAGATCTTCGATCATAATACGTCAGAAGCTGTATCAGATTATTATGTCACCAGTGCGTTTGTTTTTATAAAGGACCGAAGGAACACGTCTCTAACAGAAACGTCCAGCAGCTCCAAGGTCAGTGGGGGACTGGTGTGACATCAGAATGACAAATGACATTATTAGGTTATAAATGTCCAATACAAAAACATCTGGCACGACCATTAAGATGGTGGTGATTATTGATTGTGGTAGACGCAGGACAGAGCCACTGCCGGCTGAAGGTTTGTGTTAAAGCACTGGGAGCGTTCCTGATGAATAGAGAACACTTTTAATTCTGTCCCTGGACTAAACTTAATCTGCTGTTTACTTAAAGAGGCCTGAACTGAGCAGGTGTGAAAGTTAACAGCTAACAGCTGGCGCTCAGGGCAACAACCTTCATCTGAAGGACCATGCGCATGCACACGCGCACACACACGCACACACACATACACGTTTGTTTCCTTGAATTGTGGGGACATTACACCAACCCTAACCCTAACTCGACCCCCTGACCCTGAGCATAAAACTTTAAAATATAATAATAAATAAGTGAGCGTGTAAACTGGTGTAGGTGTGCATATCATGAGTGAAACACACACACACACACGCATACATTTAAGAACGAGTTGACATTTATCTGCCATCTTAAACCTCATGTGATTCAATAAGCAAAAATACATAAGAAATACGAATGAAAACAAGACACATTCTTTGAAGAGAACCATCAGAGATGATATAAAAATAAATATATACAAATGCAGCACGGAAAATTTCACATTATAAAATATATAATGAACCACAGTCCAAGGTTAATTCTTTTCCAAAGCAAACACTCAATGGCAAAACAGTAACCATGCATTAAAATCTGCAGGAGAATATATGTAGAGAGCAGATACACAGATGTACACACAACTGCTCCGGCTACTCCCACGACTGTCCACAAGTCTGGAATCAGTTCAATAATAATAAAAAATCTGCAATCTCTCTCTCTCTCTCTCTCTGTGTGTGTGTGTGTGTGTAATATATACACACACTACATATAAATACACTACTGAATCTGCAGGTGCTGCTGCCTTCTGTACAGTTGTAAAGCTTTTAGGAAAAAAAATATCAATAAAATATTCAAACAACTTGCGTTGCTTGTGTGATTTCTAACTTTTAAAAGAACATTTTATTTAAATATAAAACAGAATGACACCTGAAAGGATCATTTCAAATCAACAAAGTCTCTAAATTACCAACTTACTATTCTAATATTAGTTTTTCAAAAGTAAATCCGTTTATAGACTTTTAAAATTAGTAGTTTATAAGATTTGTTTTAGTAGTTTATATTTTTTAATTTTTATATTATTATTATTATTTATTTACAGGTGTTTGAAGGGTTTTTATAGTAGTTTATGAGATATGTTTAAATAAAAATATACATAAGTTATAGTATATAGTTATAAGAGTAGTGTATAGGATACTTTAAAAAAAAACATGTAAATATTTTTAAATACAGTTATTTAACAGGAATATATTTAGTTGTTTAAATTTTTTTGGCAGATTTTAATATCATTTAGTGGTGGTTTATAGAGTCTTAACAGTAGTTTATAGGCTTTAAATTTGTAATTTATACAAAAGAAAAGTATATTAATAGCAGGTTATGTGCAGCAGTGTATTTACACTCATCTGTAGCACTGCATTTCTGTCATTTCCAAAGCTATTTCTGTATTAAATACAAACAAACCTTAATCGTTCCAAAAATCAGCCAAACATCAGCCCCTGGGTGTAATTTAAAATCTGAATTTGTTGGACGAGCCGTTTGCTGACAGCACCAGAAACTGAAGTTTTGCCTTTTCTTCAGGTTCTCGCTCGTCTGTGGTTTTCACTTTAGTCAAAACAGGAGCCTTTCTTCAGCGGCATGCAACCTAAATTAGGTGGGTGGGGGAATTTTGTTTTCTTTATGGCATTGCGATTGATTCATAGTGTGTTCATTATTGACTCACACACTATTTTTGGAAGCGCCATCAAAACATTTCTATTTGTGAGAAAAAATATGTGCCACATAATTCCATATTTGAGCATGAAGTTCGACTCTGCTTTCAGTAAAAAAAAATAAAATAATATAATAAAGCAATGCTCAGAATGCATTAGAGAAACCTCACTAACTCACAATACACACTTTACCTTCACTAAAGTTGGTACCGGTCCAGTAAAGTCACACAGATTTACAAAACTGTTTTTATTCAAACCGTTCTGGACACAATAGAGCTTTGACCCCGCACATTCCCCACCAAATCAACCATAACAAACACAACACCAACAAACCACAACGTCACACACACACACACACACACACACACACTGTGAGTTTATATTTTGTCTACTGACAAATGACAACTGTTGGAGATCTATGGAGAAAAAAGACAGAAATGACGTGTGGGAACGGAGAGAGAGAGAGAGAGAGAGAGAGAGAGAGAGAGAATATAGGCATGTGGAGAGAGAGAGAGAGAGAGGGAGAGAGACAGAGAGAGAATATAGACATGTGGAGAGAGAGAGAGGGAGAGAGACAGAGAGAGAATATAGACATGTGGAGAGAGAGAGAGAGAGAGAGTGAGAGAGAGAGAGAGAAACAGAAGGAGAGGGCGGGTGACAGAGAGCAGATAATGTTTTCTTGGTTAAAGGCAGTGTAATGTGGTGTGTAAGTTCAGAATCACTCACGTCACAGAAAGTGCGCAACTTGCCCCCAAAACAAAAGCATCATCCTCCAGTTTTTCTGTCGAGCGTCGCAAGCCGCTGCCAACCATCGCAGCGACCATAAGGTCGTGGGCAAAAGGTTGGCTGCCCCTGGTCAAATGACACGTTCATGAGGCACACATACATAGGCCTTTTATGAGAAGAGACATACACCTACATAAACATCTATATAGGCCCTTTCTGGAAGTGACTGAAGCAGCCTTTATGACCGCTGACTTTGGGGGAACGAAGCCTTTATAGATGATCATGTAGGTTTAGTTCAGTTGTCATACAAGTGCTAGGGTCAGTGTGTGGGGTCAGAGAAATGATGACAAGTAAAATGTTAGTGTCAGTTTCCTCCGTGAAACAAAAGGTTGACACCTACTGGGAGCACAGTTCGGTACCGACTAATTATCACTTCAGGTTCCGCTATTTAAATAATAAACGTCTCTATAGAAATGTAAATGGGTCCAACTTATTTTTGTTTTAAAAAGTCATCTAAACACGGCCGTATTTCCTTAAACTTCTCCACAGGGTTAAGATCAGAGGGTAGAGAGTGTTCAGTGTGGAGCTCACTCCACCATTTTAATAAACATCCTTGTTCTAAAGTGCTTTTGGGAAACACAGCCCATGTCATTCGACCCAGGGACGCCCAAACTTTCTAACATGGCTGTATATATGTATACACACACACACACACACACACACACACACACAAGACACTCCCTAAACACACAACGCCTCAGCTCCACTGACAAACAGCTGTGTACATGTGTCCATGAGACAGCCCTAAAGCTGGGATGAATCATTTGAACAAACATGAGGCCGGAGCGGCGGGGGGACAAAGATGCAACGAGAGAAATGCTTGAGGGAAAAAGGGGAAGGGGAAGGGAGAAGTGTGTGTGTGTGTGGGTGAGTGTGGGGGAGGGTGGGCCTAGGGTTGTGGAGGTTGTATTCCAGCTGAAGTGAAAAGGTCTTGAAAATGGCACTGAAGCTCAAAGCTTCCGGGGCGACAACAATCCAATGCTGAGGAGAGAGAGAGAGAGAGAAACAGGGAGACGACTTCATCCCGACAGCGGCGTCCAAACCTGTCTGGGACACACTGCCCACATTAAGAGTAATGCGTTCCTACACTGTGACACGGCAAAACAAAGCAGTCAAGAGCAGCGAGCTTGATGTGACGCTACAGACGCAGATGGAGGGCTCCCAAAGCGTCCGACATCAAGCCTGGCACGCGCCACAATCGCTCAGGCAAACAGTGAGGTGGGAGAGAGGAGATGACTATACACTTAGACACACACACACACACACACACACACACACACACACACACACACTTATGGCATAGCCCCCACCGGTTCTCAGAGAAACAAAATGAGTTACACCCCTTAAGCTCTGATAATGCGTGTCCCTACGATGCCTTAAACACGAACCCACAACTCTGCATCAACGTCCATAACATCTCAGTGACTCCAAACGGAACACAACTCAAGGAGAAATCTAAGTCAAAAGCTTTTTCTAAAGTTTCAACTTCTGTTCACCTTAGATGGGACATATTCTCCTCTGTTTCCTCTTTTTTTGGGGGGTCTTAATAAAACGTGTCCTGCTTTGTTCAAAACACCATAAGGATCGAACCCCACAGCAGTGTTCTCCCCTTGTTTAAAGAACTCTGTTCTGAATGGCCGGTCTCAGCGCCTGGCGATATGATAACGAGCCGCACGCTGGTCAGCCCGACCCGAGCACACAGCAGTGAAGCGCGAGGAGGCGAAACTCTGTTTTTTTAGCTGTTTTCACTCTGTTATCTTTTTTCTCCATTCTAGTTTTCTCAGGTTTTACTCACTGCTCTTCTTTCTCCATTTAGCCATGTCCTTTCGCTTTCACATCAACACAGGTCCTGTGCTGTGGTTGGAAGGTCTCTGACGAGGGGGTGGGGTTTTCAGTCTTAGGCTCGCCCACAGAAATGACTGGGTGGTCTTGTTTCACAGTGTGTGTGTGTGTGTGTGTGTGTCGGTGGGCTTCAGATCTCCAAATTCAGCTGGCGTTACAAATTGTTGTCCACAAACATTCCTTAAAATTCAGGTTGACATAGGTGTCACAGAAGTGTGTGTGGATATTTAAAGAAACATTTCTGGAAATTAAAAATGTTAATGTGAAAAACCACCACCAGTCACCTCCAAATCCATTCAGAGCCAGGCCTCACTACTGACCTCAGTGATGCTCTTGTGGGGATATGAAATCAAATCCTGTGAGTAGAGGCTCATACTGCAGGACGAATTCCCTACTTTCTGCAGAACATTACATGAGCAGGTGTCCACAAATGTTTGGCTGTATTGATGGGAAAAATAAAAAAAAAAACAAGGAGAGAGAGAGCATGTGATGTAGAGCCGAATTATGCCTTTAATCCTCCCTCCTTCACTCAGCTGGATTTTGAACTTCGGCAACACCTCCAGAGCCGGGGCTGGGGGACAGTGGTGATCTGCAGGCCCTCTCAAGCTCCACCAGGCTGAGTGGAGCGAACTCTGCCCTGCTGCCTCCGTCTGGAAGCTCTGGCCTGGCTCCAGAACCCCAGAACACTGCTCCGCTAATGAGCTACAGATTGCAGCACTGTGGTGTACATGTGTCAGGACAATGCCACGGGTCTCCACAAGAAAGTGCAGGGCAAAAAGAGGGATAGAAAGAGAGAGAGAGATCTGCATCATGTCATGTACCACTCTATCAAAAAGAGTGCTTCAGTGTATGTGTGTGTATGTGGGTGTGTTGGGGGTTGGTGGTAAATACACTGGGCTTTCATCTTCATGAAAGAACATCATCATTTGACCCCACTTGGCCTCCTGGTCACTGTATTGGCTCATGAGTGATGGGGGAAAATGAGATGCTCTCTCAGTAAGAAATACATGTGCATTAGCAAATGGCCGTTTGCTCTTTTTTCCAGGAAAAAAAAATAAATAAAAAATAAAAAAAACAACAGTCCAGCAACGTCATCAAAAACAGCAGAAAGCGGCTTTTTTCCAGCAGCCGAATGTGAGGTGGCCATTCCTACAAATCACTCTGCTTTAGTCTCACCACAAAAGCGTCCCTCTCTATGATCTCCACAAACGGCGGAAGTCATAAAATCTCATAAAAAAAAAAAAAAAAAAAAAGAGAAAAACCTTCTCTTGTCTTGGCGTGGAGGTGCGCGGCCGGTATCCTGGAGACACGGCCAAGAATACACTCATTACACAACGGAGGGGAGAAAAGAAAAACAAGCCCTGTTTATTGTTTACTTCTTCATTTATGTGAAAATGAAAAGAGCTGGCCCCAGATGTCTTACGCACATTTGAACGACACCGACGTGTCTGCTCTGAAAATAAAGCAGCCGAGATGTAGTCCGCTGCTAGCGAAGCAGCAAACCGGTGCTGTTTTTAGCCGGGCTTAGCTACACATGTTCATTTTGGCTGCCTGCTCTACATGAGCCTGGAAAGTTTGTTCATGTACAAAGCTCACAGGATCGCCATCTGGCAGACTGTCGTTTACAGGCCGCATTCATAATTGTTGACCAAATGATCTTAAATAAGCAAATGAATGGATGAACAAATGTATGCATGGATCCCTTGTGCTTCTTGTCAGTAGTCAACTGATCATTGTCCTGTGTTGTTAATCCTTAAAGTCAATTTTTGCTTCTGCATCGAACTTATACCATACGCAATGTGTAGATCCCGAGTATCCCTTAACCCTACACTGTACCGTACGCCATAGCCTTACACACACCTCCATGAAATGTAACTATGCATCACACTGACGCAGACCACAATGGCTGTGATTGGTCAGCAGTTGGACTAACAGAGATGAGGTTGAACCGAGGACGTCCAGCAATACTCCTCTCCTCTAGACTGCAGACGGCAGCACATTCATGGCCAGAGATATCCTCAGTCACTGGTTCAGAGGTCAGGGAGCAAATGAAAACGTAGAAAAAAGAAAAGAAAGAACACAAAATAAAAAAACAAACCCCTCACCACAAAGAGCAGGAACACGTGGGAAACAGTGCATTCTGTTCCACATAGCGACCTACTCCCTAAATAGTGCACTTCGCAGATTATAAACTTATACTACTACACCACACCATTGTGTAGACGAAGGTGTTAGAGATTCAGGCCTCATCAGACGTACATAGGTTCAAAAGATCCTGCTGGTGTGGGTTCATGCCAGTTCCTTCCCTTGCAATGATGCACACGAAAACTACTTGAGTGACAAATGTGCAGAGCATTTCCAGCTCTGCTGCAAAGACCAAGTGTGTGAGGAGCTACAAACAAACAAATAAACACACAGACAAATAAAATGTCCAGTGTGTGTGTAAGGGTTAGAGGCCTGCACCCAATAATTCCAGGGACACACTGATGAGGATGAAGTAGTTACAGAAGTGAACAAATGAATGAACGAATAAAAAAACCAACAACACAGACAACTAACTCCAGGTTCAGATCAGGACTGGACTAATCTGGCCATTTTTGCCAGCGGCAATTCAACCCCCGTCTTTCCAATGTCATCAACGCAGCTGCACGTCAGATCTGCTATAGGTGCCCCCTGATTTCCCATCATCCCATGTGGTGTCGGGTAGTTAACCACACCATCGTTATTACTTTATTTATTTCTCTTTTTTTCCACAAACGAGCTTTTCTCCCTGTTTTTTCCGGCACTCCCTTCTCTCCCCGCGCTCCAAGGAGAGGGTGGACTATCAGCGAGGGTCTGCAAGTGTTGTTTCTAATTACCTATTTCTCCACTCCTGATCCTGTGGTGGGCATAATTAGTTACCTGGGGCTGCAATCCAATTTGAAGTGATGACAAGAAAGTGATCCATGAAAAAGTAATAAGTTAAATCCAATTTCAGACTGCCTCTAATTAAATGCACATGGAACTAATGACTCAAACCCTAGCATTTTGGTGGTACCCGTAATTAGCAAAGAGGGAGCTGCACTCACTCACTCACTCACTCTCTCTCTCATTATCTCTCTCTCACTCACTCACACGCATACACTGACTCACTCACTTTCTCTCACTCACTCACATACACTCTTTCACTCGCTCACTCACTCACATACACTCTCACTCAGTCATTTCTCTCTCTTACTCATTATCTTTCATTCACTCACTCATTATCTCTCTCACATACACTCACACTCTCACTCACTCACATACACTCTTTCACTCACTCACATACATTCTCTCACTTGCTCACTCACTCTCACTCAGTCATTTCTCTCTCTCACTCATCTCTCACTCACTCACATACACTCTCACTCATTATCTCTCTCACTCACTCACTCTCTCTCACATACACTCACACACATACACTCTCACTCAGTCATCCCTCTCTCTCTCTCTTACTCATTATCTCTCATTCACTCACTCATTCAGTCACATACACTCTCTCTCACTATCTCTCTCACTATCTCTCACATACACTCACTCACATACACTCACTCACACTCTCAGATACACTCTTTTACTCACTCACTCACTCACATACACTCTCGCTTGCTCACTCACTCACATACACTCTCGCTTGCTCACTCACTCACATACACTCTCACTTGCTCACTCACTCACATACACTCTCACTCAGTCATCTCTCTCTCTCACTCATTATCTCTCACTCACTCATTCACATACACTCACTCACATACACTCTCACTCATTATCTCTCTCTCACATACACTCACTCACACTCTCACTCACTCACTCGCATACACTCTCTCACTCACTCATTATCTCTCTCACTCACCCACACACTCTCACTCACTCATTATCTCACTCACTCACTCATTATCTCTTTCTCACTCACTCACTCACTCACTCGCATACACTCTCTCACTCACTCATTATCTCACTCACTCACATACACTCTCTCACTCACTCACACTCTCATTATCTCTCTCTCACTCACTCACTCATAACCATACACTCTCTCACTCACTCACATACAATCTCTCTCTCTCTCTCTCACTCATTATCTCTCACTCAGTCACATACACTCTCTCACTCACTCTCTCTCTCACATACACTCTCACTCACTCACATACACTTTCACTCGCTCACTCGCTCACTCACTCAGTCATCTATCTCTCACTCATTATCTCTCACTCACTCACTCAGCCACACTCTCACTCACTCACTCAGCCACACTCTCACTCACTCACTATCACTCTCACTCACTCATTATCTCACTCACTCACTCACATACACTCTCTCTCACTCACTCACACTCTCTCATTATCTCTCACTCACACTCATAACCATACACTCTCTCACTCGCTCATACACTCTCACTCATTCACATACACTCTCTCTCACTCACATACCCTCTCAATCACTCACTCACATACACTCTCTCACTCATTCACACACACTCTCTCTCACTCATTCACATACTCTCTCTCTCACTCATTCACATACTCTCTCTCACTCATTCACATACTCTCTCTCTCACTCATATACACTCTCACTCTCTCTCACACATTCACATATACTCTCTCTCACTCACTCACACTCACATACACTCTCTCACTCACACATACACACGCTCACTCATTCACATACTCACTCACTCACACATTCTCTCTCTCTCTCTCTCTCTCTCTCTCTCTCTCTCGCTCTCTCGTAGCTGTGGAGGTAAAGTGGCATGGATTCCTTTTAATTACATGTGTCATTTTGCTGATCATTTTCCACTGCTTATTTGGACCAGTCGAATATGTCCAGTCCATGAGTGTGACTGCAGCGTATGGTCAGTCCATGAGTGTGTCCAGTCCATCAGTGTGTGCAGTCCATCAGTGTGGGCAGTCCTTGAGTGTGACTGCAGCGTATGATCAGTCCATGAAAGAAAAACAGAAAACAGTAGCAACAAAAGAGACTTTGAGGAACATCTGGCCAGCTGAAATGTGTTGCGTCCATTTTAAAATGCGGAGTACAGTCAAGTACAGAATATAGCATTGTGACCAAAAAAAAAAAAAGTGCTTCACATCAATATCTTTGTTTACAATAATAACAAACTATAGAAATAGTTTATCTTGTCAGTTCTGACAGTGTGTGAGAGATCAGGGAAAGACTGTTATTTTCTGTTCATTCAAAGCTACAAAACTGAAGCCCCGTGTTGAGACGACATTAAAGCAACTCGTTTACCAGAAACCAATAAGATAACACTATAACATTTACGTTTTTGAACATTTCTAAAAACAAGAACCATAACATTTTATCAACCAAGTGCCAAAAACTCCTACTGTATTTAAATTAGAATCACATGAGTTCTTGCAGTGTATCGCCTGACAGCATGTGAATAAGGCATATGTGAACTGCAGGTTTATTCGTTGTTGAACCTGTGAGTAGACAGTAGGTCTAAACAAGAGAGAACGGGCTTACCCTATTCCTGTAGTTAGATTCAGCCGTTTAGAATCACTGTTCTTGTGAGTATGGATGTGTTATATTCTGTATCTGATCTCTGTAATGTGCTCGGCCTGCCCTTAACACAGCGCGTAGTCACTGATGAGTGATTGATGTGAAGGTACAATTTTTGGGGCTCCCCCCTTCCCCGGTAATAAGGAGCAGGCCTTTAAATTCTCTTCCGAACTGCACTTGTCTGGTGTTAGAACCTTGGCCTTGTGAAATAAAAGCCAGTTTTTTATTAGCGTTGAAGCTTCAGAGCTGGTTTTATTAGGAGCCAGTTCAGTTCAACAAAAGGTTTTTTTTGGGGGTCTTTTTATGACTGTGTTTCTTTTTTTGCTGTTTTTTTTCCCCCACAAAGCACTCATTATATGGATAATTATGTTCCACTGTTTCATTAAACAGCTCCACTTTAAAGTCTTAATTAAGTGGCGGGTGTATTACCAAGAGAGAGCAGTAAACAATGTGCCTGGCGCGGATGCACACCGCACGGCAGTGGAGCGGAGATACAGGCAACAACAAACCCAATTAAAGCCGAGGCTCGGGACGGAAGAGAGAGACAAACATGCATTTGTTACTGTGCGTGCGGTAACGAGGCGCAACTCAGAAGAGAACAAGAGATCGCATAACAGATCAAGCCGTTTACCGGGTGCTTAGCAACTACGCTGTGCGGAGGAGACGGTGGATGAAAGGAGGGAGAGGGGGAGAGAGAGAGAGAGAGAGAGAGACAGACACACACAACGCTCTCTTTTCTGTGACCTAAGTGACAGGTCCACCACGCTCTCTGTATGCATTAATAAATTTGAATTTTAAACGTGGCTCGCTGCAGCTCCGAGGCCAGTCTGCTGCTTCCTCCTGGGCCTGACCACCTCCTCTGCTGACCTCTGCGGGTAGCCATTTGATTTCAACTTCTCCTGTACAAGTTTGCAGACACCTGCTCAACTGAAATCAAGGGCATTGACACAGAGCTCCCTCCCCACTCTTTGCTGCAGTAACAGCTTCCACAGCTTGGAACATTGCTGTGAGGCTCTGACTGCCTTTGAGCATTAGTAGGGTCGGGTGCTGATATCGCATGATGGAGGATTAATCATCCCAAGGCATTGGATGAAGTTCACCCACTGCCGAGAACACAGTCCGGTTCACTTGAATGAAGCTGTATACATATGTAAGCCTCAGCAGTCCAAGTCTGGGAGAGACAACCTGGCCTCCACACGGGACGGACAGAAGGCCCACCTCCCTCCTCCATCACTCAGCAGTGCTCGTTAACCTGGGGTCTGTTCGGTAGCATATAACATCTGGGCAGTTTGTGTTCTCCTCCAAGAGTGATGAGCTTCAATGACCTTTAGTTAGCAGGCTGCGATGTGCTTCATATTTTGACCTCTTTCTATCAAAGCCAGCATTTACCCTTTCAGCAGTGTGCGCCACAGTAGCTCATCAGTGGGATTGGCGCAGATGGACTCTCCTTCACTGAGCCTTGGTTGCACACAACCCTTTCACTGATTTGTCCACCTTTGTCAGGCAACAACAACCGCAGCCCTGTAGACTCGCTTAAGCCAAACGCTGATGAATCTCAGGGTGGACACTTGCATTCATTTTAGAAAATCCACCATCAGTTATAACTATGAATGTTACCGTCATTTTAAGAGGAGTGTACCGATGTTTTACAAATGCTCTGCACCTCTAGGAAAACACGTACACATGCAGTGCATATACACGAGTAAATCAGCCTTTCCTCAGTGTTCCTGACAGATACACACACAGTGGAAAGGTCAGCACAGCCATATTTCATCCTCAGGTGGTGTTTCTTTCCCCTCGCGAGACGTCTTCATGACAAAGGTCTATTAGAAGCCGGTGCTACGTGCTCATTAAGGACGCCCACCCTCGTGGAGATGTTATTATTAGACAAAGTCTATGGATGCGAGACATGGATATTAATTACCAAATATGCCCTGGAGTCGTTTGCGATTTTGCTCTGAAACAAACAACGCCCTCCTTGTTCAAACAGAGATAAAGATCTGAGAGAGAGAGAGAGAGAGCGAGAGAGAGAGAGAGAAAGAGAGAGAAAGGAAGGAGGGCTGAAATTAGTGTAAATATTGCATCAGACATGGTGAGCTGGTCTTGTTTTAAAAGGATAGCGGATGGGGAAATAAAGAGGGCCGGATTTGCTTTGCATGACAAAGGCTGGGCAAACAGATGCCTGAGAGAAGAGCAGGTACAAACAGTTGCTCTCTAGCACCCCCTATCACTGCTGGTGGGACAAATAAAATGCAAGAGATATATGAGGAGAAAGGGACAAGGAGAGAGAGAACTTACTATTTTTAGATGCATGTCTTTATCTGAATAGCAATAATATGCTTCATATAAGTACATACATAAAACACACACACACACACACACACACACACATATATATATATATATATATATATATATATATATATATATATATATATATATATATATATATATAATTTATGACAACCTTGTTTCTACACTTACTGACCATTCTATGAGTTCCACAATGCCCTCAGTGTCCCTGCTGGACAAGGAATAGTCCACCAACCAAAAACATCCAGCGGACAGCGTCTGGTGACTAGAGGACGATCCACAACAACTGTGCAGTGACTTTACATCTACAAGGTGGACCAACAAGGTAGGAGTGTATAAGGGAGTGGACAGTGAGTGGACACAGTGTTTAAAAACACCAGTAGCACTGCTGTGTCTGATCCACTCCACCACCACGTCAGTGACACTGCAGCTCTGAGAATGATCCACCACCCAAATCTTACAGGTTGAAAAGGGGGGAAATAAAGTATATACAGCAACAAATTGACTATAGCTTTTAATTACACAAATACAAAGAGCTCCTGTTTGGTCAGTGGAACCTGAGGATGGTCAGAGGATGAACGATGAGTGCAGAAACAAGGAGGTGGTGATAATGTTATGGCTGGTGTGTGTAAGTACTTATATAATGCTGTTAAAAGTTTTGGAATGTGCCAAAACATTAATTTGAATCATCTTTATTCACTAATGTTGACACTTTTTTAAATTTATCACTTATTTTTTTTTTGCTTTTATTATTATCTTTTTTTGGTGTATTTTTTTGGTTGATATTTTTCTTGCTGTAATACTCAGGCTTGGATACTGTTCTCCTAACAGCCATGCCAGTAATGCTACTGAGAGAGAGAGAGAGAGAGAGAAAGAGAGAGAGAGAGAAAAGAGAAACCAAGACACACGTCCCATAACCCATCAGACCTCAGACCCATAGGTAGATATATAGATCAGAGATAAATACCCACTTGCCCAACATAACCGTTCTGGTTACGTTTGTGGACATCTGCTCAAGCGTCATCCAACATTTCTTCAGAAAACAAGGTTTGCCTTTCTACTCGCCTGGGAGTTTGGAGCATTTCTGTGAGGGCATTCAGCCGTAAAAGCATAAGTCAAGTCAGGTTGTGATGTTGGATTATTGGGTCTGAATCACAAATAATAAAAAAAATAAAATAAAAAAAAAAAACATTTCAAATCATCCCAAAGACATAAGATCCCTCCAGAGAACGCAACTCCACTGGGGGCTTTAAAGAGCCTTAGCCAATGCTTGGCATGGGGCAGGGTGACATCAGGGCATTAGGCTCATGTGCAGCTGCTCCTGCGTCCATACATTACACACTTATGTTTCCACAGTGGGTGTGGGGTATCTACAAATACGTGGGCACAGGTGAATACACTATTCAGATATACATTATTAAGTACTGAACACCCTTCAATACCCTCCCTAAGCACAGATACCTTGCATCTACACTATGTATCCACTTTTATATAGATAAACTTGTAGTAGTCCTACATCATTAATGAAAGGTCAGGACCCCTGCACTCTCAGAAACAAAAGGTACGGTAGAGATATGTTAATATCACAACAGGTACAAAGAAAAAACAGTTGTGTTCCCTAAAGGTACATTACATTCTCTCCTCTAGAAGAAGAGGTGAATATTTGTCTTTCATTTTAGAACTGTGTCCAAAAAAAACAACAACATAAGTCCTGGGGATGAACTGGAGTGTCGTATGAACTCAACACAACTGTAAAATCTACAATTATAATAGAATAAGGTACAATTATGTTCCCTAATTAAAGGTACAGAATATGTTCCCATGAGGAGAGACAGCAAAAGGTACCACCACAGTGACAAAGGTTCTGATAGTGTAGAGGTACATGGTACATTTTCAGACATAAAAAAGGGGCTGTATCTGTGTATTATTGCTAAATAAATTACATTTCTGTGGAACAACAGCGGTCTTCACGTCCCACACGGAACCTTAAAGTTTACACTACATTCCCTTCCTCAAAAGAAAAGGTGAATATTTGCAAGTCAGGAGTCAAAAAGAGTTTCATTAATAAAAACAGTACAACTTCAGTGTAAAATCGAAAATGTCAATACAGTGCGGCACAAAATCTGTTCCTCATCTCGAGGCACTGAAGCGCTCCCCTCGGGAGTTCGACGGGACCACCCCAGTGACATGAAAGGTACCACCCCGGTGGCAAATCTTCTGAGAATTTAGTGGGTGTGAGCACTATGGAATCAATAAATAACAAGTACACCTATGCAGATATCTACAAATTACAAAGTGACTGTGCAATGTAGACGCACACACACAATACCTCAGCCCAGCACAATAGGAGACACTTCTTGTGGTCGCATTTAATCACAGCCCAGTTCCATGAAGACTGATATTTGTAGCTGTGTAGTAATGTGCAGTCGACAGAAATGGCCTGCCAAGCTTAATTTCCTGTTTATCTAGCACTGACTGGTACAAGCTGTACAATCACACACAGAGTGCTCATACACACATACACACACACACACGTACAGAGTCTACAGAGATGTTCAGCACCTGTGCTGGCCACTAGGCACTTCCTGCGAGCCGTTAAAAACACATATGTCAAAATATCAGCTGAGGGAATTGGCCACAGCTTCTCCACTGCCCTGGAAAGAGGTCACCTACCTGTAGAGAGGCCTGCTTCTCGCTGCTTTTTGGAGACTTTATGGCTCCAATCTGCTGCTGCTGCTGCTGTTGATGCTGCTGCTGGAGAAGGATCTGTCTCGCAACCTGTAGAGCCTGAAACAGATGGAAAAAAGAACCAGAGGTGAGGAGAGAATAAAGGGTCATGGAAAACCAGTGGTATTTGTCATACGTGTGTGTTTTTCGGGGGCCGAGGCTCTCCCTTGAGAATAGCCTCGACCGCTTTCAAAGGCAACAGATGTAACCCAAAATGACAATGTGTTCCCGGCTCGCAGAATAGATAACAAAACAAAAACCACACACACACACACAACAGACCTTTTTTCCACCTCAAAAAACATTTACATAGTTTCCTTTAACTGTGAGCAGAGAACAATAATCAGTCGAGAAAACAAACAGTTGGGGAAAGAGGAGGAGGAAGAAAAAAATACACACTAACAACAGCCAAAACTGATAGCAAACAGTTAGCGAGAATTTTTCAGCGGATACCGTAAACTTATAGTAAACAGAGAGAGGGAGGGGGGGAAATATATCAACACAACAAACGCCTATTAGCTGCTGCTTAATCTCTCTCTCCCCTCAATCAGTCAAGGTCTCTCGCTCTTACTCACTCTCTCTCCCCTTCTCCATAAAACAAATAAAGAGGTTTATTGCCGCTCCAAAGATCTGTTAAAGGACACGGCCTTCTGCGTGGAAAACAAAATACAGTGCAGTCACATGTTTTTTGCCCCAGCTCCTCCCTCTCCCCCTCCTCCTTCTTCCCCTCCGTCCAACAATAAATAATCAAACTTGCCATCCAGTACAAACAAAAAGGCAACAGCGGCAGTGCTGGGAAAAGAGAGGGAGAAAAAAAAAACACAGAAAAGGCCTTCTGGTGGAGGAAAAAAGCGCCAGTGATACCAAGAAAACGGCGCGTTCCCACAGAGCGTCTGGGGCAGATTCACACCTACACCAGAGCAACATCTGAGTAAATAACCAGCTTCATTCTTTCCATCAGCCTCACACACACACACACACACACACACACAAACACACACTGACAACTCCCACGATTAAACAAACAGTCACAAAAAAAAGGAAAAAGAAGAAGAAAAAAAGACGGCCTGAAAACTGCACTGTTGGCCTCTCTGTTGTGATATTTCCTAGGTTCTCTGCAGTTGTGACTTTTGTGCTTGTGTGTGTGTGTGTGTGTTTGTGTGTGTGTGAGAACCTTTCCTGCTTTATAAAGATATAAAGATAATGGCCACACTGTGCACTGCAGTAAGTCTAATCGTGCCTGCACTGGTGGTTAGGAAGCGACCTGTCATCAACAGGTGAGAAATCACTGGGCTCAGTAACTTCACATCAACTGTAAATCTCACCGGACAAAGGGAGAGTAGAGGAATGTTGGGTCAAATGAGAAACAGGGAAGTTCTGAGGTAAACCTGAGCCATCAGAAATCTCTCATTTCAGGAGAGTCACTGCCACGATATTAATGATATTAATGTCCGTGTACAATCAAATGGCAAAACATTCCTGTTACTCAGAAATTTACAGTGGGAGAGAGAATTACATATTACACAAATAATACAGCAATAATATAAAAAAGTATTCAAATAATCTAAATAATAAAATAGTAATATAAAAAACAGCAGATAATCAAAATATTATCCAAGTAATATTCCAATTATATTAATATGATCCAAATAATATCCATTTAATATCCAAATATTACTCAAATCATTTAAATAATATTTAAAAGTGCCATCAAACCAAGGCTGATTGTAAAGAGTAACTGATTTATTGATTATATATATATATCACAGTGTTAATTCTGGATAGTTCTGTACTTCAGCGTACTCAGGTCTATTTGCCAACTGTGATAAAGGAAATTAAGCCCCAGCTGTGGCTGAAGTGCAGTAAGAACTGAATCATCTCTGCGCTCGTCTCACTGGTCATTCAGAACTATTTCATGACAAATCTTGAGTTACTGTTTTTATGTCTGGTTTGTGTGTGTGTGTGTGTGTGTGTGTGTGTGTTTGACCACGAGCTGCTGCTGCTGACCAGTTAAGAGTCGATAACCAGATGTTTTTAAGCATTTCTGAAAGACTATGTAAGACATGTGGGACATCCTCAAGGGGAAGAATGAGAGTGATAGAGGGATAAACAACAGAGTTTTATTGTCTATGAAAATGAAGGAAAAGAGAGCAGTGTGTGTGTGAGAGAGAGAGAGAAACCAAGACAAAGCGAGAGATCTAATTTGATGGAGAGAGAAAGTGAAAATGTTTGAAAGACAGAAACAAAGATACAAAGAGACAAAGTCTAAATATGATATGTAAAAGAGAGAGAGAGAGAGAGAGAGAGAGAGCTGTAGTGTGTATAACTGTATAAACTCAATAAAGAAGCTGTTGAGTTAAGGCACTTTGGCTGAGGTGCACAGCTGAGGCTGGGGATGACATCATGAGGCAGGAATACAACCACAGACTTCAGAAATGGCCAGAGGAAAGCTCTTTCAACCCTGACACCAACATACTGCTCACATACACTGATCACACACAGACACACACTTGTCTGTATACCGCTGCATACAGTAATATTACATAAACACCCTGGAACATTTCACTGATGACTCAACCTACAGTAATAACAAGGAAATAAACCACTCAAACCATTTCAAACAAGCCATCAGAATCATCGAGAGCAGTTGTTTCCATCCTAGTTTCTGCCCTGCTTGATATTATGGAAGGGTTTTTAGAGGGGACAACCCCTTGAGCCACATTCACACCTCAAAGCACTGTGCCATCAACGCCACACACTTGGCGAGTGCAGCCTCCACAGCTCAGCTCTCAGCAGAGGAAAAAATAAACAGCCCATCAAATATACATGACCAAGTGACACCCAACACCCCCGCTGCTGGAAATGGGCTGAAACTCTGGATTTTAGGTGACGCCAGGGCATTCGATCAACCACACCGTCCCCTTTCACTGCCGCTCAGAACCTGGTTCACTGCTGCAAAGACACTCCACACGTCCCAGGGTCTGTTGGCACTGGCTCATCCAATGTTTCTTCTGATATGAAGGGTATTAATACATAATCCCCTTTTTTTGTATAGCTCCATCACTCTAGGAAACTAAATTTCACCACAAATCAGTCCAACTTTGACTGAATTTACACCCTTCTAGCTGATATTTGGCATTGGGCATGGTGACCTAATGCTCATGTGCAGTTGCTACACCAGGTCTGGACATTTGATTTAGGACCCAGGGCAGGATTTTAAAATGGCACTATACCTAATCACTCAGGTGTATTACCAGATGCAGCTATAGTGTCATACCAGTCTGCCATTTTATGAACCTGGCCTGGAACCTCTGCCCCATTAATGGAAGGATTAAAATCAATCGATCAATCTAACCAATTAATGAGTCAACCATTTAATTAATTACATAAATAAAGAAAAAACGTAACCCTAAGGGAACTTGTAGTAAATGTTACCACCACTCTAGCCCAGTAAACAAGTCTGCAATATGAGAATGCTCACACAGCACATGGACTTAGGTCAGTAAAATCATTCCTATCAGTCAGACCCTAGTGATGGTTCATCAAATACCGTAACACTGGTTCCATCTCCTATGATGCGTGACACCTCCCTCAACATACAAAGCTGATGTGCCCTTGAGCAAGGCACCTAACACCCAACTGCTCCAGGTGTGTGTGTATTCACCGCCCCAGTGCACTGATGTTTGTGTGTTCATGGTCACGGATGGGTTAATTGCAGAGTAATTTGTTGTATTTCGTTGTACTGCTGGGCAATGTGAAGAAAAACTTGTTCCCTAAGCGTTTCTTACTTTCCATTTCCTAAAACAACATTCGCATTTACAAAGCTATATACAGTGGTCATCAGCTGCTTTACCCTACGGTGTGTCATAACAACTACCACTTATTGCCATAAACCTTTGTAGATCTTCATGTAGGTTTATAGCACTCATCCAGTAAGGCTTGGTCATGCAGCCTCAAGAAACTGTTACCAAATGCTCAGCTACTCTAGAATTATTTCCATCTAAGAATGCAGGCAGACTGTATAATTTAATCCAGGACTGATCTTTAATCTGAGTCCTAAAGGTCTCAGGCTTTGGTTTGTGAGCTAGGACACCGTGTACTTGATGCAGAGATTAAAGATTACCACCCAGGCACGTTCACCTGTTACTCACTGCTGGGAAGTGTGCTGTATTTATTTACTCAGAAACTTTTATGACTCGTAAAATGCTTCGTGTATGATTTGTAAACTGTGCTGCGGGCCGAGAAACAAGGATATTTGAGTCAACAGGATGCAATTCAAGTTCGTGGCACTTCGAGATTACACCATAAGGTACACTGAGTTACTCTCTGTTCTTCAATTGCGTCACTAAGACTGTCTACAAACTGAGCCAATCACTGACAGATCGCATGTTGTCTTAACCAACAATAGGCTCCGCTAACCACAGGGCATCTTCCTCTGCTTACTGTAGAACATCTCCATTCAGCACAACTCACAGCAGCCACTGCAAGGCCTTGTTCACACACTGCTCTTTAAAAGTCAGGAAATCAGTCTTTTCAGCGCGTTGTGAAGTGAATAAAATGATTCTGAAATGCTTGTCCTGTTTGAAATTATTAGTAAGACACTAAGACGAACACATTTCTAAAATGACTGAGAAAGCTGTACATCAAAATTGAAGTCAAAATAACAATAACTTCTACAAAGAACATTTGAATAATGAATATTTGAACAGTGAAAGTCAAAGCAAGTAATGTGACAAAAAAAAAAAATCAGAATATAAATAAACAATAATTTCAGGATATTATATAAAATATATTAAATAAATTTGGTAATATTACCTTTCACACCTTTGAAATGGGTTTGTTTAAAATTTCAAATGAGCATTTGTGATGAATAATGTATAAATGTGAATGGCATTATACAAATTAAACATTTTATTTATTTATTTACTAAATAATATGTTATAGATGTTATATTTTAATAATAAATATTATTTATTTAATTTCAATTACTGACTCACAATTTTTTCCTATCGTTCACTTTCATTTTCGTCCTTTGCATTTTTCTAACTCTTCAAAGCACTTTGAGCTACACTTATGTTTGAACGATGCTATACAAAGAGATTTCTCTTTTTAAATTTATATTATTAAATATCATTAAAATATTATTACATTAATATTATCATCATTAACATTTATCAATTAACTGACATTGTTTAATGCCTCCTTGATAAAAGAGAACCATCACTAAAGCATGTGGTCTGTTTATAAGGGCTCACAGTTTCCCACCGTTGAAACCTTGGTGAAACGTGGGCAGTGCTACTAAACAAGTGAAATGGCTGGTATATTGTTCTTCATTGCTAAGGCACAAATGTAACAACGCAGCTTTATTAGTGATTCTAGGTCACACTTCAGTGAATCTGATTTTATCTTCTGCACTAGTGCTTAAGAACAGAAGTGCATTCTCATGGAAACAACCAGAACCACCTCCTTTAACGCCATGGAAGAATACCTGACTGGAAATGTTCATTTAGAAATATTTGCATGCTCTACTTAAATGTTTCACAGTGCACCATTTCTGTCTTGTACTTGACAGAATGTACATTTAGAGTGAATCATGTCTAACATTTCAAATGAGTTTTTTGTGATGAAAACTGCAGCACTCCTCTGATATCACTGCAGACTGGCAGGCGTCAGGCTCGTGAAGTGTTCACAGGGGAAGATTTTAACCACTGCAGCTTGTAACTCGGCTCCAAAGGGCAACATGACATTCAAAAATTAGGGGTAGGGGTAAAAATAAGAAATGGGATTGGACCTTAGACCTAATTCTAATTACTGAGTTTTAGTTTATCAGGTTAACGATGCCTGGGTTGGCTAGTATTGTGCTAATAATGAGGAGACTCAACCAGAGAGAGCTGAGACATCACTGAGGATGATACCAAAGGATCTCCCTGTGATACGGATTACATTTAAACACAATATACACAAAGAAGTGTAATTTTTACATAATACATATGTTTTACAGTCAGATAAGTTAAGGTTTTATACTTGATAAAGCCAATGTGGGACTTGCTAACAATTTAGATGGATGCAACAGAGGGAAAATAAATAATATTTACTTTTAATTTTTTTAAAAGCAAAACATGTTCTCTAAAATGTGTACAAAGTTACAGACAACTTAACAACAAAGGGCCTGCAATATGCCAAATACATTCTTTTGGGTGGTTTCTCTTAATGAAATGCATGGCGTTGGTGGTTAATGTGGATTTGCTAGATATTTGTTTGGGGGACCACTTTGTTTCTGCGGTATAGAATATTTATTGCATAAAAACTGTAAATATTTAAAAACACATGGGGCATGCACAAACACAGATCAACTGGTAGATGAATTGTTTATAAGGCAGCGGAAAGACGTGATTATGTTGACTACACCAGAGGGGCCAAAAACAAGAAACAAAACAAAACCCCAGAAATGAAAACTATGAACTAGCCACGGATGACTCAAAGACTCCTCCACGATCAGAGCTAATGAGATGAGATCGGATGGCGATGGTTCCCGAGGTGAGTCCGAGCTCCAGGCAGCGGAACGGATTTGTTGTTTAACAAGCTAGCGCCTCTCGCTCCAGCTGACTAGCCCGGTGCTAACGTAGCGCTAAAGCAACCCATTGTGAGCTGTCACTTCAGTGTTTACCCAGTAAACCCCCACCTCTCTCTCTCTCTCTCTCTCTCTCTCTCTCTCATGTTCTCTTTTTGCCTGGAATCCATCTCCTTTTGATCTGGCATTCAAAGGTAGCTCTGGGTTTGATGGACGCGAGGCTAAAAGCGGCTCCAGACGCTGGAGCGATAAACTGCCGAGCGCTGACAGGACGGCAGGTTTTGAAGACGTGTTTTAAAGCCAGGAGAACAGCATGTCGCCTGGGCGCTACAATAGCAGGCATCAAGAGATGTATTAGAAGGAAGTGATCAGATACAAAAGCAGTTCAAAAGCATATAATGCTAACAGATGATTGGGTTAGCATTAGAGGGTACTATTAAGTCTTTCTATGGGATAGATGCTAATCAGGGGATATATGAAAGCAATAGAAATGCCTTCATTCAAGCTAACAACAGTATTAAAACTGATTGTGCCAAAATGTCTTTAGAAAGATCTCAATCTCTAGTGAGGCCACAGCCATCTGTAACTGGGTGTAAAGGGAGCATGGCCCTCTCTCTCTCTCTAGTTGTATATTATGGCCCTCTCTTTCTCTCTAGTTGTATATTATGGCCCGCTCTCTCTCTCTGGGTGTGTAGTATGGCCCTCTCTCTCTCTCTGGGTGTGTAGTATGCCCCCCCCCCCTCTCTCTCTGGGTGTATAGTATGCCCCCCCCCCCCCCCCTCTCTCTCTGGGTATGTAGTATGGCCCTCTCTCTCTCTCTTTCTGGGTGTGTAGTATGGCCCCCTCTCTCTGGGTGTGTAGTATGGCCCCCTCTCTCTCTGGGTGTGTAGTATGGCCCCCTCTCTCTCTGGGTGTGTAGTATGGCCCCCTCTCTCTCTGGGTGTGTAGTATGGCCCCCTCTCTCTCTCTTTCTGGGTGTGTAGTATGGCCCCCTCTCTCTGGGTGTGTAGTATGGCCCCCTCTCTCTCTGGGTGTGTAGTATGGCCCCCTCTCTCTCTGGGTGTGTAGTATGGCCCCCTCTCTCTGGGTGTGTAGTATGGCCCCCCCTCTCTCTCTGGGTATGTAGTATGGCCCTCTCTCTCTCTCTTTCTGGGTGTGTAGTATGGCCCCCTCTCTCTGGGTGTGTAGTATGGCCCCCTCTCTCTCTGGGTGTGTAGTATGGCCCCCTCTCTCTCTGGGTGTGTAGTATGGCCCCCTCTCTCTGGGTGTGTAGTATGGCCCCCCCTCTCTCTCTGGGTATGTAGTATGGCCCTCTCTCTCTCCCTGGGTGTGTAGTATGCCCCCCCCCTCTCTTTCTGGGTTTGTAGTATGGCCCACTCTCTCTCTCTCTATCTGGGTGTGTAGTATGCCCCCCCCCCCCGTTTCTCTCTCTCTCTGGTTATGTAGTATGGCTCCCTCTCTCTCTCTGAGTATGTAGTATAGCACTCTCTTTCTCTCTCTCTGTGTATGTAGTATGGCTCTCTCTCTCTCTCTGTGTATGTAGTATGGCACTCTCTCTCTCTCTGTGTATGTAGTATGTCTCTCTCTCTGGGTATGTAGTATGGCCCTCTTGCTCGCTCTCTCTCTCTCTCTGGGTGTGTAGTATGGCCCTTTCCCTCTCTGGATGTTTAGTATGGCCCTCTCTCTCTCTCTCTGGATGTGTAGTATGGCCCTCTCTCTCTCTCTCTCACTGGGTGTGTAGTATGACTCTCTCTCTCTCTCTCTCTCTCTTTCTGGGTGTGTAGTATGGCCCTCTCTCTCTCTCTGGGTGTGTAGTATGACACTCTCTCTCTCTCTCTCTCTGGGTGTGTAGTATGGCCCTCTCTCTCTCTCTGGGTGTGTAGTATGACACTCTCTCTCTCTCTCTCTCTCTGGGTGTGTAGTATGGCCCTCTCTCTCTCTCTGGGTGTGTAGTATGACACTCTCTCTCTCTGGGTGTGTAGTATGGCCCTCTCTCTCTCTCTGGGTGTGTAGTATGACACTCTCTCTCTCTCTCTCTCTCTCTGGGTGTGTAGTATGGCCCTCTCTCTCTCTCTCTGGATGTGTAGTATGGCCCTCTCTCTCTCTCTCTCTCTCTCTCTCTGGGTGTGTAGTATGGCCCTCTCCCTCTCTGGATGTTTAGTATGGCCCTCTCTCTCTCTCTCTGGATGTGTAGTATGGCCCTCTCTCTCTCTCTCTCACTGGGTGTGTAGTATGACTCTCTCTCTCTCTCTCTCTCTCTCTCTCTCTCTTTCTGGGTGTGTAGTATGGCCCTCTCTCTCTCTCTGGGTGTGTAGTATGACACTCTCTCTCTCTCTCTCTCTGGGTGTGTAGTATGGCCCTCTCTCTCTCTCTGGGTGTGTAGTATGACACTCTCTCTCTCTCTCTCTCTCTCTGGGTGTGTAGTATGGCCCTCTCTCTCTCTCTGGGTGTGTAGTATGACACTCTCTCTCTCTGGGTGTGTAGTATGGCCCTCTCTCTCTCTCTGGGTGTGTAGTATGGCCCTCTCTCTCTCTCTCTCTTTCTGGGTGTGTAGTATGGCCCTCTCTCTCTCTCTGGGTGTGTAGTATGACACTCTCTCTCTCTGGGTGTGTAGTATGACACTCTCTCTCTCTCTCTCTCTCTCTGGGTGTGTAGTATGGCCCTCTCTCTCTCTCTCTGGATGTGTAGTATGGCCCTCTCTCTCTCTCTCTCTCTCTGGGTGTGTAGTATGGCCCTCTGTCTCTCTCTCTGGGTGTGTAGTATGGCCCTCTGTCTCTCTCTCTGGGTGTGTAGTATGGCCCTCTCTCTCTCTTTCTGGGTGTGTAGTATGGCTCTCTCTCTCTCTCTCTCTGGGTGTGTAGAATGGCCCTCTGTCTCTCTCTCTGGGTGTGTAGTATGGCCCTCTGTCTCTCTCTCTGGGTGTGTAGTATGGCCCTCTCTCTCTCTTTCTGGGTGTGTAGTATGGCCCTCTCTCTCTCTTTCTGGGTGTGTAGTATGGCCCTCTCTCTCTCTGGGTATGTAGCATGCCCCCCCCCCCCCTCTCTCTCTCTCTCTGGGTGTGTAGTATGGCCCTCTCTCTCTCTGGGTATGTAGCATGCCCCCCCCCCCCTCTCTCTCTGGGTGTGTAGTATGCCCCCCCTCTCTCTTTCTGGGTTTGTAGTATGGCCCCCTTTCTCTCTCTATCTGGGTGTGTAGTATGCCCCCCGTCTCTCTCTGGTTATGTAGTATGGCCCTCTCTCTCTCTCTCTGGTTATGTAGTATGGCTCTCTCTCTCTCTCTCTGGGTATGTAGTATGGCACTCTCTCTCTCTCTCTCTCTCTCTGGATGTGTAGTATGTCTCTGTCTCTCTGGGTTTGTAGTATGGCCCTCTTGCTCGCTCTCTCTCTCTCTCTGGGTGTGTAGTATGGCCCTCTCTCTCTCTGGGTGTGTAGTATGGCCCCCTCTCTCTCTGGGTGTGTAGTATGGCCCCCTCTCTCTCTCTGGGTATGTAGTATGGCCCTCTCTCTCTCTCTGGGTGTGTAGTATGCCCCCCCCCTTCTCTCTTTCTGGGTGTGTAGTATGGCCCCCTCTCTCTCTCTCTGGGTATGTAGTATGGCCCTCTCTCTCTCTCTGGGTGTGTAGTATGCCCCCCCCCCCTCTCTCTTTCTGGGTGTGTAGTATGGCCCTCTCTCTCTCTCTATCTGGGTGTGTAGTATGCCCCCCCCCCCCCCCCCCGTCTCTCTCTCTCTCTGGTTATGTAGTATGGCACTCTCTCTCTCTGGGTATGTAGTATGGCACTCTCTCTCTCTCTCTGTGTATGTAGTATGGCTCTCTCTCTCTCTCTCTGTGTATGTAGTATGGCTCTCTCTCTCTTTCTCTCTCTCTGGGTGTGTAGTATGACACTCTCTCTCTCTGGATGTGTAGTATGATCCTCTCTCTCTCTCAGCTTGATGCTAGCTAACACCCTCTGTAAGCTGACCAAACAACTGCAGTGATATTATAGCATGATATATTTCATCTAAAGGCCGATTTATGTTGACTCAGCAGAGTTTAACCCGTAACCTGTGTGTGTGCCCTCCACTATTGTGAATGTTTATACTCTGCTCTGCAATAACACAGCTGAAACACTAGGGCTGAATTTCAAATATCTTCATTTATACAGGATGTAGTACACAACATAGTGCTGCAGTAGTATTAGTTTTATTGATTCATTCATTATCGGTAAGCGCTTATCCAGTTCAGGGTCACGGTGGGTCCAGAGCCTACCCAGAATCATTGGGAGCAAGGCAGGAACACACCTGGAGGGGGCACCAGTGCTTCACACACACACATCTACGGACACTTTTTGAGTCACCAATTCACCTCCCAAGGTGTGTTTTTGGACCGTGGGTGGAAACCGGAGCACCCGGAGGAAACCCACACAGATACAGGGAGAACACACCACACTCCTCACAGACAGTCACCCGAAGGAAACCCACAAAGATACAGGGAGAACACACCACACTCCTCACAGACAGTCACCCGGAGGAAACCCACGCAGACACAGGGAGAACACACCACACTCCTCACAGACAGTCACCCGGAGGAAACCCATACAGACACAGGGAGAACACACCAACTCATCACAGACAGTCACCCGGAGGAAACCCACGCAGACACAGGGAGAACACATCACACTCCTCGCAGACAATCACCTGGAGGAAACCCACGCAGACACAGTGAGAACACACCACACGCCTCACAGACAGTCACCTGGAGGAAACCCACACAGACACAGGGAGAACACACCACACTCCTCACAGACAGTCAACCGGAGGGGGATTCGAATCCACAACCTCCAGGGACCTGGAGCTGTGTAACTGCGACACTTACCTGCTGCGCCACCATGTCGCCCAGTATTAGTTTTAGAATCCGTAAAATCTTTTGGATTCTCAGGCTACGACATAAAGTAGATTTCCAGCTTGTTTTTGTGCTCTTATTTGTAACAAGGCTTTGGAGAGATTTGTACAAACAGGAGAAGGCACTGTGTGTCTTGAGAATCCTTCATTAAAATTCTTTGTTAGGATTATTTGAGGCTTGGGCCACATCAATACTAATATACCCCTCCCCCCACCCCCACCCCCAACAAACTCTCTTCAACACCCCCACCCCCAGCCCCCCAACCCCAAACCCTCCAGGTATTTCTGATTAGAAAACAGCCTCAAGGACCTGACAAGGCCCCGTCTTATCACTAACAAAGACAACACAATTTGCTATTCTTGTCATTCTCAATCCCTCTTTTATATTTCATCTTGAATATGTTCAAAGTTCGCACCTCCCATCTCCCACCCACCCCCCAACCATCTTTCCCTCCCCCACCCCCTCCCCACTTTGCTCTCTGTGTGTTAACAGCTCTGCCTCAATAAACATGGCCTGGCATTATCTGCATCTGCTTTTCACACTGTATTAGTGAGGAGAATCAGTGCTGGAGCTGTAACAACTCATATCCCAGGGCACTCTCCCAGTGATAAGAGAGAGAGAGAGAGAGAGAGAGAGAGAGAGATGTCTTTATATGCTCTGTACGCAGTGTGGATTATTTACAGGCTTTGGGGGTTCCCCGCTGTGTGAGTCTCCCTCCACTAGCTCCATAAATCCCTTTTCCAGCATTCAGCTCACGGCAGGGGAGCAGTCCCTCAGCTTTCGGCCTTCTCCCGTACCTCCCTGTCCTGGAAGCTCAGGGGAAAAAAAACGAGCTGGGACCTCGGAGATAAACAAATACAGCCACGTGCCTGAATGAAAGAGCTTCAGGAACAAGAATGAAGCGGCAGGAGCAAAAAGTCACGGCGTGGCAAGAGTCAAGAGTGGAGTAGTCGTTCAAAGGACAAGGGAATGTACCGTCACTGTCCTAAATTCAGAAATAATCAGCATACATTCGTTCATAGCACATTCACCACACATCATCTACTGGACAGGGCACCAGTCCATCGCAGGATATCACACAGTCACTCACACACTCACCCAGTCATGCACACTCACACACACCCAGAGGGCACTTTAATCAGCCTACGGACAGGGTTTTTCTTTTTTCCCTCTAGGAAGAAATCCGAGCACCAGGAGGAGACCCACACAGACACAGGGAGAACACACCACACTCCTCACAGACAGTCACCAGGAAGAGACCCATGCAGACACAGGGAGAACACACCACACTCCTCACAGACAGTCACCCAGAGGAAACCCACACAGACACAGGGAGAACACACCACACTCCTCACAGTCACCCAGAGGAAACTCACAAAGACACAAGGAGAACACACCACACTCCTCACAAACTGTTACCCGGAGGAAACCCACACAGACACAGGGAGAACACAACACACTCCTCACAGTCACCCGGAGGAAACCCACACAGACACAGGGAGAACACACCACACTCCTCACAGTCACCCGGAGGAAACTCACATAGACACAGGGAGAACACACCACACTCCTCACAGTCACCCGGAGGAAACTCACACAGACACAGGGAGAACACACCACACTCCTCACAGACAGTTACCTGGAGGAAACCCACACAGACACAGGGAGAACACACCACACTCCTCACAGTCACCCGGAGGAAACTCAGGCAGACACAGGGAGAACACACCACACTCCTCACAGTCACCCGGAGGAAACTCAGGCAGACACAGGGAGAACACACCACACTCCTCACAGTCACCCGGAGGAAACTCACACAGACACAGGGAGAACACACCACACTCCTCACAGTCACCCGGAGGAAACCTACACAGATACAGGGAGAACACACCACACTCCTCACAGTCACCCGGAGGAAACTCAGGCAGACACACAGGGAGAACACACCACACTCCTCACAGTCACCCGGAGGAAACCCACACAGACACAGGGAGAACACACCAACCTCCTCACAGACAGTCAACCGGAGGAAACCCACGCAGACACAGGGAGAACACACCACACTCCTCACAGACAGTGACCTGGAAGAGACCCACGCAGACACAGGGAGAACACACTACACTCCTCACAGACAGTCACCCGGAAGAGACCCTTGCAGACACAGGGAGAACACACCACACTCCTCACCGAGAATGACACAAGGAGAGGTCCTTGAAAGTTTTAATTTGGCTGCAGCGACATTACACTCCCTTTATCCAGTCTCCTATTAAAGACTCCTATTTGTTGTCACGCAGTCTAAAATGAGACAGGAGATTGTTTGATCTGCTCGGTCTGGACCAAAGCTTCTCTCTGTCCTCTTCCATTCGCTCTGTGTTCATCTCAATGTAAGGGAAGACCTTGAATATGAAACGGATCCATAATAATTCAGGTCTTAATTGGAGGGAGGTGTGCGGACGGGAGAAGCCGGACCCCGGTGGCCGTTTCTGGAGCTGAGGGATGTTTAAACATGGGCTGAAGCTGAGGCTGGAGACCGTGGCTCTCGGGAACATGTGGCTAATAGCTTGGTGTTTAACATAGTCCAGCACTGAGCAAACCTTCCTTCAATCCCTGCAGGACAGAAGAACCATGTCTTAAATGTCAAGGTTACTGGGACGTCTTTCAGAGTGAGACAGAGACACTGCGTTATTGAGTTCTGAGCTGCGTTATTGGGTGGTCGTGAGGATCGGTAAAACACTCATTCCTGTTTCAGCTACCAAGCATGTTTCACTCCCTGTTTGTTTTCCTTCACTAAGGATGCTCTGGAGCAGCTGCACCATGCTCATAGCCAAATGTGGGCTAGCGTGCTATAAAGACCCCAGCTCTGGGCTATGGAGCAGAAGAACTGTGTCGAAAGTGACGGAGCTCCATCCGATATGTCTGGGATGAGTTGGGACGATCGGGAACTAATCGGCCCAGTACCTGACCTCACTAATATTAACGTCCCTGAATGTTCCTAGAACATCTGAGGCTGCTCGTGCAGAAAAAGAGGGCAGTCTCTTTGTCCATACCCTTGGTTTCAGAAGAAATGTTGGATGATCAGGACTTATTCAGGATGTAAAGTGCACTCTGCTTTTTCCACAGACCTAGGTTTCGTTCTTAACTAAAGACACTAGTGGGAGATACCCGTTAGAGGGGCCTTGAATGTTGTATATACAGCGCCACTTACATAGTAATGGAATCCGCTTACAATAAGTGCCATTTTAATTGAAATGCATACCAGTCTGAGTCGTTCTTTCAGCAGCACGAGCGGCTAAGCGTCCAGGATCATAGCTATTTATATTAATTGAGTTTTTTTCCCCCCTCTCCTCCTTCTGCTCATTTTTGCGATGTGCCGTTATCTGCAATGCAAAACAGGGCCGGCCGGACTTTTTTCCCCAGTAAGTATATAATTAATGCTATTTCCAAAAAGCCCTCTTCACATGGAAAACAGGCGCCTGTTCCGAAACCCCGTGAATTACGGGCTCGCGGAAAACCGCTCTTCATCCACTGTTTAGATTTCCAAACTAATTCGTGTAGAATACATAAATAAATCAATGGTTTATACCCACTCCAGACTCTTCCACCACCTCCCCTGAGCTGCACTTTTCAACTGATCTATTAATATTTATGACAACACCAAACATTTCAAATTGCCACGTTTAAACAATATAAAGTTCAGTGTGCAATTACATAAGCTGTGAGCAGAGCACGGTTAAAAACAGACGCGGCCCTAAATACAACCAAGCCTTCAGATCAGACAAATGGTTTTCTCTGAGAAAGAGGAAAGAGGAGAGAGTGATAATGATGGAGGGAGAGGGGAAAGAGAGAAAGAGAGAGAGTAAAATGATGGAAGAGAGAAAGTGGTGTAAAGATATTAAGTGTGAGTGAATGTGTTTGTGTGTGTTTTTTTATGCTTGCGTGTGTGTGTGTGTGTGTGTATATAGGGAAGCTGCTGATGGAAGGATGAGCGGAGTGTTGGCAAGGAGTAAAGAAGGTAAAAGAGAGAGAGAGAGTGAGAGAGAGAGAGAGAGAGAGAGAACTGCACTCTGAAGGTTTTAAGTATGAGTGATAGAGTGTGTGTACATATGTGCGCACGCGTGTGTGTGTGTGTGTGTGTGTGTAGACAGAGAGATGACAGAGGAGTAGTGTTGAAGGAGTAAACAGAATGCTGCTCTGTGTCTGGTACGGATGTGTGACCTGTGGAGGTCAGAGGTCAGTGGAGCCACGGTGTGTTTGGATTCCTCAGAGGTTTAACAACAGAGGGGCTCTTTCAGCCCACAGGACCCTTAAAGACACAAACACAGACTCGTCCAACGTTCTTGAACTTTCTAGCCCACCAAGAGGCCCGTGTTTAGTCCAATGATCACGGTCTGTGCTGTGCACACAGCGATGTCTTGGCAGGTTAATACCCCACAAAGACTGTTGCTGATTGTTGAAATCATACAGTCATTCAACTTGTTTCTAGATGTTCTCCACGTTTAAAGCCAATATATTGATTATTAATCCACAAATGTCACATGGAGCATCTACAAACAGCTCCTGTAACATTACAGTATATTACAGTCTTTTCTTTCACCTATTCATTCATTCATTCATATTCTGTTCATATACTGCTTCATTCTGTTCAGGGTCGTGGTTGGTCTGAAGTCTACCCAGAATCACTGGGTGTAAGGGAGAAACACACACACACTGGACAGGGCACCAGTCTATCACACCACACACTCACCCAGTCACTTGGGCAAGACTCCTAACACTGTACTGGCCTGCCTGTAATACCATTAATCCTGTAAGTCACTCTGGATAAGAGCTTCTGCCAAATGCTGTATATGTAAATGCAAACATACTGCCCGCAGTGTGTGTGTGAGTGTGTGTGTGTGTGTGAAGAACTGGTCTCTTAACACACACACGACCACATGAAATTAAATGCAATTCACTAAACACACACCAACACACACATAATTGGCCATATGAAATGAACCACACACACACACACACATACTCACAGTGAAATAAACTGCAAACACTAAACACTCGTGCTCTAACTTGCTGTAATCATCAAACGAATGATGCGGCGTGTTTCCTCTGGAGCTGCGTCTGGTCCGTGGGAGCTTTATTGGATTGGGACGGAGGTGTTTATTAATTCTTTACTGGGCTGTAAAGGCATAAACATCCTCCGAGTGAACACGAGGAGCTGTCAGCGACATATTGTCTCCCTCGCCTCTCTCGGCCCTCCCTTCCACGTCCGTTACGCCTCCCTCTTCGCGAGGAGCCGCTGATGAATCGGCCGTAAAAGCCATTCACATTAATACTCCATTGTGCATCTGCTGCTGACGCTAATTAAAGAAGTAAATGACTCATAAGAAGAGATGCATTAGCACAAGGGATGAGGGAAAGAAGAAAATATAGAAGTGAGTGGAGGAAGTGAAGACCACCGAGAATGTATTCATACCTGGGGGGGACTGGGGTGAAGATGTGGTGGTATGAATATTGTCTGCACTTTTGTTTACTGTAAAACACTGTTGAATGCGAGTGAGTGAGTGAGTGTGTGCGTGACAAGCCTGTTTCATGACACTATTTCAACACATTTTAACAAATAAATCTTGGGAAAAGTAGTGAGAACAATGTAATGCTTTGATGCTGATCTGATCAGTAGTAGTTACACTGGGGTCTGAAAGGAGAGGGTTTTACAGCCGGTCTAACTAGCTGCGTTTGTACAGTGACTGCGTGAGGAACGGTAGAGTCACATTTCTTCATGGGATAGAGATGGAGAGAATTAGGAAGAGAAAGACAGGGAGAAAATTGTTTCAAAGAGAAAGAGAGAGGAAGGAATGAAGGAAAGAGTCACAAAGCACATGCCACAGTGAGTAAACACACACACACACACACACACACAGGCTTGTGCCCACATACAGACAAACACTCTGCACTGCCTTCCTGTTTACTTGTAAACACGACACGCCCGAGGATACCCAGCAAGATTCTGGCAGTTTCTGTCGACTCGCTAAAACGCAGAAGAAAGGGAAAACAGAGGGCTTGGCAGTGGAGCCGGGTATTGAGATGAAGCTCAGGATATGGGGGAAGAAACCCTCGTTTTTCATTGTTATTGCATCTTTATTTGAGGAGTTGCATCAGGTTTTTTGGTGAGAACAGAAAGGTTTTTTTTTTCTTTTTGCTTGGGAAGGGCGCTTTCAAACACAGCATGAGCTGAGTAATATGAAGGGAATTATTAAGTGTGAAACCTAGACCTTTTTTTCCCCCATACGGATTAGTCAAATCTCCCCCTTTGTCAATACTCTGTGGTCTGAGAGTTTGTGGATAGCTTTTAGTAAACCTGGCACATCCTTTGATTGCAGTGGCTTTGAATGTAGATGCAATGAGGGAACGAGGGGGCAATCAAAGACTTCAAACAGGCTTTAAAGGGTGGTCATGAACGCAGGCTGGCGAACGGGGCTAAAGGTCCGACTCTTAACTCGCTTTACTTTTCAACTTGATTGTGGACTGTGGATTTTGTTTAGAGTCTGTTGCTTTGAAGGGGACACAGAAAAACAGGATGTAAAAGAAGTGATGCGAGAATGACTGGAATAACTGCTGCCCTCCACACAGAAGACGTCCATTCCTAGCTTGGGCAGGAAGACCACTGCAGAGGTGTACAAAGACTGTAACTTAGGCTGGCCATTGCATTTTTACCTCAGTTTACTCAGAAGGACACTTCGGACACGGGATTCATCTTAAAAGAGAATAGGCTCCATTCTTTATTTAAACAGGTTAAGGTTTGGGGCATTAATCTGGGTGAGGTTCCAAGTACAAGGCAGTATTTGAAGCAATGCTCTTATATAGTTTTTCAAGGGTCAACTCCTTCTTTATGGACCATTCCATTCAAAACACACCATTATCTAAATATAACATAAGTGTTGTTTGTGTGTTCTAATGCCCAACTCTGGGAGATGTCTTTTTTTAAAGAAATGCCTTCTGAATTTGCTACAAGGACACTCTAAAACATCTTTATTTAGACAAGGCCTTCCACATCGCATCTAAGCACCGTATGGATGTGTTTTAGCTCCAAACATATAATGTTACACTCACCCTATGCATATCAAGATTTCTTTTAGTTAAACTGTTTTTAATTTATTATTTAAACCAGGCCATCTCTATACGTAAATCATTTAGTTCCATTACACAATACAGGAATAAGAGACCTCGGGCAAGACTCCTAATGCTGCACTACTACTACTAATATGACTAAAGTAATTCTGAGAGAAACAAAGAAACATTTAAACATGTATCTTTTAAATCAAGCCCTTAATTACAATGACATTTTTATGTTTTGTCTTACGATAATGTTTACGATATTCTCACCCGCTCCAGGTGACTGTCTGTGAGGATTGTGGCCTGTTCTCTCTGTGTCTGCGTGGGTTTCCTCCGGGTGACTGTCTGTGAGGAGTGTGGTGTGTTCTCCCTGTGTCTGCGTGGGTTTCCTCTGGGTGACTGACTGTGAGGAGTGTGGTGTGTTCACCCTGTGTCTGCGTGGGTTTCCTCCGGGTGACTGTCTCTGAGGAGTGTGGTGTGTTCTGTCTGTGTCTGCGTGGGTTTCCTCCGGGTGACTGTCTGTGAGGAGTGTGGTGTGTTCTCCCTGTGTCTGCGTGGGTTTCCTCCGGGTGACTGTCTGTGAGGAGTGTGGTGTGTTCTCCCTGTGTCTGCGTGGGTTTCCTCCGGGTGACTGTCTGTGAGGAGTGTGGTGTGTTCTCCCTGTCTCTGCGTGGGTTTCCTCCGGGTGACTGTCTGTGAGGAGTGTGGTGTGTTCTCCCTGTGTCTGCGTGGGTTTCCTCCGGGTGACTGTCTGTGAGGAGTGTGGTGTGTTCTCCCTGTGTCTGTGTGGGTTTCCTCCGGGTGACTGTCTGTGAGGAGTGTGGTGTGTTCTCCCTGTGTCTGTGTGGGTTTCCTCCGGGTGACTGTCTGTGAGGAGTGTGGTGTGTTCTCCCTGTGTCTGCGTGGGTTTCCTCCCATGGTCCACGTTGGTAGGTGGATTGGCGACTCAAAAGTGTCCGTAGGTGTGAGTTTGTTGCCCTGTGAAGGACTGGCGCCCCCTCCACGGTGTATTCTTGCCTTGCGCCCAATGATTCCAGGTAGGTTCTGAACTGGATAAGCGCTTACAGATAATGAATGAATGAAAGTTTTTAAGTTCAGCACAAATGTATTTATTTGTCTAGTCATTTTTAACCTAGTCATTAAATGAATTACTTTTTAGTTTGTCATTTTATCATTATTACCATCTCTTTGAATCATTTTAGGTTTTTTTGTTCTTGTGTTATTGCTTTGTCTTAAATATATTCCATAACTGTAAAGCAGTTTGAGATGTTTAGTACATGAAAAGTGCTCTGTAAATAAAACGTATAATTACTATTATTATTATTATTATTAATTATTGTTGCTGTTATAAAGAACCCAGTGCTCTTTCACTACATCATCTGGCCTCTGTGATAAAGACATGAACCCCTATGGCTGTCTTGTAGCAGCTACTTTATACAGATATATTCTGTTATCATATCTGCCTTCCTTCTGTCTGCATTCTCCAACTAGTGAAAACACTTCAAACAACCCACCCTCAGAAATCTAACTCAGAGCTATAGTAGTTCCTCCCACCTTCAAGACAGGTCATCAGAAGGGGGGCTTTCCCTCTCTTCAAATGGGGAAAAACCGCCACTCATGGCTAATGTGGCTCTGCTGTAGATGAAGGCCAGGCATATTTACTACAGCCTCAGAGCTGGTAAAAGTTGTTGTTGTGTTCAGGGTGTTTCCTGGAACTACCACTTTTTGTGAATGACATATTCAAGAAGAACCTTTCTGAAGTTCAGAGAACCTCCACATGACAATGTTTCCTAGAACCAGACAATTTCAAGCATGGCTCCTGGAAAAAAAAAATAAAATCACCTGCTGGGAAATGCAGCCATGCCCATAAACACACAGCATTCCATCTGTCCTTACGTTATCTCTGGGGCATGTTTCATGGACAAATCCAACCTCCAACCATCATCCACCATGTTCCAACTATAACTGTGTGTGTGTGTTGTGTTTGGAAGGAGAACATTCATGCCGGTGGGATCCCTACGACATTAGACGTTAGCTCAGAGACAGAAACTCTCGATATGTGTCGGCCTGAGCGATTGGCCACGGTTTGGGATTGAGTTGCAAAGGGGGGAGCAGTGACTCCATGGGAATAACAGCTTCTGCTCAAGTCATTCCAACCTGGGTAATGTGATCCCAGAGAGAGTAGGGGAGAAAAAGGGGAAAAAATAGATTGCTTTTGTCTTAAACCAGACAGATCTCAGAGAATAAAATAGACAAACGGGGCTCGCTCCCTCCTCCACAAAGAAAACATCCAAAAAATAAGAAGAAACAAAATGTGTTTCATCCTGATTCCTCCTCAGGATCATCTGCTATATGAACATCCTCATATCAGGTCATTGCCCCAGAACCCCACCCTGGCTCCTCTCATTTTTGGTTTCCTTACAGTCATACGAGAGAAGGTCTCAGAAAGCCTGAGTGCTTCTCCTCAAACTCAGTCACCGCACAGCCAGGACAGGACACCTCTGATATGAGGCGAGACGCTTGCTGTTGCCTCCTCTGGAGCTGTAGGCCTCAATAAGCATCAGCCAAGGAAATTAAGTTATGTGGCAACGCTTAAAGGCGCATGTGAAGCCGTGATGAAAATATTAAACACCGCAGACCAGCGCAGGGCTCAGGAATTAAGGAAACGTTTTAAGGTTTTGATTCTTGTTTGCTCGGTGATAAATGTTTTCATTAAAAATACCTGCTGCTGTTGTAAAAGTACACCCAGCTTATGTAAATTCTTATCTGCTGCTTTATATTAAATTCCATGTCCAGTGTGTGATCTCTTTATGCAGGGATAAAGCATGTATCAGCAGTACACTTCATCTATGCAAATGGAAACATTAGGTTTGCAAACTCCCCATCAGTCACATCCCATCTAATTCAGTCCTGCAGGGTCCGTTCCGTTTACATAGCGAGGGTGCAGTGTTCTACAAACATGAACAAAGCGGTACGTAAATGTGTTCGGCACAGTGGCGTGTGTTGAGTTTAACAGGCACAATGCACAGGTGGAACACAACATTAAAAGGGACATATCATGCAAAACTCATTTTTTTGGGGGCTTTTGTATTTCCACTTGGGTCTCCCTTAAAAACCTTTCCATTTTCTGACTTTGGTGTCAAGAATCATATGCTTCTACGAGCCGCTTGGTTGGCTTCCTTATTGTGATGTCACAATAAGGAAATTTGCATAAAACCACCCTCGCACCACCTGCCTAAGCATGGGGTGGGTTGGGCGTGGTCAGCAACAGCTTATTTGCATAAAAGTGACAGAGCTCTTAAACAGCAAAAATAGAGCTGGTGACATCTCTTTACCTGAGTGATTTTGTGCAAAGAACCTGTGCAAGAACCCGAGCCCACAGACCTATTCTAACTTGTTTAAAAAGAGGTATAATATCCCCTTTAAGACCACTTACAGATGAAGTGAATAAAATGGATTATCTCCTAACCCCCGTGAGGTCAAAGTCTGGGCTGCGTTTGATGGTAAGACAGCAGTTGGTTCCCATAGAGGACGTATTTTAATGACATCATCTGTCCACTACCATGGACCTGAGAGCATCAGGACTGCACCTGGAGTGATGGAAGAAGAGCCTGCTCCATTTTTCCACCATGTTTCCACCCTGGACCAGGACACAGCGAAGGAGACGATGGACCATGTGGACAGTGGTAAGGACTGGAGCTGGTGGACGGAGGGTGATCCTGGAGTTGTTTGTTAGAGTCGAGACCTTTCTCACCACAGCATCTGAGTTGACTGCAGTGGCCAAGCTGACTAGGGGACCAGGCTTCCTCACCCTGACGGTGGACTTTACTGGCTAGAGGCTGGGGGATTTCACAGTGTCCAGGGGGTGTCTGACTAGGAAACCAGCCAGGGATTTGTACAAAACATTTTTATATTTACTATATTCTTATAAGAATTACTGCAAATTACTGCAGTTGGCACAGTTTCCATGTATTAACTGGTTAATGTTATTACTCAGTTTAAGAGGCTGGGATTTGAATGGTTTTAAGCTTAAACATGAACAATATACAGATATTTAGAGAGTTGTTCTTTTTAAACCGTGTGTATATTTTGATGAAAAGGTATTTTTGTTTACAATGTGAATCAAAATCAATTCCTCATACACCCAAGTGTACAATAAAGTCTGATTCTGATCTCTGACCCTTCTCTCCTGCTATACACAGCTATTTGGTTGCCTGCTCTTCACACACTCACACACACACACACACACACACACACACTACTCATAGACTGCATTTACCCTCTCGCTGCCCTTCTCTCAGGCCCAGAAAAAGAGCCTTACTCACGGTGAATGAGACAAACATAAAGTGAGTAGGCACCCAGAAAAAAAAAAATAAAAAAAAAGGATAGAGAGAGAGAGAGCGAGAAGAGAAGGGCCCTGAACAACAAGCTCTGCAGGAAGCAAGGGCATGGCGTCTATGGAGCGGAGAGAAGGCAAAATGACAGACTGCTGTTCACCTCCATTAGCCGCTGGGTGAGGAAAGAAAAAAAAAAGAGAGAGCGCAAGAGAGAGAGAGAGAGAGAGAGGGAGAGAAAGATGCATCCAGGAGCATACGACCTGTGAAGAATCGGGGAGATCTCTTTAAAGCCAGGCATGGGCACTGCCGCATTAATTCTAGGGGAACTGTAATCTCTCAAGCAAATCAAATTACTCTCATTAACTGGGCAAGAAAACTGCCTCGGTAATAAGTGTGTGTAAAAAAAAAAGTATTTATTACCAATAATCACCCGTTTAAAATGAAGCAACGCAGCCGACGGGTTTTATTTTTTTGCTGATTAAGTGTAAAAATGAGAAACAGGAAAGGGCATTTGCACACACACACACACCCTCACCCACACACACACACACACACTCTGCCAGGCTATATCTGGCAGGATGACGCAGTGATTAAGGTTAAAAGAATAGGGGCCATATAAGCTTTAAGGAGGTTTTTGTGCGGGCAAGCGTGGCACAGCCCTCGTCTAGTTAACACAGCAGAAATGTGACATTCTCCCTCTTTAATAACGGCCGACAGCATCTACGGGGTAATTTCCTTAAAAATAAAACCAATTAATTACATCAGAAATGTTAATGGAAAAATATATCAAAGGAGAGATAAATATGATTTGGCGCCATAAAATCAATTAATGGGAGAGGTCAGTGTCTCATTCATTCCCTAAGATTAACATAATTACCTATTTTTCTTTTCCTCATTTACTGCTCCGTTCATTTGGGACCTCACCACTGTCCCTCCATCCCAGTGGAACAAACAGAAGAAGGGAGGGAGGGAGGGAGAGGGGGGAGAAAGAGGAGATGTGGCCTAAATTAAATATCTCCATCCACACAGAGTGTGCACATTAATACTATGGGCAGAAATTAATTACATTTCTTATTGCGCGCTGTTAGATAGTGTAGGGTTTCTATTCAGTGATGAGGGCGGCCCCATCGCATTGTCACTGATTTACAGAAGAAACACAACCATCAGAGGAAGTAGCGTAAGAGCGAATGGGATTGGTTAAAGGTCCTGTGGGCCTCCACACCTGCTCACACTCTTAGGTTCTCTCAGGATCTCTGATATTGCTCCGCTGGTGGTCCCTAGAAAACGCAAAATCACCCCGATACACAACAGCTCTGGTGAGGTCACGTACGGACACCCTTCTTGCCGACACTTGGCATTGGTCTTGATGATGCCAGGCTCATGTGCAGCTGCCCCACTGCTCAGCACTGAGTGTACCTTATCTGTTTGTAAGGGAACGTTTTGTGGACATATAACATATAAATGAATACTTTTCCTTGTTGTTGATGAGCAGTGGAGTCCAGAGGAAATCACCAGAGGTGCCTGTGGTATTTCAGAGGCGGGAGAAGCTGTAAACGCAAGCTCAGATTCCCGAGCGAGATGACATTGTGCTACGTCATCGTTCTAAATACAAGCAGCCAATTGTCTATTTTTGTTTTTTACCCCGTCAAACTGACGACACACAATGGTAGCGTGGAGCTGTAAAGGTGTTCTGAGATTAATGAGTGAGTGTGTGGCGTGTTTAGAGCGTGACAGCTACTTCAGTGGGACCCGATGCTAAGTATCACATAAACACTTTATAAACAGCGGGCTGGAAGGATAATTATTTTGATTGCGGGCTCTTGCGAAGCTCCCCCGCTTCAACATCTGTTTGAAATATGGGCCTGAGCATTTGCGAGAGGCTGTGCATGTGTGTGTGTGTGTGTGTGAGAGAGTGTTCTTTTGGCTCCAGCTCAGGTGGCAAAATGCACTTGTGTGTGTAAACTCTCATTTTTCTCACTAGTCCACATTCTCTCTTTCTCTCTCTCTCTCTCTCTCTCTCTCTCTGGTGAGTCAGCTGAAAGCAGTGCAGAGACCAGTGCTGCACCTGCCAGCAGTGGTGTGTGTGTGAGGGGGTGGTGCATAGCAGGGGATGGTGGGATGCTGGAGGCCTGCTGTGGAGTACTGAAGAAGTGGACACTGCTGAGATGAGGGCAGCCCCTGACTGTTCAACCTTCTCTCCTGTTAACCCTTTATGAGTTACCAAAAAAAAGTAAAGAACAAACATTTTTTGAAGGAAGAACTTCCTTCTGGGTTAATACATTAATAAATGAAGTTTTTTATGCTTATTTTTTATTCTTGTTTAGATTGGGATCGGGCGGCACGGTGGCGCAGCAGGTAGTGTCGCAGTCACACAGCTCCAGGGGCCTGGAGGTTGTGGGTTCGATTCCCGCTCCGGGTGACTGTCTGTGAGGAGTTGGTGTGTTCTCCCCGTGTCCGCGTGGGTTTCCTCCGGGTGCTCCTGTTTCCTCCCACAGTCCAAAAACACATGTTGCAGGTGGATTGGCAACTCGAAAGTGTCCGTAGGTGTGAGTGTGTGAGTGAATGTGTGTGTGTCTGTATTGCCCTGTGAAGGACTGGCTTCCCCTCCAGGGTGTATTCCTGCCTTGCGCCCGATGATTCCAGGTAGGCTCTGGACCCCCCACGACCCTAAATTGGATAAGCGGTTACAGATAATGGATGGATGGATAGATTGGGATCTGATCAAATCTGATTCAGTAAAAACCAAGGAAGAAAAAAAAGGTCTAAACTCTTAGGAACAGAGTGAGGAGTAAAAGACAACACAGTGCATCCAACAATAAAGAAAGCTTTGTGTATATTTTACAGAGTGATATTAAAGAAGAGGGCACACAGAAAGGTTCAACTCTCTGATGACCTGGCAGTGTATCAGCACAGAGTTTATAGTGCTACACGCTACTGCATTAGCCACAAAGCAAAGACATAATACAACAAAAATACCTTACAATACAATACAATCATAATTTATGATTAGCCTTTAACTCCCTTCATTTCAGCGACATATTGTTGTTCGGCTTCAACCTCGTAAACTCCTCAAATCAACCTGTAATGCCTCGTCCAGGTGGGGGGTCTCCGCTCGTTCATTAAACAGAGCCCATTTCTCTCCTTCTCTAAAGCAACAAACTCCACTAGAGACGGCATTAAAGCAGCGTTTAAATCAACACTGGATCATTTCATATACTTCAGCTCCAATGATGTGCTAATTAAAATACAGAGTAATAGAGACGATACAAAGCGGTTGCTAGTAACCCATCAAGACAAAGAGAGGACCATCAGCATTAAGTGAGACAGACTTCAGTGCAATTACGTTCATCGACACCTAATTAAAAGCCACAGGGTTTGTTCCACCTCTTTGAGTGATTCTGTCTATTCTACTGCACCGGGGTCAATAGGTGGACCCTCACGGATTTAACTCAGCCACTTATTCTGTGTCTGGAAGTCAGCTGAGGAGGACTGAACCAGGTTCAGAATCAGAGTTTTGCATCTATGGCTCACACAGACATCCGAGTCTGCACGCACAGCTCATTTAACCTACAGAGAAAAGGCTGCGATGACACAGGGTGCTTTAAAGCATCTGCACACAAGGCTAAAGTCACCATGCCCTATGCCAAGTGTTGGCTAGAGGGGTATAAAGCCCACCAGCGTTGATCTGTGGTGCAATTCTCTGGACACGTGGTTCATACAGAGTATGTGCAGGGTCTAGGAAGACAATGCATACGCTAACATTAGCAGTTTAATATCCACAGAATAAAATGAACATTTTCTGGCCCCAATGTAATCGCTGCTAACACTGCAGACAAGCCAGGTCTCCCCTGGTCATGTGATGCCACCAAGCTGGGAGGGCTAGGGCAGCTCAAGCTTCTTCCAAGACATGACACGTATGGCTGGGGCATCACCAGGGATATAATTTACACTCGCAAACAGCCCAATATAATGTGTACAGATGTGTGCTTGAGCAGTACACTGTGGAGGAGGCACACAGATATACAATGAGGGAGGATTAGTTTAAAGGTTCAGTTTAGAGTTTAAAGTGCAGATACGAGATGTTACGCCCCCACGTTCTGACGCTAAAGTGCTGTGGCGTGCCGCTGTGTGTTTAGACCCTGAAGTGGAGCTCTGTGACCGATCAGAGAGTCGTGTGCGTCGCTATTTACCGATGCGCTTTATCTTGTCCTTTGAAAGGCAGAATCAATCAATCCCCGCGCTGCGCGGCACTCGCCCCAGCCCATCGCCCACAGTTCCCTCGGCCAAATTGCATCAACAAGCTCCAGTTCCCCTGCACCGCCGCAATCTGAGATGAAGATGATATTAGGAGGAAGAGAGCAAAGTGATAAAGACATGAGAGCGTGAGTGAGCGAGAGCGAAGAGGTGAGAGAGAGGGAGAGGGAGAGGGAGGGAAGAGAGTAGCGCTCCACTGGTGCTGGGCCTCTTTTTGTTTTAAAGTCACACGGCGGCACTTTCCGAGGACCGTTTGTATTGACTTTATAGTATCAAGAGTAAAAGAAAATACACAGTATGGTCAGCATTTCTTCTGAAAGCAAAGGTGCTACTAAGCACTAAGAAGCTTCTACTTTTCTGGGAAGACACTAGATACTACACTAAAGGCTGGAACACTGCTGTGAGGATCTGATGGTTTTCAGCCACAACCGAGGTCAGGTACTAATGTAAGACGATGTTAGTTCTGCATTACACACACCACTCTAACTGACCCTAGACAGATATATGGGGAGTGAGCGTGGTGACCTTATACTCATGTGCAGCTGCTCCAGAGTCTCCTATTCTATCTGCAATGCTTTTCTTTGGATTGTATCCTGTACAAACTAATAAACAGAAAATGATAAGAATGCTGTGTAGGTGAATGAGACCTGATCTGTGTGTGGATGTGGATCACGAGTGTAAAGAAGTCTGAAGACGCCTCGGCAGGTCACAGCTGCTTTGGCGGTGCATAGAGGACCAACCGAATTTTAAGCTGGTGGTCATAATGTTTTAGCTCCTTGTTGTAAGGCAGTGAAGAGAAAATATTGTAATGAAAAACCATCAATGCAGACACATATATGTCCTAATTCATAAGGTAAAGTCATAGTGCTTGTTATAAAAGCCAATAAACAGAATCGTAAAAAGGCAGGGCCTAATGAGCAGAAACAACCACAGGGCAATCCAGCGCTCTCCCGAACGCATTATTACAAACCAATTAAGCCGACATTTCTGCCTTGCACACCCACGCTCACTCCTGCTCATTTTCAAACAAGTCTTATTAAAAAATTACAGGCGTGGACGCAAAATTTTAAAAGGCTACAAGATTTGCATTCTCTGATGGAAGGGAAAATAAATATAGGGATGTTTCTGCAGCGGGGGACACAGAGCTTATTTTCCAGCACTAATGGTCCTGTGAAAGATTTGAAGAACAAACCTTGACTAGTTTTGCTTTTCTTTTTTTTTTTTCTTGCTGGTGCCCTAAAGATATTTTACATTATTCAATCCAAAATACCATCTTTCTGATTCCAACTTTCTTTTTTCTTTTTTATATATATATTTTAATGTTTAATAGGGGCCCTTGGCTATCTATGGGCACAATTATTAGATATCCGCAGAGAGAAATTGAAAAATTAATCATACGCTCAACTTTGCACTGGCGCCGGTACACAGGCAATGGCTGCGGCTGCTTTTCCATCTCCACCCCCGTTCTGTAGGGATGGAGGGCGAGTGAAGAAAACAATCGCATTAACGTCGCAATTAAGAGCTTATTTACCTCCACGGCTTTCAGAGCGGCGCTACCTTGGACCGGCACGTCGTATGATGTGGATGAGAAGACGATAGCCCTGATTCGTGACGATGGATGATCAGCAAAATACTGCACCCCAAACAATACGGGGGAGAGTACGTATAGGGCAGGATGTTCTGTTGATAAGTGAAGACATTAGGGAAATTACCCACATGGGCCTATTACTTTGTCACGTACACACACACACGCACACACAGCCTCAGCCAGTGCAGAACTGCAGAAGCTGGCAGGAAACTCCTATTTGCATCATGTGCGCAAAACATGCAATTAGTTGCACGTGCAGCAACTGCAAAAATCAAACAGCATGCAAAAGTACACGGTATACGACTAAATGTTGTCTAATATGTGATTTCCACTACGTTACAAAAGCTGCAGCTCAAGCTGAAAAAGATTTTATACACGTGGCTTTTCTTATCTACAAAGAACAACACTGACCAATAGAAAAGAGCCCTGGGAACATGCCCACGGTCAAACCTGCTGAAAGCCAAGTGATGGCTACAGGGGTATTAAGCGCACCAGCATGGCTTCAACCATCCCTGAATATGCAGATGCTTTTCAGGAAATGAATGAATGAATGAGTAGATAGATAGATATACCAGTATTAATGAGCATGTTAAGAATTCTGGGAATTGTAGTCCTATAATTACTAGAGACCATTACCCGAGCATGCTGGGAGTTGTAGTACCCCACCTAAATCACCTGTAGCTGTTCATGCAGCAGGGAGCTTTTTAAAAATTATAAATTCATCAAGATGGGTAAATTCTACCCCCACCCCTTTCCCTCTACTCTCTCTCATACTTCTTTTATCACTCTTTGCCATCTTTTGCCTGGAAGCAGAGCGGCGTTCCTTCTGTCCGGCCTTCGTTCACCATTCCTAACATGTACCATCCAGTTCTAATCAAGTGGAAAATGGCCATAAATATTCCTTTTCTGATAGATTTCACTTTCACACTTCATGCCTGTACATGAGACCTCTCTTCTTCCACCTCCTCCACCTGGCCCACATCAACATCAGCTACAGCTTCCACTACCACACCTCTGGGAGCTCCTAATGCAAAAAGCAGCTCCTTATAGCTTGGGTTCGTGTTTCTGTAGGCAAATGCAGGACATATTCCCTCGGTTCTGGGGAAACAGCAGGGGGTGAGGGAAGGAGAGTGAGAGTGAGAGAGAGAGAGAGAGAGAGAGAGAGAGAGAGAGAGAGATAGACAAAGAGCACATAAAGACACTGCCTTATTTTCTGTGCCATTTGCTGGCTCGTGCTCTCTCGGTCCCTTCCCATTACATCATGTCAGAGACTGTAAACAAGCAAATAACAACAGGGCAGCGGAGCTGGGAGCACACCTTCCCCTCTGAGGGGGAATTGCTCTCTAGCCTGAAAAACATTTGTTTTTTTATTGTCCACCTAAATAATACATCACATTTTCCTTCTCTCATTTTTCCCCCTCCTCAAAGAAGAAAGAAATACTGTTGTGAGCGGAGGAGGGGGAGGGAGGGGTGTGCGAGGATTTATGGCAGAGGGGAACGGAAAAGGGGGGGAAACTATTTATGGCAGGCGTCATTCATAGAAAGGCGAGAGGGACCATCAGGCATATTTATGGGCCGCCATCACATCATAGACGCAGAATATCATTCTCTGAATGGCGCGAAAGCTGTCGCTATCGCCATCGCTCTCGCCATCGCTCTTCCCAATAGAGGCCACGTCACATCCACCAGGACCAGCGGGTCATTATTAACGCCACAAAACACACAGTGTCAACACAAGAAGCTGGACGATGGAAGTGCGGCCTGTCGTGTGAGACAGAGCGGCCAGGACATTTGTCTGAGACACTTGCAAGTAAATATATACGTACATACATTCATATTTCTTTATATATTTATTTATTTATATACTCACAGTACTGTGTAAAAGTTTTATTGATATTTTTGAGTACAAATTCTGCATTATTGAGTCAGAACAAAAACATTTTAGATTTATTTTACCAATAATATTAATAATTAATTAATTCATTAATTCATTATCTGTAACCCTTATCTAGTTCAGGGTCACGGGGGGTCCAGAGCCTACCTGGAATCATTGAGCGCAAGGCAGGAACACACCCTAGAGGGGGCACCAGTCCTTCACAGGGCAACACACACACACATTCACTCACACACTCACACCTATGGACACTTTTGAGTCACCAATCCAATTGGTAGGTCAATGTGTGTTTTTGGACTGTGAGAGGAAACTGGAGCACCCGGAGGAAACCCACACAGACACAGGGAGAACACACCACACTCCTCACAGACAGTTACCCAGAGGAAACCCACGCAGACACAGGGAGAACACACCACACTCCTCACAGACAGTCACCCGGAGGAAACCCACACAGACACAGGGAGAACACACCACACTCCTCACAGACAGTTACCCAGAGGAAACCCACGCAGACACAGGGAGAACACACCACACTCCTCACAGACAGTTACCCGGAGGAAACCCACACAAACACAGGGAGAACACACCACACTCCTCACAGACAGTTACCCAGAGGAAACCCACGCAGACACAGGGAGAACACACCACACTCCTCACAGACAGTCACCCAGAGGAAACCCACGCAGACACAGGGAGAACACACCACACTCCTCACAGACAGTTACCCGGAGGAAACCCACACAAACACAGGGAGAACACACCACACTCCTCACAGACAGTTACCCAGAGGAAACCCACGCAGACACGGGGAGAACACACCACACTCCTCACAGACAGTCACCCAGAGCGGGACTTGAACCCACAACCTACAATTCCCTATAAAAAAAAGAACTGTGGCAGATTCTCCAAAACGCTTAGTAAAACTACCATCTCATTTCTTTATAAAGCTGTATAAACTGTCGCCCTGTGAAGGTCTGGTGCCCCCTCCAGGGTGTGTTCCCTCCTTGCGCCCAATGATTCCGGGTAGACTCCGGACCCACCGCGACCCTGAATCGGATAAGTGGTTACAGACAATGAATGAATTAATTAATTTTCATCATTCAAATTATTATATTATATCTCATTAACATACACTTTATTTGTCTGCAGCGTGTTTTTGAATGGTTTGCTATTGTTGCTCCTGGACTCCCCCCACATTTCACAGTTTAAAACATTTTACAGCACTGTCCTGAAATCAAGAATTGAGGGGAGGAGGGTTGCTTTCCTACACTCCTTACAAAGACATATAGTGCTGTCTAATTTCTTTATAAAACTGTATAAACAGTACCTAGGACTAATAATTAAAAAAAAAAAAAAAAGCAAATGGTCATCACATATAATAATGACTTTCTTTTGTTTCTTAATATTTACTACACATTGTTGTCTAATCCTTTTTCTTGTCTTTTGTAATATATCACAACTGTATGTCCGTACGTTTGTGGACACATGTGTGATCTGAGGTCCCAGCTGTAACAGTTTCTTCTGTTCTGTAAAGGCATTACTATAAATATGTGATCACTTCTGTGAGAATTTGATTCAATTCAGCCCTGAGGACATTAGCGAGGTAAAGTACTGATAACAAACTGCGGCTCATTCCTATGGTATTAAATGTTCTACTCTCCGTCCTAAAGTTACATAGTGCAGTTTCTGCAGTGCTGAGCTCAGAGTAGCAACACCAGAGGCTCTATTCTCACTATTAGAGGTCAGTGGAGCATCACAATGACTTCGAAGCTGTAATAGTAAAGTAGCTGAAATCACTGCAATGGGGTGTAATGTTCGGACACTCAGTGTATGGTCAATCAATACCACTTTACTTCAGCACAGAGCGTCTACACTTAGAAACACTGAAATACTAATACAAAACTACAAATCATAAATGGTATGATACATGGTATATATAGAAAATACTGTGGTACATATTTTGATGAATAATCATTCAGTTCCAAGCCTTAAACTGATCTTCATCAATGTTGAGGCAGATTATTGTAAATAGTTAATTATACATGAGATGTTTGGAAAAGTGCGGCATAAATTTAGAGTGTCTGTGTGTGTGTCTGTGTGTGTGTGTGTGTGTGAGAGAGAGAGAGATGTGAGGGGTGGGTGTGGTGTGAAAAGTTTAGGGCTGTGGTATTTGGGGGAAAAAAAGGGATCACAAACCAAAACCCTAATTTACAGCCGACAAACAGTTAACACGTGTATCTGCTTGCGGCTGCTTTTTGTAGCTGCGCTCTCAATAATACATTCATCTATTTTCTCTGGAGAGAGAGAGAGAGAGAGTGAGAGAGAATGCATAGTGTGTATTTAGCTGCTCAATACAGCTGCTCTGTCATTGGTTGAGAGACTTTAGCCCCAGCCCCTGAACTCATACTGATAGCTTCACCTGCCCCACATACAAGAGAGTATGAATAAGAAATACAAGCTGGCTCCACAACAGGACTTTTGCATTAGCCAAAGGTGTCTACTATCCACACACACACGACTATCTGACCAGCACGTACATGCACTCATATCCCTCTCTTAAGCTCTCAAGTCCCAAACAGAGCATCTCCACCTTTGCCTTTGGTCTGTATCTCTGGAGCTTCCAGGAGAGGGCTTCATCTGAGCGAGTCGCTGTGGATTAACTCTTTATTGAAACAAATAAGTGCTTTAAAAATGCCCCCTCCCCCCCCAAAAAAGCCCCAGTTTCAATTTCAATAGCTCGTTTAACCCTTATCGTGCCAATTCCTCAGGGCCCATTCTATGTTAATTGGATCTCCATTGCATTTGCATTGGGGGTGTTAACAAGCACAGTCCATGAATATTAATTACCCAGAAGTTTTCAATCCCACAAAAAAAAAGGATAAAAAAAAATACTTTTCTTGATACATATTAATTCTGTGAAGTTTTCTTTTTTTTTGCCTTATTTTTCCATTAAAGTAAAAGCGCTCATTAAAAATGCAAAGGCCCATGCTTGAACGTTATCCCACGAGAATCCCCGCATCTTTAAATTTATCCCTAATAAATTGGGTCAAACAGGACCATACATTAAAGCAGTGGTGTTTCCATCAAAACCACGCCATTGTCCTACAGCTACAGGCAAACACCCAGAGCGAGGAGAGCACTGCTCCCAGTCTTGTCTTAAACATTCTGCTGTCGGTTAGTGCAGAATATTACACTGTTTCTAATACAATACATATTGAAAACACAAAGAGCAAACGCAAGAAAGGAAGAAAAACAAACAAACAGTGAATATGAAGCATGTTTACACTGCAGTTTTACACACACACCACAGATATGATAAAAAGTTAATATACCCTTTGAAGTGACACGCATTTCTCAAATGACCCCTAAAATACAATATGAAAAAGTATACAGTTGCTTATTTATCTGATTCTGTTATAATTGTCAATGTGGACGTGAACAGTTGAGGACCAGTGTTTGTAAAAAAACGTTGATCACTGATCTCTGATTATTATTATTAATATTTGGGCAGCACGGTGGTGCAGCAGGTAGGTGTCACAGTCACACAGCTCCAGGGTCCTGGAGGTTGTGGGTTCGAGTCCCGCTCCAGGTGACTGTCTGTGAGGAGTGTGGTGTGTTCTCCCTGTGTCTGCGTGGGTTTCCTCCAGGTGACTGTCTGTAAGGAGTTTGTTATGTTCTCCCTGTGTCTGTGTGGGTTTCCTCCGGGTGACTGAGGAGTGTGGTGTGTTCTCCCTGTGTCTGCGTGAGTTTACTCCAGGTGACTGTCTGTGAGGAGTGTGGTGTGTTCTCCCTGTGTCTGTGTTGGTTTCCTCCGGGTGCTCCGGTTTCCTCCCACGCTCCAAAAACACACGTTGGTAAGTGGATTGGCGACTCAAATGTGTCCATAGGTGTGAGTGTGTGAGTGAATGTGTGTCCCCTTGTGAAGGACTGGCGCCCCCTCCAGGGTGTGTTCCCTGCGCCCAGTGATTCTGGGTAGGCTCCCCAACATTTCAAAGTTTAACTCCACTGTCCTCAAATCAAGAGTTGGGGGGAGGAGGGTTGCTTTCGTACACTCCTTGCAAAGATATATAGTGCACTTCCTGCAGTGCTGAGCCCAGAGTAGCAACCAAGGAGGGTGTTACAGCTCAGTGAAGGATAATGATTTTGAAACTGGACCTTTCATATCATTTTAAAAAAACTACTTAGTGTTGCTTTAATGTAGGTTCAGTCAGAATTCCAGATAATTCCTCAGTCCTAACAGCTGCTATGTGCTGTGTTTAGCTGTGGCCCAGACTAAGAAACATGTAAAACAAAGGAGGAATGGCGTTTATTCCTCCGTGTGAAAAGTCAGGCTGCGCCTTAAAGCTGAAATTCTCTGTGGCTTATTTGAGGCCCTCCAAATAAGCCATCTAATACTAAAACAACACAGACACGTTTGGCAGCACTGTCTCGGTCCCCCCAGCTGCCGGGAACACCTGCTCCAAGTTTAGAGTTCCCCTCTTCACGGCCGTGACAGAACCTACCGCATCAAAGCCCATCCGGCCTGCAGGGACAATGAGAGGTGCTTCACACAAGCTAATGGTACCAGCATAGCGGGCATCATTTACATCAGAGGTCTCTCTCTCTCTCTCTCTCTCTCTCTCACACACACACACACACACACACACACACACACACACACACACACACAATGACCTGCTTTCTGAAGAAGAGCAGGAAACAATGGCGCAGGAGGAGCTTACATCATCTATGTAAATATGGGAAGTAGAACAATGGGGACATCCAGCAGATCTATGCAAACACACACACACACTGTTACCTGGACTCACACACATTAACACACTCCCTCACCCTCTCACCTCGCCCCACTGCTCAGCTTTTCTGCTGGCTGACCGTTTGACCCGAGATCCATTAGCAGTTCTCCGTTACTGCAACAAAGAGCACGGTGTAGTGCTGCTGGACGCTCCAGACACAGCCCCTCTCTACCTCGCTGTCAAACAACTTGCCCCCTCTCCCCTCTGGACATGAATTACTGTAAACAGGGTGTTAACTCAGTAAGAAGTAAACTCCCTCCACCTCCCCAGAGCACAAACATACGACCTGTAAATCATCTCATCACTCACACCCACCTCTACGACACCGCGTTCCCCACGGCCACCTCCTTCACGACACCGCAGTCCCTGCGTCCACCTCCTTCACGACACCGCAGTCCCCACGCCCACCTCCTTCACGACACTGCGGTCCCTGCGCCCACCTCCTTCATGACACAGCGGTCCCCGCGCCCACCTCCTTCACGACACAGCCGTCCCCGCGCCCACCTCCTTCACGACACAGCCGTCCCCACACACACCTTCACGACACCGCGGTCCCCGTGCCCACCTTCACCACACCACTGTCCTCATGGCCACCTAGATGTGCTCTAGAAGTACCACTATCTATAACCTCAGAAAAATTTTTGTGATATCATTTATGACAATAATCATCACTTCAGCCAATACACAGAGAAGAATAGCAAATGTGCATAAAACATTCTAAAGAACCTTCAAATGTGTGCCATTTTTTATTCCTTTCCAACCCTTCTCCTAATATAAAGATTCCAATTTAAGGTTTTACCTAGAAGCAGATATCCAGGTAATGGAACCCCAGCAGTGTTGATATACGTTACACTACACAACCATTTAATATTAAACCGTATCGAACAGACACTTGGTGAAACTCAGTGACACGTTTCTTGTTCAGTGTTCAAACATAATGAGAGAGCTCACAGAGTCTGAGATCATTGAAGACACCAGCAAATGTTTGTGATTTGTGTAAGGAACACCAAAGGCCAATTATTAACAAAGCATTGTGCTATCACAGGTTCCAGGTCGAAAGATCGCTGCTCCAAATCCGTGAACTAACACAAGACGCCTGGAGGGAGATGCCACGTTAAAGGTGGAGATATTGCTTGCAACAATTAGCCACAATGGCAGAAGGCAATATGCCCCAATTGCTAAAGCACAGAGCTCCACAGAGAGTGCGGTGATCGAGTGCTCTGTGACATGCTGTGTGTTCTCATTCTCCGCAGAATAATTATTTCTCGCCTTTTTCTACATACAAGCACCATTAATGTTCAATTTCCATCGGCATCAGTACGATTATGAATCAGATTGCCCATCAATTGGCAGAGCCAGCAAAGAAATTCACCCCGTAATAAAACTGTCATCTGTTCCAGTATAAAGACAGATGTTGCGAGTTGGGTGATAACATAATTAAACCGTTCGACGAGGGATTCCAGAAAATTATTGAAATTGGAGGAAGCACTATCATTTTACCAATAAAGCAATTTGGGGCAATATGTGGTGTCATAACACCGATCCTTATCCCTGTCCTCCAGATTCGCAATAAGTCGGGAAGTTGGAGGCCTGTCATTTCACTTCTGTCTTGCAATATTACCTGTAAGAGTTTACAAGCAGATACCTGAGAGGGAAGAAAGAGAAAGGGTTTGTGTGTGTGTGTGTGTGTGTGTGTGTGAGAGAGAGAGAGAGAGAGAGAGAGAGAGAGAGAGAGAGAGAGAGAGAGAGAGAGAGAGAGAGAGAGAGAATGCAAGAAAAGAAAAGATCGAGACGTTTTGCCACGTGTGTTTAATCCAGCTTTTCCACTTTTTGTTTGACTCTTTTTTCATCAGCTTGTAATCTGCAATTGCTGTCATGGTGGTCTATGGCCTCCTTCACTTTCTCTCTCTCTCTCTCTCTGTTTACCCCTTGTTCTCTTCCTCCATCTACTCACTTGAAGCACTCTCCATGAGGGATATATAATGCATAATGCAAGCCCTCAGTGTGTGCCATCGCAAGCCCATGTGTGATGGGCTAAAAAGCCACCTTCTTTCTTTCCCTCCCTCTCTCTAAACACGCAAAGCCATCACCAACTCCACAAAAGAGAGAGAGAGAGAGAGAGAGAGAGCGCGCAAAGGGAGGAAAAGAAACACAACTCATAATTGCTTTGCCTTATCTTGTGATTTGTAACAAAGCTCTAAAGCACAGGCCTGACAAAGCAAACTCGAATGGGTTTGCCCTTCCATAAAAGAAAAGCAATTATTCACCCCTTGTTTTTTCCCACTTTCTGATATTGCCGGAGTATGTTGGGGCTGGAGAACACAGGGTCGAATGGTCGTGGATATTTTCAGCAACCCTTCAAACTTCATTAAAAGAAGGCTGCAATGAGACAGGACGCCGGTATTAAATATTCAACAGCTGCATGGGCTGAGGGGGATTACTGGCAATCGCGCTGTAAGTACAAGTCAACGACAGTTTGCTCCAACATGCAAGCGATTAAAAATGCACCAGCAGAATTGGTCATTAATCATCAAACGGCGCTCCTCCAGGGATGCGCTGGAGATAAGAACAACATTCTTAAGAAGAACAAGGTCTTGTCTTCATGGCCATTTCCAGCTGATTGCAGATGGGTTCGTTTGCACTCATGGAGCACTCATACAAACAAAGGTGATACAAAGCAATAAAGAAACAATGAAGAAATGTAAGGACCGCTTTTGGTTCCAAAAGGAAGCTTTTGATCCAAGGTTTTAATGCTGTGGTTTTACAACCGATCTTCAGGGTCCATTAGATGAACCTCAGACAAGGTCTTCGCAGCCCACTGGATGCTCTGGGGACCTCTATGTGAGTTGGAACGCATCTTATTAGGTGGACATTCTGTGAGCCACTGAGAAAAAGTTTGAGAACCTCTGCATTTAGAAGAATGAACAGCCTTCCAGGACTGAAGGGCCTGTATGTGGAGGTATTAAAAAAAGAACAGGTTCCTCCCATTGACAGATTTAAGTTATTTGCTGATTTTGTTGTTGTGCTGGAGCAAGGAGTCACCAAACTATGCTGGAGACTATCCCCCAGAGCCATAACTGAGCAACTGGAGACTGCTATAAGCTCTAAACCCATGGTCAATTCAAACCAAGACATTTTTGAAGAGTTGTCATCAAAGAAATATATATAAATTAAGCATAAAACACAAGCCAAAGGTGAAGCCTGTCCAGCAATAAAAATACTGGACTGTTTTCCATTTTGTTTCAAGTCCAGCTTATGCCTGGCCCACTCTACATAATAATCAAAACAATTTTGAGGCTGCTTTGCTCCTGTCGACAATTGCAAGTAGGTTTCCTGATTGTAAACAATGATGTTCCCAGGTTCTCCTTTAGCGTCCATAATCCAGTCTTTACCCCTCCGCTTTTCTCCCAGAGAAATCGGCCCGTGCCAATTGTGAATCATAAATATGAAAATGTCCAATTTTCTGTAAAGTGGGCTGTATGCCGACTCCCTGGTGTGAAACTTGACATTGATATCATGCATAAAGACTCAACCAATGAGAGGCGAGCTGACCAGAACTTGTCAGTGTTTACAGGATTGACCTACTGAACTGTGCAAAGGTTTTAGGCACCTGAAATGAGATTTAAAAAGCTATTTATCTGAGCAATGTCTCAGATATTCAAATGTTTATCATTGCAAATCTATATATAAGTACAGTACAGTAGTACATTACTGTATGTATGCATTCAGTATGAGCCTTGTTTTTTTCCCCAACCTTGGTTTCATCCAGATCATTTTCTTGCCTGTTTCTGAGCAGAAAACACTCACCACGAGAATAGCAGGTATCACTGTCATCCGTCACGTCTTTGTGAGAAACTCCTGGCTGCTCTCAAGACGTAATAGTTCGCAAGAAACTCCTGCGAGGTTTTGGACTGGAGCCGTCAGTTGGGTGTGTGTAATCTGAAAGTGTGTGGTGTGTCATTCAGGGAGGATTGTGCAGTGGTGGGGACTTTGATGACTAACACTGATCGAGCACAGAAAAGTGGGTGAAAATGTCATTATGTGTGAAGTGTCTCCTGTTTTTATCATTGGTTAAATGTTTAAAATCCTGCAGTGGGCCAGACATTGCTCTTTATTTGAGAATCTTCAGAACTACGACTGTGGCCAATGAACTAAGAGGCCAATGATTCTTGATCTGTTTTTAAAAGCAACCTCCATCTCGCTGCAGACTGCAGAGGTTTTTCAGCTTGTGTACAGGCAGGGGCTTCCTGTCGCAGACGCGTCAAAATAATGAAGGGGAAACACACAAAAAAGGGCAAAAACACCACAAAAAGATTCTCTGCTGCACAAGATCGGCCGTCTTTATGTTATCTCTCTGATCATCCTCATTTCCTCATCAAAAGTCGATGCTGGAAACCACAAGCTGTGTCCCAGGCTGAGTGCACACGTGACCAGACGGCGGGCCGGCTTCAAGAGCCTTTGAGAACAGTCACAGAGTGCAATTCTCCACAACGTCTGTATCGATCTTGCTTTGCGAAATAGGACCGAAACCACCTGCACTTCCACTGTGGCTGATAGCGATCTGAAAAGTTTGGGTTCTGGGTCTGTCAAAGGAGCTTACGCAAGCCGGCGGGTTTGTGATCTGCCCGACCTGGGCAAGTGTCTCCGTCAAGGTGCTTGTGTGGCTTAGTGAGGATGTGTGTATGTGTGTGTGTGTGTGTCGTGAACAGGGAAATTCCAGTCACTTACACTTTTACACTACTGCAGAAACAAGAAAGCAGCAGCATAGAGCAGAGAAGAAAACAAAAAACGCAGATCAAAAAATGTGAAAGAAGCAATAAAAGAGAGACGATAAATGCTAGAGACCTGAACCTCAAGAAAATAATTGATGTGTCCCTCTCTCAAGTCAACCTTACAATGCTAAGAATAAGGATGTCTTCTTTATTCTGTCTTCACACAAAAAAAACAAAGGAGGATAAAACGTCTGATGTAAAAAGATCTCAGCTATTTGAAGTGAACATAAGACGACGCAAAGCCACCAAACTCTATCTAGAACACTCCTACTGAGGGCCACGTAGCTTTTTATATGAGCCCATGGCGCTGGGGATTTGACTTTCTAATGGAGATGTTTAAATGGAGCTTATGGTCTACTTCCCCCCAATCTGACGAGTGCAGCAAGATAAATTCCCCCGTCAGGGTCGAGATGATCAAACAGATTACAATTATTTTATCCTCCGTCTTTATTAATGAGCACTGTCTTTCATAGTTATGCTCCCTAACAAGGACAGATGACATGCCAACCTTCAGGTTTGTTGTTTCCTTTTCCCCTCCTCTTTCACACACTTCAGGGTATTTGCTTTAGAAATCGAGAGGTTAAATTCATCAGGATTCGTAGAGCTGAGGAGGTCTGGAGTCTCGGGAAGAGTAAAAACTCTGCTCCACAGAATATCCAACGGGCCTTAGATCAATGTTTAGTTGAAATGATCAGAAAATGACTTGTAAACATATGTAGAAAACACATAAACCATTGTCTTAATTAAAAAACACTATTTGGAAACAAGGTGATTTGAAGGTACTTCTATGGATGGTTAACCAGAATTTATATATATATTTGTTTAAATATTTTATAGACTCTGAGACCGTTATTGTCTCAGCCACTGCAGGAAAATAATGTCTGGCATCTTTGAGAAGGATCTGGCCCGGTCTGTTTCATTCCTTTTTACCCGTTTGCTGTCGGAAACTTGGAGAACTGTGATGACCACAACAATTTTTTTTTTCCCTGATTTCATTTATTTTGATTGTTACCCAATGTTCTCCCCAAATGTTGTCTCTGCCTGTTCCATCCACTAAGTCTCACCCAATCTCACACTGCTACCAAGCTGAGAGAGAGAGAGAGAGAGAGAGAGAGAGAGAGAGTAAAGGCTAGTGTATGCATCCACTGACGCAGGCCACTGTTTCTTTTAGAACTGAGGTAGTACAACATCTTTGAAGCTCATCACACTCAGAAGAGTCCAGCTGGACATCTCTTGTGTTGGGGAACAGACGTCTGCATTGGCTAGGGCATAGTGGCCACCCAGAGAGAGAGAGAGAGAGAGGAGGGAAGAAACTGTGACTTTCCGTCTCGAATGGCACCACTGGGTATCAAACTCGCAATTGGGTCAACACTGAAAAGCTGTGGTGACAACTGTTTGTGCAGTTTTCCAACACACATACAATTTCAGTAGAGCCTGTAAACACCAGGACTTCTGAATGCCTTGGTTAAGAAGTGTAGATGTGAGGCATGCTGCTGTGTGAAGCATCTTAGGTCTCCATGGATCTAGGGCATTAAGTTTAATGACAACAAAATATATGATAAAAAATAACAAAAAATAACACCCCCCCCCCCCCAGCACATGCCTTCTTTAACTCAGAGGGGGTTCAGAGTGCCAGATGACATCATCAGTGGTCAATAAATACTCATCGGCCTGGATCATAACACGACTGAAGTTAATGCTAAACAGTCGACTCTATTTTAGGGCGAGGGGACATTTTTTTTTCTTTTTTGATTTCCTTTTTCCTCCCTCTCTCTTACTTTTTTTTGTTGTGGTGTCAAGTGCAGAGCCGTGTCACTGCCTTCAGCTCTATAGCTCACCCACATTTCTCTTTCTCTCCGTCTCTGTGTGTGTGTGTCTCACCACCCACCCCCCCACCTCCCCGCCCCCCTTCCCTCACATTCATCAAAGTCGTAACCCCTGTTGTCTCAGGCGGGCGAATCAGAACGCGCCTCTGGCAGAGAATGAAGGCAAAGTCAACAGGAATTAAGTTTCACTGCAACTGTTTACTCAACTGTGGCCCGCAGTTATTGAAATTTCATCCATGCTTTTTCGTGTGACGACGACACTAATGAATTCAGCATGCCTGTGATTTCCGAGCCGCCAACACTGGGCTCCGGCCTCATGGTGGGCAGGGCTACACCAGCCCCGACAGCCTATCACAGGAGACTCAAGGCGGCAGACTGACAGCGATGAACTTTAGCTTCCTAATCAGCTGTGGTATCGTCTTCTGTGGGACGAAGTAAGACTCTGACTCCTTCTGAACTTTCAATTCTGAGAATTTAGGTTAAATTACATTACATTAGCATCACTGTCCACTGGGAAAATCAGGGTCTTTTTTCTTAAATACTTACACAGCAATCACACAGCAGCACATTAAAAACCAACGTAGTTCTGCAGCTGAGCAGTAACAAGACAGATACAGATATACACAGGCATAGATATATCACTAGATGCAAATATCATTCTTGTGACCTTAAACCATGGATGAGAAAAGCTCAAGGGACGGAGCATTAAATTGAAAAGGTTTCTCACACATTCCTTTAACTTCTGCACGGTTTTGTAAACAGTGAGCTCTAATGTGAAACAGTCTGCTGTAGTGAAACTTATGCTGTCAGAATATTCACAGTGGAAATGATAGGAACCAGACGTCTGAAAACCTTTTTTTTTTTTTTTTGTAAGAGTTTGTTATATAAGGGTGTTATAAAGCTTTGGTCACATTAGACCTTAGTGAAATGCTGTAAGTGAATTCACTGTGTTGAAGACATTTGAGTTGCAGATGTTTGGGGAAGAATACACTTTATGAGTGAAACTTTATGCTGATTCCAAGTTAGACAAACACATTCATGTCCTCAGCCAATAGCACTGCTGCTCTGGTCGTGTGAACCTGAAGCGGGGGTTTGCACGACAGCAGTGTAAAGCTCAAATGTATTTTAATAATAATTCCTCTTCTTCTTTTTCTTATTCATTCAGCTGCTTTGTTCTGTCAGGGGTCGCTACAGCAGCAGATCAACCGCGATCCGCACCATCAATCTGGCACAGTGTTAATGCCCTTCCTGACACAACCCTCCCTATTTATCCGGGCTTTGTGACCGGCACTGATGCATTCCTGTGGCTAGGTACATAAACTCACACCTACAGACACTTCTGAGTCACCAATCCACCTACCACCATGTGTTTTTGGACCATGGGAGGAAACCGGAGCACCTGGAGGAAACCCACGCGGACACAGGGAGAACACACCACACTCCTCACAGACAGTCACCTGGAGGAAACCCACACAGACACAGGGAGAACACACCACACTCCTCACAGACAGTCACCTGGAGGAAACCCACACAGACACAGGGAGAACACACCACACTCCTCACAGACAGTCACCCAGAGCAGGACTCAAACCCACACCCTCCAGGTCCCTGGAGCTGTGTGACTGTGACACTACCTGCTACACCACCGTGTCGCCCTTAAATGGGATTTTAATTAAAAAAATAAATAAATAAACAAACTAAATAAGTGAATGTTTGGTGAGTTAGGCTGTTTGTTAGCGCTTTTTACCATTGTCAAAATGACATATAAAAAGTGTTATTCAATAAGTGGGTGGGACTGTGGCGCAGCAGGTCCTGGGGTTTAGGATTTAAGTTTGGTGTGTTCTCCCTGACAGTAAATAAAATGACTATGATCCATATTTCTTCTACCACATCTCTATAAAAAACGTGGTGACTTTCTCATCAGTCCTCGCTGTTTTCCTTCCCTCATCACATTCCATCAAACCACTGAGAGACTGAATTGTGCAGAAAGTTTCTTCAAAAATCTAAAAAATCACATCTGAAACAAACTGTTCTCCTTTAAGCTAATAAACCATGCGAGGAATTCTTTGGAGAACTTGCAGATATGAACAAGGACGGCCAAGTCCAAGTGTCCTGTCTCTGTTCCTGCCCTTCGTCCCCGAAGAGACCGAGACGTCTGTGTTGTTCTGAGAGTTTACCATCAAACACTGTCAAAAAACAGTGACCGTGACACTAAAACATACAAGGTTTTTCAAAAACATCAATGTTCTTTGTGCTTCTGTTTTCCACAGAGCGTCACCTAGGCCTGTCCGGATCCGTCTGTGGAGCAAAGCCGCCGCCACCGCGACTGACAGCAACATCAGAGCCTCGCTCCATCAGCACCAAACCAGCCCTGACAACAACTCCCATCACCCCCTGGGGCCACGGGAAAGAGAGGGAGAGAGAGAGAGAGAGAATGATCTTTTCAAATCCTGTTCCTATTCGTCCACACGTCACACTCACACAGAAAACACACATCCACTCACTTCAGCTCGGCCTCAGTGATGGGGAGATGTTTGCTGGCGACTAATAACACTGTTTTTACTGGACTGGAGTTTTCTCTCTGCCATTCTTTTTCTACAGAAACATGACAGCATCCTATGCGCAACATTTTCTGTTTAAATTATCACCTGGTTGTATTTTTACCTTTAAATTACAAATTACTGTGATGCTCCAGTGACCTGTAATAGGGAGGATAGAGCCTCTGAGGTTGATCTATTCTACTCTGGACTCAGCACTGCATAAACTGCACTATGTAACTTTAAGAGTTTGGTAGAAACAAACCCCTCCCTCCATCAGTGCCCTGATTTCAGGATTCGGTACGGAAGCTGTGACCTACAGCACGGTTTGCTTTGGAGCCACATAAAAACATTAAATAACTAATGACATACTTTTTTTACTTTTATAAACAGCAAATCAGCCGACAGCTCTGTCATCTCTTTCACTCTTGACGTTTACAGTTGCTTGCACTTTAGTGACACACTCCCTAAGTGGTCAACAGCGGCGAGTGAGGAGTAAGGAAAAAGCAGCGGTCACTACGGCTGGTTAGACAGCCGTCCGGCGCCTCTTCGGGTCCTGACGTGTTTACAATGCGCTGGACGATGCGCTGTCCGGTACCTCCCTCACACCTGCACTCCTTCAGCTCTTCCCTGGCTCTTGAGACTGGGTCGTGATAAATATTTCACTGGAATGCGGATGCAGGCATGCTAGCATAAACACACCAGCAAACCAAACACACAATCACCAAAAGAGCACTTTAGAGTCTTTTAAAAATTCAGCGTGCCTTCAATATACATAAATAATCATAATAATGTGTTTATGCACTGGAGGAGGGAGGGAGGGAGGGGTGATCAAATATTAATGAGCACTTAAAAGAGGGAGGGGAGAGGGAGAGAGAGAGAGAGAGAGAGAGAGAGGGGTATGCTGATGACATGCGTTAATAAAGGACAGGTGTGTGGGTGTGTGTGTGTGTGTGTGAGAGAGAGAGAATAACACATTTACTTGTAAGCACACAGATGCTGGAGATTCTAAAATATCAATTTCTTCTTTGACAACATGGAACCTTGAGCCAACATTTTGTCACGGCTTAGTGCTGTTAAGATACAGGCAAAATACACTTATCTAATATTGCAGATCGATAAAAGTAAATTTCACAATTTTCTGCAATTACCCACAATTAATTGCACTGTCCCTTCTTAAGTTTGAAGCTTGTAATGATGGATATGTAAATGTAAAATAAAGAATCAATGTAAGTTCAACACAATGGTATTATATTTATATTTAAATCTACATTATATTTAAATTATATTCATGTTTTTACATGTATAATTGTATAACCCTGTGGATGAAAAAATTATAATCACATAAAACAAAACGTACAATGCAAGCACTTTTTAGCGTCCAGAAAAAAAAGGAAAAAAGTGAGAAAAGTGAGAGAGAAAAGAGTGAGAGCCAGTTATAATATTTAATACATATATCAGCATAAATACAACATAACTCAACAGTAGCAACGTGTTAACATTTTAATTAGCCATCCATCCATCCAACATCCACCTATCCATCCATCCACCCATTCGTCCGTCCATCCATCCACCCATTCATCCGTCCATTTGTCCATCTGTCCGTCCGTCCATCCGTCCGTCCTTCCGTCCGTCCGTCCATCTATCCATCCATTCATCCATTTATCTGTTTATCCGTCTATGCATCCGTCTATCTATCCATCCATCTTCTGCAACCGCTTCATCCCAAACACAAAAGAGGCACAAGAGACGAACACACCCTGGACTTCACACCCTCACCTAGTCACTTAAAAACCTCCAGTCCACCTACCTACATGTAAATGTGTGTGGAAATCAGAGTACACAGAGGAAACCCACACAGACGCAGGACCCTGGGAGCAGTGGGACACTTACACTACCTGCAGCCCCATGTGCCGCCCTGATACTGATTTTGAAATCATATAATCACATAAATATTCAATCCCAGGTAACTCTGTTATGACATAAACAGTGAATATTCTGACTCTCTGTTGAGCTGCTAGTGAGCAATGAGGTGTGAAAACAGTCCAGAACTCTCCACAAAGATGACCACGCTGAGATAACAGTGGACAGAAGAACTGCCACTGCAAAGGATCCTCAGGAATCCTTTCAGAACTGTTGACTTACTGGCTGGTTATGAAAATTAAGATCATACACCAGACATAGTCCTATACGAAATTAAATCCTTTGAGGTCACTGAACAGAAAAAATGCAGGAATTCCATTCAGTTAATGTCTATTTATTAATGAGTTAAAGAAGAGCTTGTGTGTTTACCTGATGCTGCTGAAGGCTCACCAGGTCAGCGGCTGTGATGTCAGAGGAAGGTGTGGTGCTTTTCGCTCGCATGTCTCTAGCCCCGCCCTCCGCGCTGGCCCCCACTCCGTTCTGATTGGTCGTCCCGTTGCTCGGCACCTCCGGCCCCGCCTCTTGCATCATGACTCGAAGGCCTGCGACGGAGAAAAGGAAAAGGAGCGCAGCTGTTAAAACAACCGGGTTTGAGTTCAGTCCTGCACTATAAACACATCAGCCTTCCTCGCTCCATTTCACCTCCCTACCACACAGCTTTTTTTCTGCTGTTGTTTTTTTCTGGCCTGGAGTGGACTTGTTTGTTTGCTTGCCGGCCGGACAGTTTTCCTCCCACACACACAAACACACAAATACACCCAGTGTTTTCCCACACCACGAGGAACTTCCGGCACAAAATGTTTCTCCCACTTCATGAAGTGTCTGAGAGCATCCAGACAAAAAGAGAACAGCTTAAAACGTATCTAGAACTCTGCTTTTCATGAATCTTCTACTTATAATTTTTCATAATGCAATATGAAATCATACATATCACTTATAATCTGTAAAAAAAAAAAAAAAAAAAGACATACACAATACCTCACAATCCCTGACATTAGCTTATACCCCGTTTTAGTAACATTTCCTATGAATCCTCTATACAATGCACTTAATTACTGCATTTATAATGTGTTAAAAATCATACAGTGTACATTATTATTCATGGCATAAGCTTATCCGTGTTTATAATCAGTATTTTTTCACTCACTAACTTATTAATTTATTTATTGTAACACTTCATGCTGATTACTTCATTTGATTTGGTTATGGATGCAGTATTCATACATTTTTAAATGAATTTATAAGGTGCCACTGGGAATAAATAATAGCCCTTAAAACCTGGCATGGTTACAATTATATACAAAACAATCCAGCATTGGTCGGGGAACAAGTCTCATCAATCCTGTATACATTGTGCTTTTTAATGCATTTGTGTGCATATATAAAAGCCTGACAAAAACTTATAAGCAAAACGCTCACAGTACTCACAGGTGTCATAGGACATTTAAGGACAGCCGGAGGAAACCCACGTGGACACAGGGAGAACACACGGCACTCCTCACAGACAGTCACCCAGAGGAAACCCACGTGGACACAGGGAGAACACATGGCACTCCTCACAGACAGTCACCCAGAGGAAACACACGCAGACACGGGGAGAACACACCAAACTCCTCACAGACAGTCAACCGGAGGAAACCCACGCAGACACAGTGAGAACACACCACACTCCTCACAGACAGTCACCTGGAGGAAACCCACGCAGACACAGTGAGAACACACCACACTCCTCACAGACAGTCACCCGGAGGAAACCCACGCGGACACAGGGAGAACACACCAAACTCCTCACAGACAGTCAACTGGAGGAAACCCACGCAGACACAGGGAGAACACACCACACTCCTCACAGACAGTCACCCGGAGGAAACCCACGCGGACACAGGGAGAACACACCAAACTCCTCACAGACAGTCACCCGGAGGAAACCCACGCGGACACAGGGAGAACACACCACACTCCTCACAGACAGTCACCCGGAGGAAACCCACGCGGACACAGGGAGAACACACCACACTCCTCACAGACAGTCAACTGAAGGAAACCCATGCAGACACAGGGAGAACACACCAAACTCCTCACAGACAGTCAACTGGAGGAAACCCACGCGGACACAGGGAGAACACACCACACTCCTCACAGACAGTCACCCGGAGGAAACCCACGCGGACACAGGGAGAACGCACCAAACTCCTCACAGACAGTCAACTGGAGGAAACCCACGCGGACACAGGGAGAACACACCACACTCCTCACAGACAGTCACCCGGAGGAAACCCACGCGGACACAGGGAGAACGCACCAAACTCCTCACAGACAGTCAACTGGAGGAAACCCACGCGGACACAGGGAGAACACATCACACTCCTCACAGACAGTCACCCGGCGGAAACCCACGCATAACTGCTCCTATGAAGCCTATGTTCAGAATACTTTAGAATCAATGCCTGGCATAAGCTTATAATCAGATATAGTTACATGCAAACAAGAGTATGACTTTTAAAATATAAAAATTTTATACATTAAAAAAATCATTTTAGAGGAACATTGTAAAACATTATAGCACACTGTACTAGGAACAGACACCGTAATGAGTTTTATGTAGATACATTATTCATAATACACACTATTTATGAACTGTAATGCACTGTAAGAGGAATTATAAAGAATCTTGCCAAACATTATAAAGTACATTACATGCCTTATAAAAACCTATCCAGCTTTATGAACACCAGACTTTTTCCTTTTCCGTCTTTCTCCTTCTCTTCTGGGAGAGCAGAGGAGGGAGAGAGTGAAGAAGAGAACGAGAGTTGGGAACGCAGCCTCAGAACGAGTCTCAAAGAAAACACATTCGCTCGCAAAACAAAACACGTTCCACCGAAATGGATATATTTGCTGGGACCCATCCCAGAAGAGTGGGGGGTACGATGGGTTTTTAATGGCCAACACGGGGGGGGGGCTGACTGACAGCTCCACACACAAGTCGTTCCTCAAATCAAACCCAACTAAAAACATTCACATCCTTGGTGTTGAGTTTACACCAGGGCCCAGAGCCCCAACATAAATAAGCTCCGTCCACAGCAAAACATCCAGACGTAGGAACATTGTACTTTTAATGCATCCATTATATCAGCCTCGTGGGTCAGCAAGGCTTCACCATTCAGAGCTCACTGCGTCCCTCTCCTACAGCCTTCACAGCTCAGGGTGAAACTGTCATCTGGTCTGGAAGCTGAGAGACTTGCTTGTGACTGACAGTTAGGTCTAAGTTAGGATTGAAATAGCAATAATAATCACTTGTATTCATTCATCAATCCATCTTCTGTAACCACTTCATCCCTGATCAGGGCCACGGTGGGTCTGAACCCCATTGGACAGATCACCAGTCCACCACAGGGCACCACGCATTCACTCAGTCACTCACACATTCATACCTGTTTACAGTTTCAAACGTCTACCCAGTCACTCACACATTCATACCTGTTTACAGTTTCAAACGTTCACCCAGTCACTCACACATTCATACCTGTTTACAGTTTCACACATTCACCCAGTCACTCGGACATTCATACCTGTTTACAGTTTCAAACGTTCACCCAGTCACTCACACATTCATACCTGTTTACAGTTTCAAACGTTCACCCAGTCACTCACACATTCATACCTGTTTACAGTTTCACACATTCACCCAGTCACTCACACATTCATACCTGTTTACAGTTTCACACATTCACCCAGTCACTCGGACATTCATACCTGTTTACAGTTTCAAACATTCACCCAGTCACTCACACATTCATTCACCCAGTCACTCGGACATTCATACCTGTTTACAGTTTCAAACATTCACCCAGTCACTCGCACATTCATACCTGTTTACAGTTTCACACATTCACCAAGTCACTCGCACATTCATACCTGTTTACAGTTTCACACATTCACCCAGTCACTCACACATTCATAACTATTTACAGTTTCACACGTTCACCCAGTCACTCGCACATTCATACCTGTTTACAGTTTCACACATTCACCCAGCCAGTCACACATTCATACCTGTTTAGTTTCACACGTTCACCCAGTCACTCGCACATTCATACCTGTTTAATTTCACACGTTCACCCAGCCAGTCACACATTCATAACTGTTTACAGTTTCACACTTTCACCCAGTCACTCACGCATTCATACCTGTTTACAGTTTCACACATTCACCCAGCCAGTCACACATTCATACCTGTTTAGTTTCACACGTTCACCCAGTCACTCGCACATTCATACCTGTTTAATTTCACACGTTCACCCAGCCAGTCACACATTCATAACTGTTTACAGTTTCACACTTTCACCCAGTCACTCACGCATTCATACCTGTTTACAGTTTCAAACGTTCACCCAGTCACTCACACATTCATACCTGTTTACAGTTTCAAACGTTCACCCAGTCACTCACACATTCATACCTGTTTACAGTTTCACACGTTCACCCAGTCACTTGCACATTCATACCTGTTTACAGTTTCACACGTTCACCCAGTCACTTGCACATTCATACCTGTTTACAGTTTCACACGTTCACCCAGCCAGTCACAAATTCATACCTGTTTACAGTTTCACACGTTCACCCAGTCACTCGCACATTCATACCTGTTTATAGTTTCACACATTCACCAAGTCACTCGCACATTCATACCTGTTTACAGTTTCACACGTTCACCCAGCCAGTCACACATTCATACCTGTTTACAGTTTCACACGTTCACCCAGCCAGTCACAAATTCATACCTGTTTACAGTTTCACACGTTCACCCAGTAACTCGCACATTCATACATGTTTAGTTTCACACATTCACCCAGTCACTCACACATTCATACCTGTTTACAGTTTCACACGTTCACCCAGCCAGTCACACATTCATACCTGTTTACAGTTTCACACGTTCACCCAGCCACTCACACATTCATACCTGTTTACAGTTTCACACGTTCACCCAGCCAGTCACACATTCATACCTGTTTACAGTTTCACACATTCACCCAGCCAGTCACACATTCATACCTGTTTACAGTTTCACACTTTCACCCAGTCACTCGCACATTCATACCTGTTTAGTTTCACACGTTCACCCAGCCAGTCACACATTCATACCTGTTTACAGTTTCACACGTTCACCCAGTCACTCGCACATTCATACCTGTTTAGTTTCACACATTCACCCAGCCAGTCACACATTCATACCTGTTTACAGTTTCACACGTTCACCCAGTCACTCACACATTCATAACTGTTTACTGTTTCACACGTTCACCCAGCCAGTCACCCGCACATTCATACCTGTTTACAGTTTCAAACGTTCACCCAGCCAGTCACACATTCATACCTGTTTACAGTTTCACACGTTCACCCAGCCAGTCACAAATTCATACCTGTTTACAGTTTCACACGTTCACCCAGTAACTCGCACATTCATACATGTTTAGTTTCACACATTCACCCAGTCACTCACACATTCATACCTGTTTACAGTTTCACACGTTCACCCAGCCAGTCACACATTCATACCTGTTTACAGTTTCACACGTTCACCCAGCCACTCACACATTCATACCTGTTTACAGTTTCACACGTTCACCCAGCCAGTCACACATTCATACCTGTTTACAGTTTCACACATTCACCCAGCCAGTCACACATTCATACCTGTTTACAGTTTCACACTTTCACCCAGTCACTCGCACATTCATACCTGTTTAGTTTCACACGTTCACCCAGCCAGTCACACATTCATACCTGTTTACAGTTTCACACGTTCACCCAGTCACTCGCACATTCATACCTGTTTACAGTTTCACACATTCACCCAGCCAGTCACACATTCATACCTGTTTACAGTTTCACACGTTCACCCAGTCACTCGCACATTCATACCTGTTTAGTTTCTCACGTTCACCCAGCCAGTCACACATTCATAACGGTTTACAGTTTCACACGTTCACCCAGTCACTCACGCATTCATACCTGTTTACCATTTCAAATGTTCACCCAGTCAGTCACACATTCATACCTGTTTACAGTTTCACACGTTCACCCAGTCACTCACACATTCATACCTGTTTAGTTTCACACGTTCACCCAGCCAGTCACACATTCATACCTGTTTACAGTTTCACACGTTCACCCAGTCACTCGCACATTCATACCTGTTTACAGTTTCACACATTCACCCAGCCAGTCACACATTCATACCTGTTTACAGTTTCACACGTTCACCCAGTCACTCGCACATTCATACCTGTTTACAGTTTCACACATTCACCCAGCCAGTCGCACATTCATACCTGTTTACAGTTTCACACGTTCACCCAGTCACTCACGCATTCATACCTGTTTACAGTTTCAAACATTCACCCAGCCAATCACACATTCATACCTGTTTACAGTTTCACACGTTCACCCAGTCACTCACATTCATAACTGTTTACTGTTTCACACGTTCACCCAGTCACTCACACATTCATAACTGTTTACTGTTTCACACGTTCACCCAGCCAGTCACCCGCACATTCATACCTGTTTACAGTTTCAAACGTTCACCCAGTCACTCACACATGTATATCTGCTTACTGTTCTGCAACCAGTCACTCTCACACTTACCTCTGTATTGTTTCACAGAGTCACACACACACACACACACACACACAGACGTGCAGACAGAATCACAAAGCCACTCCACATATCAACATGTGTTTCTGATTGCCGGAGGAACCTGGAGCACCTAAAACTATCCAGAATGATTTGAACTGTTATTTTGCATTAATTATCTTATTCAATTCCTTATAA